>NW_027286767.1:0-422835 GCF_022747635.1 Hetaerina americana
ATTTGTTCATTTCTCAATCGCAAAATATGTCGTTTAATTTCAACACGTATATCCAATGATCGTATTTTGGATGAAAACGCGTATTTTCTCTAAATTTCTTCAATTTAAGTTAATCAAACTCCTTTTTCGTTTATTATTCGAATAAACAGTTTATTTATGACGATCGGTAAGGACAAGGGACCGCACACGATCGATGTTTCCAATGTCATCACAGGAGAGGGTTGAAGGTCGTCCCGGCATCTTTCATCATCCGTGGTGTCTTGTCGGCCATTTTGAAACGCTTAATCCATTTGATAACGGATATTTCCTTTAGATCATCATCACCGTAAAAAGCTGTTAACATCTCAGTAATTTCTTGATAACTTCTACCTCAGCACTTCACAAAAAACTTGTTGTTGATTCGTTGTTCCGTGATATACCATTTTCAACAAAAGGTGAAAGCAAGGACAACAGAGTCTAACATAACTGGCACCATAACGCACAGCTCGGCGATACGCCAAGCGCAGATGGTTCCTCATTGGGACTCGGGCAAAGAGCACCTTTTGTGGAACATTGGCAGAATTCAGAAAAAGGTGTATTCGTCGCTCAAAGACCTCGATGTTCCTCTCATTTGGTCCCTCGGAAAGAGTGGCCGAATGGCACTCAAGTAATTGCCAATTACTTATTTACTTTAATTGCCATTAGTTTTGAGCCTAAAAACAATAAAATTAATATTGGTCATCACTCTTCCTACAAGTTGGCTAGTATTTTGTCCAGATGTTTAAATAGTAATATGCCTGGTAGATATTTCTTCCACGGAATAAACTGTTACTGGGTTTCTGGATGGGGTAAAACAAACGCAAGGGTCGATAGAGATTTCGGCTTCAGTATGTCCAGAGATAGACTACCATCCAATGGAAAAGGATATCGTAATGAAATGCTTCTGTTAGGCAATCATGGGTGAGCGTGGATTCAAAGATTGGTGTTCAACTGACAGCCCAAGGGGTTGTTTTACAGGGAGAATTGAGAATCAATTAGCCAAATAAAGACGCCTACATTACGATTGTGTTCGTCACGGTCTTGTCATGAATTTGGGCGGGAAACACTTGAAGACGAGGGAGATCTGAATGAATTTGGCATCCAACGCGACTCTCAAAGGTCTACATCAAATAGCACTCCACCTGACTGAAGGGGAGTTGGATCAGGATTGCAATCCGACTATGCAACCTATATCTAAAGGTTTTCAACATGTGCTAGGACTTGCATTGAATTGTTTGGGTTGATAGGAAGAGCGCATGGAATACGTTGCGTTTGCCAGACTAGGGGATCCTTGAGTATCAAACGTCCTGCTTTTAGGGCGACAATCAACATAATTCATGGACATGTTCGCCAGGGTAAGGTCAGGTTTGCTGGTAAGTTTCTCTCAAAGGTTCTAGCAAATTTTCTCCAAGAGGAAGGACCTTTGGCACAGAGAGACCGTTCAACTGATGGGTCAAGGTAGGATTGGGGGAGAAAGCAGTTTGAATTGTGAATGAATGCATTTGCCAAGTGGCATTAGCATTGTTTGTCCATTTAGGTTGTTCAGGAAAATGTGACCTTAATGGGAAGGATGTGCTGAACTTCTTCAAGCAAGTTCATCATTTCTTCATGAATCGTCTGGGGGATGAGCATTTAGTGACCTTGGAAATGAAGTACCTCTTTGCATAGGTGCACCCACAGGGTGTGAAGAGCAAGAGCAATGGCCAGAAGAAGAAGAAAGCCCTCGACTACTTCTTAGAACTTCACCGGTCTCAGTGTGATATCATTCGGGGTCGAGATGACTATTCTCGGCATTATGACCTTAATGTCCATTGCTGGGTTATGGTACTGCACTTTGACATTTTGTTGACAGCAGGTCGTGTGTCTGCTATTATAGTATTGAAGAAAGCTATGCGGTTTACATTCTCGGTCAATAAGCCTCGATATTTAAAATACCTTAGGAGATTCTATATGTTATTGAAGAGTCTAGTCTAAATTACTGTGTAAAATTGAAAGTATTTTCCCCATTTTATCATTGGCCCCAGTTGCAGTTTCGGTAAAGATTGATAAACAATATATAGACAGATATATATTCAACCTTGTGCGATCACGAAAGGATGATTTACTTGCAATATCTTCAAACTTCTCCTTTCTAAATGAATATATCCCCACTATCCTTCAATTTAAGAGGTAATATAAAAGTTTTCCATTCCGAATACCTTTGCGATTACCTTAAAATATATGAAGAAAATGTGTTTATTTTTTGAAGTGTACTTAGAGATATCAGATGTAATCTCTGCTCAGAAGGTGAGAATAATGATGTTTTCAATGAATATTGTCGTATTAAATATGAAATTGGTGACTATATAATGCTCATCCAGTTTTGAATTTTGCTAGTAGAGTACACAGAAGGCCAAAGTTTTAATTAAAGGAGAAGAGTTTAAACTTTTGTTTATAGCAATTAGCTAATATCAGTCTTTTGTCGTCATTATTTAGTCTATTACAACTTATATTATTTTGAGCCAAAGTAGTGGGTCCGTAAGATAGAATGTTTTTCTGATTCCCTTTTTTTAAATGGGGAACTCATCATTGTAAAATGACTAAATCTCTTCTACAATTCATCTCTTTAAACATATTGACATGACTCTCCTAAAACCGATTAAAAATATTTAAATAACATTTCCAAAATAATTCATCAAACCGATTCTCGAGTTTGGTAAACCGTGTCGTAGCATGTAGGCAATACTATTGGCTTAGTCCACACACGTTCACTCAGACTTTAGCCCAAGTAAATCATTTTGAATGAAACTTACCTGAGAGTATGTATGCGTATACATTCCGGTTGCAATATTAATAAATGCAATCAAAGAGGACGCAAGTCAAGATAAAGTCCAAGATCATATTTACATTCGATGATGTTTGTTTCGGACTTAGTTGATTTACAAGTTCTAAAGATGATGAAAGAAATATTTCAATGCTTTGTATACATATAACCGTCCTTAAGAAATATGATTTGGGTTAAACTGTGGACATGAATCAATGGAATTTCATTCCTCACAAAATTCGGATGGGAGAAGAGACGTTTGCTGGTACCACCGTCGGTTTGGCGCCGATGCCCGGAAGTGCACGACTCCGTGCTCCTATGCGTCGGAAAACCCCTAGGGCAGTCGGTGATAGCAGCCTCCGATGGTAGTCCCGAACCATGCCGCTTGTACGTGACAGACCGAAACACAAAGGTGCGGTTTTTGATAGATACTGGGTCCGATTTGTGTGTTTTTCCTGGAGTCAAAGTGGAAAGGCCCCGCTCCAAGACTGATTACGAGCTGTTTGTAGTGAACAGCAGTGTTATTTCTACGTATGGTCGGATGACCTTTAGCCTTAACCTCGGCCTCCGTCGCGATTTTTCGTGGTGTTTCGCTGTCGCGGACGTGTCACAACCTATCATTGGGGCGGAATTCCTGAAATTCTACGGGTTATTGGTGGACATGCTCAACCAGAGATTGGTTGATGGACTCACTACCATTTCAGTCCCCGGGAGTTTCGCCCAGCCTTCTCCCGATCAAGTGAAATCTGTGAACGGTCATTCTCGTAACCACGAATTGCTTGCCACTTCCCAGAAATCACGAGACCCCCAGGCGTCCCTCATAGCGTTGACCATACTACAATGCATTATATTCGCACCACGCCAGGTAAGTCCGTTTCGTGTAAGTCACGTCGTTTGGCAACAGACAGGCTTGCCATCGCGGAACGCGAATTCGATGCAATGCCCAAATAAGGGATTGTGCGTCGGTCCGAAAGCAGCTGGTCGTCTGCCCTCCATCTGGTCCCAAAGAAAACCGGCGAGTGGCAGCCCTGCGGGGACTACAGAGCCCTCAATGCACCTTACCTGATAAATATCCGGTGCCCCACAAACAGGATTTTGCGCACGCCTTATTTGGCAATTCGGTGTTTTCCAGGCTAGATCTTGCGGAGAGGCGACATGCATTCAACAACTGTCAAGACAGCCTCGCGAAAGCTGCCCTTCTAGCCCATCCCAACCCCGACGCTCCACTTGCTCTCGTCGTAGACCCGTCAGATATTTCACTCGGTGCAGCCTTACAGCAGAAATGCGGGCAAGAGTGGCAGCCGCTTGCCTTTGACACAACGAGATTGACACCAACTGAACGAAATTACAGCGCGTACGACCGTGAACTACTTGATGTGTACAAAGCCATTAAGTATTTCCGCCACATGGTGGAGGGGAGATCAATCACGGTCTATACGGATCACAAGCCTATAACGTTTGCCTTGCAAAAGAAGGCCGATCAGTGCTCCCCTCGACAATTTCGTCACATAGACTTTATCTCCCAATTCACCAAGGACATCCGTCATGTCTCCGGGGTGGAAAATGCGGTCGCCGACGCTCTCGGCAGAGTGACAGAAATTAGTGCCCCCATTGACTATGAGGCACTGGCAGCCTCCCAAACGTGTGATAAAGAAATGCAGCAATTCTTGACACCCAACTCCCCTTTGTGTCTTAAAAAGTTAAAGGTCCCCGGTGGAAAATGGAAGTATATTGTGACACTTCATCCACCACGGTACGACCATACCTGACAGCCCCATTCCGCAAAAGTGCGTTTAACATGCTACATTCCCTTGCCCACCCTGGCATCCGAACCTCTGTCCAGCTGGTTGCCGATCATTTCGTGCGGCCCTCCCTACGTAAAGAATGCCGCAATTGGGCCCGATCCTGCTTGGAATGCCAAAAGTGCAAAACTCATCGCCACGTCCATTTACCTGTCGGGAGTTTCCCTCTTCCCACAGGACGGTTTCATCATATGCATGTGGACATCATCGGTCCCCTGCCCCAGTCCAACGGTTTCCGCTACTGTTTATTGATCGTTGACCGATTCACACGATGGCCGGAGGTATTTCCCATCACAGATATTTCAGTGGAAGTCGTGGTAAGGACGCTGGTTTCTGGATGGTTTGCCCGTTTCGGAGTTCCTCAGAGAATAACCACTGATCGTGGTTCGCAGTTCACCTCCTCTCTATTTCAGGACTTAGCAAAGACTTCCGGTGCAGAACACCTACGAACAACAGCCTACCACCCTGCCGCTAATGGATTGCTGGAACGTTTCCACCGCCATTTAAAGGCAGCCCTTATGTGGCATTCCGATCAAAGCTGGTCAGATGCCTTCCCATAGGTACTACTCGGCATTCGATCAGCATGGAGAGAGGACCGGAAGGCCACCCCTGCCATGATGGTGTATGGAGAACCATTACGCCTTCCTGGAGAGTTATTCTCACCTCAAACGAATCCTCCTATTGCTGAGACCCACTTCGCCGCACACATGAGAGGTCATATGCAGCAGCTGCACCCTCTTCCCATCACCCGTCATGGAGAGAAGGTTGTTTTTCAGCACCGTGATTTTGCCTCCTCATCTCAAGTGTTTGTGCGCCACAAGGCGACAAAGCGTGCCCTCCAGCCACCATATGATGGACCTTTCGAATTGCTAAATAGGACGGAAAAATATTTCACCCTTCGAGTCAATTGGAAGGATACAACGGTGTCTATTGATAGACTTAAGCCAGCATTCTTTTTGAAAGATGACAGCCATCGAGATAGGATGATTACTACGTCCAGTCCCTCCGAATCCCAAGAGGCTAAAGCCCGGAACAACTATGCCCCCGGTACTGAGCACCCGGAGTGGCCGCCGGGTCCAGTTCCCACGGAATCTGAGGGATTTTGCTTTGTAAATTGTTTTTTATTTGTTTTTCCTTTCTTTCCATCTCCTGTTGGCAAGGCTTACCCACTGCAAGGGGGGTTATGCAGCGGTTACCACATTTCATCTGTCAACTACGGAGTCTTCCTAGTCCTCCCACCAGAGGAAAGTACTAGAGTGCGGAGACGAAGGCGCATAAACCAATTAGCCGGCAGTCGGCAGCAAGAGATATCGCAACAAGCAGCAGCTCGCTCCGTCCGCACCTACTCACATTTTGTAACTGAGCAGTGTGATAATATACGGCGTCCGAAGGGGGAAGTTGAAGCGACTAATGGTTACTAAGGTCACAGCATCCAACAGGTGTTCCAATCAATCAACAAAGGTGAACCCCAACAAGGTGAGATTACTGGAACTCCGTACTTTCACAACGAAAACCGTGAACAAAAGACAGCATCCCTTCATTCCAAAAACCAGCGTTCGAATGAGAAGCAATTCGAAGACTCACCGTATCTAATGCTAGACTCGGAAAACCAAAAAGCATTTCTCAAAATATCTGAAACTTATGTACCCAACAAAAATGGAACATTCGGGACAGTAACATTTAAAACGTACGAACTTACCGCGATCGAACGACTCAACAAAAGAGCAGAAGACCATATCGTCGAGAATACCTTTCCAAGGTTTTGATTGTATTTACGGAATTAGACGCCAGACCACAATTAAATATTTTCTGAAAGCGAAAAGAGCTTTAGCTGATTAAAACCATTGTTCATCATTACAATGCCAGTGATTACAAGTCAAGTTTACGAACCTTAATACAATACCTAGAACTATATGCGTTTTATGGATCATTTGGCACGAAATTTTGGATTCTAATCTGGTAACCATTAATGATTAGAACCTACGCTTTAATCCCAAATATTGTCAAACAAATACCTATCTCCTAGTTTAAACAATACTCTGCAAATCCTAAAAGTGTCCATTAACACAATATTACAAGAACATTAATTTATTTTTATTCCACAAATACGTTACTTTTTTTAAGTAATCTACCGGTTAAGGTAGGTTTTTGGATGGACACAACTACCAACAAAAATTTTATTACTCCTAACTAAACACAAAATCCATCATCCTACTCTCTATCAGGTCCCTCTTCATCTTTGAGTACTTTCTTCCTCCCTTCATCCCGTCCAACAACCCTATCCTGTTCCTTCCCTTTCCTCTTTTGCCCAACATTCTACCCTCTATCACAGTCTTCAACATCCCACTGCCGGTCAAAACCCCCTTCATCCACTTTTCCTGCCTCCATAGGATTGCTCCCAACAAAGCCCTCTCTTCGCCCACCATACCAAGTACTTCCTCATTTGTTTTCTTCTCTGTCCATTTCACCTTCTCCATTCTTCTCCACACCCACATTTCAAAAGCCTCCAGTCTACGTCTATCCTCCTGCTTCAATGACCACGTTTCCGCTCCGTACATAGCTACGCTCCATATCAAAGTTTTTACGAGTCTCTTCTTAACATCCTTACTCAAAGTCCCTGTCATCAACTCCCTCCTCCTTGTGAAAGCCTCTTTGCCTAGCGCAATTCTTCTCTTTACGTCCCTACTACTTTGACCGTGTTGGTCCAAAACACTACCGAATTAGGCGATTTTCCTGGTGGTAACGGTCAAGTATGGTCACAGCTCTTACAACGAAAATTACATACGGACACATAAAAACAGATAAAAGACAAAATATTTTTACATACAATGGCACTTCCACATCACATACAAACAAACTTCCACATCACATACAAAATGCCGTCCACATCACATACGAACAATATTTTAATATCAACAATAATGTTTATTACACAGTGGCTGCTTTACATTTATACTTAAAACTTCTAAAATTGGATGGAAAGGGCTAAAACAAACCTCCAGGCAGCTGGTTCCAATCAGTTATAGTTCTATTTAAAAAAGAGTATTTTTTCTTATTTGATTTTTGAGTCCTTATTTTTATTTTGTGGCTATGGTCGTTTTTTCCCTTTAAGTTAGGCTTCTCTATCCCTTGCAATAAATCTTCCCACGCTTCGTCCTTTTTAACAATTCTATACATCGCGCCTGACCTACTCCTTTTTCTTCTATTTTTCAAACTCTCCCATTTCAGTATATCTAACACTTCTGTGACACTATCTGTTCTTTGGTGCCTTCCGAGTACATATCTTGCTGCCTTTCTTTGAACTTTTTCGATCTTCTTAATATGTCCCACCTCATATGGATCCCATACTATAGAGGAGTATTCTAGGATAGGGGTAACCAGTGCCTTATATGCTTTTTCTTTTGTGGCTACGCTACCTCCTTTTAAATTTCTCATCACCCAATGATATAATTTAAATGCCTTCCGTGTCAAATTATCTACTTGGACTCCCTAGTTAAATAAATGCCTAAATATTTGCATTGACTGGTACATGGGATTCTTTCTCCAAAGATGGTGTAAATTTCCTTTTCTGCATTATTTTTATTTGAAAAATGTATATGCTTACTTTTACTTACATTAATGCCCATATTATTATTTTTAACCCAGTCACCAAGGCGATCCATGTCATTTTGTAGTATTACGTGGTCATTTACATGCTCTTTCCGTCTGTATATAATGCAGTCATCAGCAAAGAGTCTTATTTGGGAATGTAAATTGTTTGGTAGATCGTTTACGTAAATTAGGAAGAGTAATGGCCCTAGAACACTGCCTTGTGGAACTCCTGCTAAACCGCTCGCCTCATTTGAAAATGTATCCCCTAATTTTAATTTTTGAGTTCTGCCTCTAAGAAATTTTTTTATCCATTGTTTTACCCTCAAGTCCAATGGTATCGAATCCAAATTTAACAATAATTTATCGTGAGGCACTCGGTCGAAACCTGCCAAAAAATCAACAATTACTGCATCCACATCCTTTCCTTCGTCTATTGCGTCGCCGATCCCAAAAGCTGCGTTTCACTCGAGTATCGCGTTCTAAACCCATGTTTGTGTTTGAATACCCATTACCGAATGTAGTCAGCAATTCTTTTTTCCATTATTTTGCAAACAACTGAGGTAATGCTTACCGGTCTATAATTGCTGGCAATTGTTTTATCCCCTTTCTTTGAAATTGGTGTAATATTTGCTTTTTTCCAATCACTGGGCAAGGCATCATTATTTAAAGTTACTTTGAATAGATGACTCAGGTACAAAGCTATTGCGGTATCATCCAGTTTGTCGCAAGTATGCGACATGGTTCTCCCTTCCTGGCTCCTCCGACTACCCACCCCAAGCAATCAACGACGCACTGTTGCAGGTGTACAACAATAGTATTCCTCCCTGGTTTTCCCCAAAACTCCCAAGCAACCAACGACAATGTTTCCAAGCGATCAACAACAATAGTATTCCTCCCCAGGGTTTTTCCCCAAAACTCCCACGTGACCAACAACAATGCTCCTAAGTTGGGTATAAAAGCCCTGATCGCGGGGCGAAAAGGAGTCAGTGGTTATCTGGCGGTGACCGGTAGGGCACGAAGCTTCGGCAGTGTTGCGCTTGTCGCGACAGCGTGTCCTATTCTTGACTCATCTTGGACGAGGGCTCCGCCCAGGTTACGTTCGTCGTGACCGCGTCCAACCTGCCTACACCCTTTCCCAGGTAAGGGTCAGTTGGTTATCTGGTGGTGACCGGTAGGGCACGATGCTTCGGCTATGTTGCGCTTGTCGCGACAGCGTGTCCTATTTTCTGACTCAACTTCGGACGAGGGCTCTGCCCAGGTTATGCGTGTCGTGACTGCGTCCGCCCTGCCATACCCCCTTCCTGACGGACGCGCGTTGGTGTACTGAGGGTCTAGCCATCCATAAATTGCGTATAACTTTGTAAATGGTGCATTTCAACTGTATTTTGTATAATAAACGATTGTTTGGGTAAGACTCGGTGTGGTATCTCTGACTTTCCCCGATACCCTTTGTGTCGCACCATTAAGGAACGCCCCTTGCGACATATTGGTGTCAGGTGTGTGGGGTTACGGTTGGACTGGTAATTTATTCAGTGAATGCGATAGTTATCATAGATTTTCATGTTCCCGTGTACCTTTTTAAATCGGAAAATTAGCCCAACCAGCGCCCACCGTGGGTATCGGATAAACTCGGAGTATGAAAAAATAAATTAATTAAGCACCCTCAAAATTTTAACGTAATTAGTATTGGATTAAATTTCGCGATGGATGGCCTTAACCCTCATAGACTTGGTTACTATAACCCTTTTCTCGATTATCAAGGAACCGTCCCTGAATTTAAACTCGGCAATACACTCGACTTCACACCTTCGGTTAATGTGTTAGAACAGCCGGGAAGTAGCACGAGCCCCCAAAATGTTTGCGGAGAAGCTGCGCAAACCGCCGCTATTGGCAGCCAGTTTCATTTAATTCCAACGTTTAGCGGTGAAGATGAGATAGGGGTTGACAAATTTTTGGAAAGCGTTCGTATTGTAAGTCATCTTAGTGGTTGGAATGAAGCACAGACCTTAGGAGTCGCTCAACTTCGGCTTGGAGGAACCGCCGCGGATTTTGTCTCTGCAAATCATCACATATTAGGTTCATACGCGGACTTTTCCATTAATCTCAAAAGGAGATTTTCCCTTAAGGCCTCTCCAATCATGTTAGAAAAAATATTTAACACTTGTGTACAAAAACCGCTGGAGAGCGTCGCAGAATTTTCAACCAGATTGCGCAATGTCGCCCGTAGGCTACGCGAGTCATGGGGCGAGATTGATTCAGAAACAGCGAAGAGAATGATTGAAGGTAGACTTCTCGCGCAATTTTTAATTGGGCTGAGGGAAGAGATTGGCAGGTTTGTGTTGGTGCGTAATCCAACGAACTTGATTGAGGCAGAAGGGTTCGCAAGCGTTGAAGAAGCTAGTGTCAGAAATTACGCCGTCAATAGAGAAGTAAACTCACCACAACAGTCTCATGCGTGGTTGTGTCAATCACCCCCTAGGTGGCCGCCGTCTCCAAATATAACGCCTTGGTCAGGGATGCACGCGAATCCGCCAAATGTTGCAGGTTGGCAGTTTCCTGGGGAACCAATTAACTCCGCAGAGGCTGTCGGGAGGGGTTCCCAAGTAAGATCGGTTCCCCCGGTGCAAGGAAGGGCAACAAAGGATAATCACGGCGCACGCGTTTGCTTTCGCTGCGGTAAAACCGGTCACATTGCTCGAGCGTGTAGACAGAGTGAGAGGGGAACGAGGCCGTCTTTGTGTTTTAATTGTGGTAATGAAAATCATTTCTCTACAGATTGCCCGCTCGTGATATGCGGCATCTGTCAAAAGACTGGCCATCTTCCCAAACGCTGCCCGAGGCGCGAAAATCCCTTCGCGGCGGGAAACGCCGATCTCCCGACCGGGAGGTCGGGACAGATTTAATTCTAGCGGTCACTCCAGAAGCGGGTTGGACAATAATCGTCAAAATTTTAGGGAAAGATTACAATTTTCTAGTGGACACGGGAGCAGCCGTTACCATCATTAACAATAAAAAATTTCCTTTTGGCCAATTAAAGATTTCTGATTACAATTCTCGAGTGCGAAGCGCGTCAGGTCATCCCTTACCAATCATTGGACAGAGTTGCGTGCCATTTTTGATCGAAGATAAATTATATCCCCATGACGTCTTAGTAGTGGATTTGGGGGAAACGAGCTATGACGGTCTTCTAGGCCTTGATTTTATGGTTCGTTACGGGAAAAGTATATCGTTCAATAAACGGAAAATAAGAATGGGTGAGGGACACGAGACGAACCTAAAATCTAATACCGTAACATCACAGATAAACGAGCCCAGAGGCGCCCATGAAATTGGAGTTTCGGAAGAAGTCAAGGCGTTTGATTCTTTCGTTTCTAGTATAATTAATGGCAATGATTCGCAAATGGCCACGTATGATTTAGTATTCCTGGAGGAAAAAACGATAAGCGACACTAAAAACCAAAGTGCTCTCCCGGCAGAGATAATGAAATGTAACTCGCGAATAAATAATAGTATGGAGGGAAGTTGTTTTCAAGTAACGATGGAGGAATCGACAGCGAAGGACGATGGGAATAAGGATAACGGATCTCTAAATAAGGATTCACAGAAATTAGCAGAGGTGGCGAAGGCCGAAAGAGTCATAGATAGGGTGCCACCCGCGTGCAATCAGGCTGCACCGCTAGGGACGAAGTTATTGGCGATGTCTTTGAGGTTTCCACCGACTCCCGGTTTGGGATAAAGGAGTTGGGTGATGATTGTGGTTTTCCGCCAGTAACAGAGGATCGATTTGTTGTCCCCCGGTGCGACGAAGTTATTGGCGATGTCTTTGAGGTTTCCACGGGCTCCCGGGTTGGGATAAAGGAGTCGGGTGATGATTGTGTTTTTCCGCCAGTAACAGAAGATAGATTGGTTGCCCCCTTGTGCGAGGGCAAAGTTCGCGAAATTCAGACCGGCGCTAGTAATGGGATTGGCCGATCGAGCAAAATTATATTAGAGGAATCTATTAGAGTACCGCCGTTATCCGTTGTATTGTCGAAGGTAAAGAGTCAGATGGCTGAAGGCGAAGAAGTGCGAGTCGTGGAAAGCGAGAGAGATTTATTTATTCTGCCGAGTATTGCTTCGGTGTCACCTGAAGTCACCGTCCCCATATTACTTTGTAACATTCGTAGCAGCGAACAAAAGTTAAAAAAGGGCTATATAGTCGAGGTGGTGCCATTTCGGGAGGAAGTTCAGGCACCCCTCAGTAACTGGGTAGACGCTGAGGACGAAAACTTCTGGCCAGACCCTTCCGCGATGAAAAGACTTGTCGCGAGTCAATGTTAGTGAAGTTCCGTCCGAGGCGATGGAGCCTCATGAGGGGAGAGTTTGCATGGCAACACCCGAGAGTCTGGTGAGGAGGACCGGGACGATCCATTGGAAGATTGGTGGCTTTCCCCCGAAGGAGGACCCCCGGAGGAAAGGCCATCTCTCGCCCCCGCAGGACATCTCAACCAGCCAGAGGTTGTGGGATTGGTGAACCAGTACGAAGAGCGCCGGTTCCGTTGCTGGTGGGATGCAACCATGCGGGAATTTGAGGAATCCTGGGCATCCACCTCGCATGGACTCTCCTCAAAGGGATGCAGACCGAAATCCGTCGAGAACCCGTTTAGTTCCCCAGAGTCTCCTCATGTGTTCCCCTACAGTGTAGACTCCCCTCTACGCTTGTAGAGGCTAAGGTTGGCCCTAAAGGACGTAAAAGACATAATAAGGCCAGACAATTAATATATCGACGTCGCCGGGCTCTAAGAGTGCAAGCTTCCCAAGCCCTCACGCCGAAATAAGTGTTTGTGAATTAGGGTTAAGTGTTTCTATGTTCGAGATTATTAAGTGTTTGTGCATTAGGTTTAAGTGTTTCTATGTTTAAGATTATTAAGTGTACCCTGTGTTAAGTGTACCAAAAAGTGATTCATTAGTGATCTTGCTATGTTTGCCCTTAAACCAGCATTGGACCAATGATTGAATGTTAATACGAACAATTTTGGACTCGGAAAGAAAAACTCTCTGTGTAAAGAACTTCGTAGTCATTTGGGATTCCAAAGAACGTGATTATAAAATGTGGATTTTTTGTGTTAATTTTAAGTAAACGGTGAATATTTTAAGGCAAATACATCCGTATAAACAGAAGATTGGGGTTGCATTTTCTGGCAGGTACAAAATGCACAAGTTAAATATATCTTAAAGAAGATTGCTCAATTGACCGGTGATAAGGATTGGTCACTGCTGTACTACAAACCGAAGAACTTCTCACTCTGTAACAAATTAGTTTTGTCCCTCTCTCCCGGCATTCTTCCCAGCTATCCCATGAAGCCAGATGACTCAATACTATGGTGATGCTAGCCGAGTATGGGGTGTTAACACCTTCTATCCCTGCTCCCGGTCTCCTAAAAAAAGGCGACCCAGAGAGCGGAGCGAATGAATACACCAGGCTTGGCATAACGGGCGCCTGAGGAAGGGATGTTTTACCCCTTTACAAGGTGGCTCACGTTAAAATAGCGCGGCACTCTGGAAGGATTGCCCTGCTAGTCATTTTACTCATGCAACAAAGGAGTCAGAAAATTACGATTTTTGAGGCGCACCCCTTTTCCGGCCCCATCAGTAGATGGCGATCAAAATATTTAACTGACCACAGATTCACTTTACCTGGCGGTGAGTGATTTCAAAATGCAATTTGTAAAAATTGCTCAGAGATGTGGTGTGCACATAATTAAGGCCCCCTATACAATTCACAGTGAGAAGCTCGGACGTTGGTATGACAGCAGGTTTTGAGAATGAATGGTCATGGGAGTTTTACCTTACCTCCCAGATGCTCAGCTGATGATGGCTTCCAATACCTGCCAGGAATAGTCAGCCGAAACCAGAAAGATAATATTCTTAACATGGTGAATGTGTCCAATGCTCCACTGTTCTCAAATTTGTATTGTGTCGTAAAAAATTGTTGTTTTCAAGGGAAAAACTGATTGTGAAAAACTTTTCCTGCTTACCTTGCTGTTGAAAATTTTCGGGTTATGTTCAAGTGCTCTATAATAAGTTTTGTATTTTTAATTTGTGTATGTTGTTTTCCTGGAATGGTTAGACCCTTGATTTTATTTGCTACCGGGGTAATGTCGCAAGTATGCGACATGGTTCTCCCTTCCTGGCTCCTCCGACTACCCACCCCAAGCAATCAACGACGCACTGTTGCAGGTGTACAACAATAGTATTCCTCCCTGGTTTTCCCCAAAACTCCCAAGCAACCAACGACAATGTTTCCAAGCGATCAACAACAATAGTATTCCTCCCCAGGGTTTTTCCCCAAAACTCCCACGTGACCAACAACAATGCTCCTAAGTTGGGTATAAAAGCCCTGATCGCGGGGCGAAAAGGAGTCAGTGGTTATCTGGCGGTGACCGGTAGGGCACGAAGCTTCGGCAGTGTTGCGCTTGTCGCGACAGCGTGTCCTATTCTTGACTCATCTTGGACGAGGGCTCCGCCCAGGTTACGTTCGTCGTGACCGCGTCCAACCTGCCTACACCCTTTCCCAGGTAAGGGTCAGTTGGTTATCTGGTGGTGACCGGTAGGGCACGATGCTTCGGCTATGTTGCGCTTGTCGCGACAGCGTGTCCTATTTTCTGACTCAACTTCGGACGAGGGCTCTGCCCAGGTTATGCGTGTCGTGACTGCGTCCGCCCTGCCATACCCCCTTCCTGACGGACGCGCGTTGGTGTACTGAGGGTCTAGCCATCCATAAATTGCGTATAACTTTGTAAATGGTGCATTTCAACTGTATTTTGTATAATAAACGATTGTTTGGGTAAGACTCGGTGTGGTATCTCTGACTTTCCCCGATACCCTTTGTGTCGCACCATTAAGGAACGCCCCTTGCGACAAGTTTTAGAATGTCAATTGAGATATTATCCGGTCCCACTGACTCTTTTTTCCTCATCCTCCTTATTTTTTCACAAAATATGAGTCCTCCACGATAATACCGTTTGTCGAGGGCAGTAAGCTATTTGGTGCTGTTATACTGATGAAGTTCTCTGAATGTTGAATGTTTCCCATATTTTCTCCACTGTCGCCGCACTATATGCTTGTATCTCTCAATTTTCAGGGAATATTGATTTTTCATTAAACGTCTGACTATGGTACCAAATCGGGAGAATAGGTCAGGTGCGGATACATGGCAACGCCGTATTTGGCCAGGAGCTGTCTCACGACGAGCACGATCACTTGGTCGACGGAAAGAATATAAAACCCAAAGCCGTACACTTAAGGGCACTTATAGGGGGAATAAAGAAGGGGGTTTACAGGGAGTGAGAAAGTTATAGCAATCACTCAATCACTCCGGTATATGTAGACACATTGACCGTCGTGAATCGCAAACACACAACACTCAGGGTTTACGGGGCGGGAAGCCCGACGCCAGTGACCCGTCACTCAAACTAGGAAGACACTGTAAGTGACTACCTCAACTACCCACCACTACAAACTACCTCACCACCCACAACTAACAAAAGGTTCTTCCTTCTATCTTCAAAAAAATCAAATACACACCCACATTTGTTAGTCAAACTAAACTGGAACACCTATTTGTTAATCCAAAAGATCCTATTGAGACCCTAGACAAATCTGGAATCTACAAAATCTCCTGCCCACATTGTGACCTTTCTTACATCGGGCAAACTCGCAGAAATATTCGAACACGCTTTAAAGAACACGCTGCATGTTACAGACTGCCAAAGTAACGGAATTCTCCCCCGATTCATCTCCTCGACCACCTTCGGAAAAACCAATTTTTCCGCTATGATTCCATGATAAAAAGCCGTATTTTTGAAGTCTAAAATCCAATTCCTTTACGCAAAAAGATCAAAACTTGAAATTGAAGCCTACAATATTCATCTTAAGTTAACGGCAGGTCTGGATTCAATTGAATTTACCGAGTGGTTAGAATATGATAGGAAAGTCCATTCAGTCAGCATCCATAAGCTACGGCCAAAACAATTCTCAATTTCCTAGAAATTCTTCTCCCTCAAGGACGAAAGCACCCATCCTCATGTCGCCAAGGCGAAGCAATTCCCTTTTGTAGTTAATCTTTCCGAGACCAGCTCCTCCCGTGAGGAGTTAATTTTACTAAACCGGGGCCTGATTTTCAGTGTTAAACCCCCAAAACCACCCTGGAATGATCTCATTGCACACATAGCATCTGCCAATACCTTGATATGGGAACCAAGAATCAAATCCGGGATTGCTGTGGGAACCAAATTAGGAAAAACCTTACGCAAGTCCCCAACAAGAGTGTACAACCTCCGAGTAACCTCTTTCCTCTTATCCGCTCACTTCGTAACACAAACTGCTTCTACTTAAAATCTGACAAAGGGAATTCCTGTGTTATTCTGGACAAAGACACCTATCTCCAAAAAATGCAATCTCTTATTGACAATGGTCCCTACACCAAAATCTTAAAAAACCCCCTCAACAAAATGATCCTAAGCTATAAGTCTGCATTAACTAATTGCAAGCACCTAATTGATAAAAAACTTAAATTCAGACTTAATATTTCGAACCCACACCTCCCACGCCTATACGGACTCTCAAAAATACATAAAACAGATTGCCTCATGCGCCCCATTGTGTCCGCCATCAATTCTCCCACCTACGAAATATCCAAGTGGCTTACGGGTGAATTCTTCAAGTTTGGGTTTCAAAGTTCATCCAATATCAGAAATTCCATCGATTTCATTGAAAAAATCAAAAACATCACTCTTACAGACCATGAAATTCTTGTCCTTTGATGTAGAGTCACTCTTTCAAAGTGTTCCAATCCCGGATACCATAACATTTGTGGCGGAGTGGCTCCAGTCTAAGAACATCTCCCCGGAAGAAATTAGAGAATACATCCTCCTGACGAACCTTGTAATGAGTAACAACTATTTCTCCATCAACAATTCATTTTACAAACAAGACTTCGGCACCACGATGGGAAATTCCCTTTCTCCATTTCTAGCAAACCTGTTCATGTCCCGCTTTGAAGAGCAATGTCAAGAAAAATTTACCTATTTCCCAAAGGTTTGGTTCAGATATGTCGATGATATATTCGCAGTCTTCGATACTAACTCATCCTCTTTAGAAGCATTCCAAAAACAACTCAACAACCAATATCCCTCAATTAAGTTCACAGTCGAATCTGAAACAGATCGGTCCCTCCCCTTTCTTGATCTTAAGATATCCAGGACCCCCTCCAACCACCTCTCATTCAACATCTACAGGAAACCAATCCACACCAACAATTACATACACGAATCTTCTTTCGATCACAAAACACACAAATTCGCTGCCTACCACATCCTAGTACATAGGCTCCTCAATGTACCTTTGTCCAAAGCGGATTTCCAAACAGAATTAAAACACATAAAACACACGGCCGTGGTGAACGGCTACTCTGAAAAGCTCATTGATAACATCTTAAAAAAACACAGGAACAAAAGACATCTCCAAAATAACACTACAATGTATACACCAGGTGACAAGCAATTTGTCAAACTACCTCACCAGCCACAACTAACAAAAGGTCTTCCTTCTATCTTCAAAAAAATCGGAAAAGAAAGAAATACTTAGTTGTTCCACATATATTTTATTAACACGACCTAGGTTTCGACTTACAAAGTTCACCTGATGATGACTTTGTAAGTCGAAACCTAGGTCGTGTTAATAAAATATATGTGGAACAACTAAGTATTTCTTTCTTTTCCGATATGAATCGCTTCCACAAAGTGACGCCTCAGACAATTTTATTCAAAAAAATCAAATACACACCCGCATTTGTAAGTCAAACTAAACTGAAACACCTATTTGTTAATCCAAAAGATCCTATTGAGACCCTAGACAAATCTGGAATCTACAAAATCTCCTGCCCACATTTTGGCCTTTCTTACATCGGGCAAACTCGCAGAAATATTCGCACACGCTTTAAAGAACACGCTGCATGTTACAGACTGGGAAATTTCAACAAATCATCTGTCGCCCAACACATACACGAAAACTCACACAACATCACAATTGAAGACCTAATCACCTACTCGACCATTACGAAAGTCTGTACATTAACAAAACGAAAGAAAAACTCATGAACAGTGACAAAGGCCCAATATCGTCATCCTTGTTTTCAATCTCCCTTCCGGAATCATGACCGTCCCTTCCCCAACGGTCAAACGACCATCCCCCCCCTTTGACCTTCAAATTTCCCAAGAATTGAACCTTTTCCTGTTGGCCCCTCGCCCACCCACCCGTGCTCCCCCCCCCATAACCTTCCCCTGTCCATTACCATCCCCCCCTCCCCTACTTAACTTTTACTTATATATTTTGGCTCCAACTAATTTCATCATTCTTCTCTGAAGAGGCCTGCTTAGCATGCGAAACACCTGGTGTCAGTTTTTTCGGCACTATTTCCCCACCAGCACTGTGCTTACAGTGTCTTCCTAGTTTGAGTGACGGGTCACTGGCGTCGGGTTTCCAACCCCGTAAACCCTGAGTGTGTCTGTGTTTGTCACTTGCGAAGGTCAATTTGTTTGCAAATACCTGAGCGAGGGCGTAAGTGTTATATTTTTTTATTTTATACTTCATTGGTCTGAATGACGGGTCACTGGCGTCGGGCTTCCCGCCCCGTAAACCCTGAGTGTTGAGTGTTTGCGATTCACGACGGTCAATGTGTCTAAATATACCGGAATGGTTGAGTGATTGCTATAACTTTCTCACTCCCTGTAAACCCCCTTCTTTATTCCCCCTATAAGTGCCCTTAAGTGTACGGCTTTGGGTTTTATATTCTTTCCATTCACTCGGCCGTAGTACATTCTTTATCTATTTATCACTTGGTCGACACTCAGAATTTTCGGCACCGTCTTGGCGCACATCTTGCGCATGGCCAAATCCTGTGTAATAATGCGTTAGATGGGGGAATGCAGACAGACCCAACTGGTCTGCCATTTCTTCACTAGTTAAGCGTCGGTCTGTGTTCAGCAGTGTCCTCACTCTGTCCACATTCGTGTCGGTTCTTGCCGTCGACGGCCGTCCGGAGCGATGGTCGTCTTCAACGAGCTCCCTACCCTATTTAAGCCACTTGTGCCACTCAAATACTATGGAACGGCTTATAGGAGTTTCCCCATAAGCCTGCTTCATCATATCGAGGGTTTAGGTGCCGTCTTCCCAAGTTCGCACAAATCTTCACGGAATAACATTACTCTAAATTCAGATTCATTTTGTTTTTCGACGCGGGCAGAAAACTTGCTTCACTAAAATGGTCTCCTCACTCAACGACAGCCCGCAGGTGACTGAGGTTGGAGTTGCTCTGTTGCTAAGAGCCCCCTCCACCTTACCCTGCCAGGCGCACCCTCCTCTATCACACCGTTCGCACCAGAGAAAAACAGTCCTACCACTTTTGGGTAGGTCCCTGTATATGTTAATACATATATATACTATACATACACGTGTACATATTTATATATTCATTTAAATGTATATGTTAATACATATATATATATAAATAAATATATATATATATATATATATATATAAATATATATATATATATATATATATATATATATAAATATATATATATATATATATATATATATATATATATATATATATATATATATATATATATATATATATATATATATATATATAAATTACACACACACACAATATTACACACACACACACACACACACATATATATATGTGTGTGTAACTATTTATATATTCATTTAAATATATTATATATATATATATATCCCTACTCGGACTACAACCTTGACGTGGTGGAAGGGGTTGTTCGTTCCGATGACCCCTAGAGCGGTGCTGGCAGGAGTAATAATTATATCACCTGTTAGGGTCACCCATGCCAGACAGGTCGAAGGTTAGGAGCCAGACGAAAGGTAGTCCACGCAGCGTCTGTTACTCAGTGAGGCGGATGCAATGGCATGTGACCCCACTGGGGCGGCCAATAAGTGATGGTGTCACGTTAAAAACACTATTGAGGAAGGCAACGGGAAACGACATCAATTATCATTCCCAAGATTAACAAGTTGGACTATACTGAGATTTTGAGTCCTGGCAACTATGGGGCTCGGCCCAATCGGCCGTGTGTCGTACCCGGCAGCGGGGGAGGCAAGGCTTCCGAGGTCGTCATCCCACGAAACCCTTGCAAGGGAAAACCAGCAGCAGCAGGACAGAAGACGCAGGAGAAGAAGACCAAATTAGTTAGAATAGGAACGTGGAATGTTACGACAATCATGAGGACAAGGAAATAGGAGAATGTTAAGCGAGTGATGGAAAGGGGAAATATTGATATTTTAGGTCTATGCAAGGTGAGATGGAAAGATAGTGGGGATTACTGGAGTGATAAGTATAGAATAATATACAGCGGCGGGGACGAGAGCAAACGAGGGGTCCCATAGTATTAAACGAAGAGGTAGGGAGAAACGTAGTCAACATAGAGCAGGTAACGGATAAAATACTACTAGTAAATAATAAAAAATAAAAGCAGAACTGACAAACTTGGTTATTATTCAGGTATACATGCCACCGAGAACCATAAGGAAGAAGAGGCGGATTGGATATATGATCAGTTAGGAGACATAATCGCGTGTGTTCCTGCAGTAAGAATTTGATAGTGATGGCGGATTGGAATGCGACGGTAGGCAAAGGAAGAGATGGTGATGAGGTCAGGGACTACGGTTTAGGCACAAGGAATGACCGCAGGGAGAAAGCAGTTAAGTTCTGCTGGAGACGGGCTAGTCAACACCAACACTTGGTTTAGACACCACAAAAGATGCAGGTATACATGGAAAATGCCAGGTGACTCAGGAAGATATCAGCTAGATTATATCCTGGTTAGACGAAGGTTTAGGAACAGAGTGATAAATTCCCACAGCTTCCCGGGAGGGGATGCGGACTCAGACCACAATTTAGTTGTTATGACATGTAGCGTACATTTCAAAAAGATAAGGCAGGGGGGGCGAGTTAGAAAATGGAATGTAGAAACATTAAATGGGTTGAAAAGGAAGGAATAAAAACAGGCGGTAGAGGATATCATGGAGGATGGTAAAGAGCTAAGTAATATTGAAGAAAATTGGGAAAGTATTAAGAAAGGCTTGTCTAAAGCCGCAAAAGACACTATTGGAACCGTTAACGCTAAAAGGACTAGGAAACCATGGATCACGGATGAGATGATTACAAAGATGGATTAGCGGCGAAAATGAAAGAATCTAAATACAGAATTACGCAAAATGAAGTACAAAATATTAAACAATAAATTGAGACGGGCAACAAATAAAGCAAAAGAAGCATGGTGGAAGACGCAGTGCGATGATATGGAAAGTCTGCAAAGGAAGGGGAAATCGGTGCGCTGTACAGCAAAGTTAAATCTTTATCGGGAAGTAAGAAAGGGAGATCAACGATAGCAGTTAGAGATAAGGCGGGTAAGATGATAGTTGACGCAAGAAATATCCAAGAGGGATGGAAAGAATATAGTATATAGAAGAACTGTAGAGTAAAGAGCTTAGACCAAAAAAGTTAGACATAGAAAAGGAACATGATGTAGAAGAAGATAGTTTAGATCAAGGCATACTAAACAATGGGATAGGAAGGGCATTAAGGGAGATGAAACTAAATAAGGCCGTCGGGGTTGATAACATCCCCGCGAAAATTTTAATAGGCTTAGGAAAATGTGGGAGGAAGAGGCTTTATGGGCTGATCCGCAGTATTTATGAGGAAGGAATCTGGCCGGAAAACTATGTGAGATCAGTTTTAGTTCCTATTCCAAAGGAGGAAAAGGCTACATCATGTGAGGACTACAGGATGATAAGTTTGATATCCAACGCAGCTAAAGTTGTTCTCAGGATGATAAACCAAAGGATAGAGAGTAGGGCAAATGATTACTTAGAGATGATCAGTGCGGGTTTAGGAAGGGGAGAGGTACGCGTGATGCCGTTGCAGAAATGAGATTATTAATCGAGAGGAATATAGAACACAACCAGGAGGTATTTGCCTGTTTCGTAATTTTCAAAAAAGAGTTTGATAGAGTGAATTGGGAAAAACTAATCAGTATTCTGCAGAAAATAGGATTAGATTGGAGGGAAAGGAGGCTAATCCGCAACCTGTACATGTCTCAGGATGCTCAGGTACCAGTATGAAACGGGGAGTCCGGTTGGGCAGTGTTAGGAAGAGGTGTAAGGAAGGGTTGCCCACTATCACCATTGCTGTTCAACCTGTATGCAGAAGAAATGATTAAAGAGGCATAAGAAGAATTGGAGGTAGAAATGAAGGTTGGTGGGGAATTCGTAAAATCAGTTAGTTTTCCTGATGACCAAGCTTTAGTTTGTCAGTCAGCCAAGAGCATGAGGCACTCCATAGTGAATCGGAAATCCAGTAGGACAGATATGGGATGAGAAACAAAATTAATAAAACAAAGGTTGTGCAATTTTCTAGAAAGAAAAAAGCTAAGCTAAACATTAAAATAGGAGGGTAAAAACTAGAGCAGGTAGAACAGTTTACATACCTCGGTAGTGTTTTGGACCAATACGGTCAAAGTAGTAGAGACGTATGGAGAAGAATTATGCTAGGCACAGAGGCTTTCATAAGGAGGAGAGAGTTAATGAATGGCACGTTGACTAAGGATATTAAAAAAAGATTCGGGAAATTTTTGATATGGTGCAGAGTTATATAAGTTGTGGAAATGTGGTCATTGAAGCAGGTGGATAGTCGTGGACTGGAGGCTTTTGACATGTGGGTGTGGAGAAAATGGAGAAGGTGAAATGGACCGAGAAGAAAACCAATGAGAAAGTACTTGGTATGATGGGTGAAGAGAGGGGTTGGTTGGGAGAAATCCTATTGAGGCAGTAAAAACGGATGAAGGGCATATTGACCGACAGGGGACTGTTTAAGATGGTAATAGAGGGTAGAATGTGAGGCAAGCAAGGAAAGGGAAGGAACAGGATAGGGATGTTGGATGGGATGAAGGGAGGAAGGAAGTACTCAGAGCTGAAGAGGGACCTGATGTAGAGGAGAATGCGGGATTTTTTGTTTTGTTTGGAGTAATAAAATATTTATTAGGTATGATATAGATATGGTACTGTGATATAGAAATGATGATTATGAAACACGGGGTAAATGTGAATTATTTGACTTTAAAAAGTTAACTAACAAATCATCATCAACATCAGTATATCAACCTTAAGATTGGTTTACTGCAGGGCCTCCATTCTTTGCTATTAAGCATCATTTCCCTTTGATAGGTTTGCTGTTTTACGTTCTTCTTAATTTGACCTTCCATGTACTGGTATTTTGGCCATCCTTGCGGGATCCTTTTTGCTATTCCATGACTCTGATCCATAGAATGCAATGCTCCACACAAACGTTTTGACCATCTTTTTCCTTGTTTGCAATCTTATATTGTTTGAACATAGTAATAGCCTTTTCTCAATGAACGTCCTCTTTGCCTGGGCTATTCTTTGCTTAACGTCGGTCGAACTTCTTCCATCCCATGTTACTATATTACTGCCCAACAAGTAGATGAAAGAAGGATTCCACTTGGTCCAGTTTCACTCCTCAATTTGCGATATCTGGATTAAGCTTCTTCTCTTCCACGCGCACAAGGATTTTGTTTTCTTCTTGTTGTGCTCATATTATATTCCCCAAGTAGGTGGTCCATAATAATCAGATTTGCTTTCAGGTCCTGTTGCTTTTTCGTCACTCATGCTATTTCATCTGCAAACCGGAGCATGTTGATTGCTTCGTCATTTATCCTTGGCTCCTTTGACGCCCAATTTTTGTGTTTCCTTCAATTTGTCTCTTCCATAGATGCATGTGTTGAATATTGCTTGCGAGAGGTTGCATCCTTGAACTTTGTTAAATCAGGTTTCTATTTTCCTTCTGTTTCCCATTTGCATGGTAGTTACCTCATTAATGTACATTAAACTAGCTATTCAGTGAACATAAATAATGCGCACCTTATGTTTTTTGTCAAACGTCTCATCAGCTTCAATGGTTTGGTTCACCCTAGATACGACCGATGCCATTCTGATGCTTTGATAGAATCAGGGAAGAATGAAGTTAATGCCGTCAGCATGAGGGCTCGAGTTTGTGGTGGGTTTGTGAAGGAAATAAGTGGCAAATTTCTTGTTTGCATTGTTTGATTTGAATGGCAATTTCGACAAATGACAATCACAAAGCAACGCATTTGTTGAGGCCATTATGTCCCTGGCTCAGCAGTCAGACACTCAAAAGCACCTAGAAATGGCATTCGTGAATTTTTATGAAAAAGTTTGAGATACAATTTCACGTGCCAAATGCCATCCTTAAGCAAATAGCATCGGACACCTTTGTTAAGGAATATCCCCGTGGGATTTTTACATAGTTAAAAGGCTAAAGCTAAGAAAAATCTTAAATACATATATATGAAATAAGGTACGATTCAGAGCCACTAAAAGACAGGCTAAAAGGCAGGTTTCATATTAATAATTTACGTTTAAATTCTAACAAAACTCAGCATATTGTATGCAGTTATAGTATATAAAAATGTACTGATGTTGAAAATTCTAAAATACTAGGAATTAATATAGATAGGAAACTAACCAGGGAGACTCACATCAGTCAGATCTGTAATGAACTGATTAAAGCTCAACTTTCTCATTTCAAATGAGTATCGTTTAACACTTGACCACGTCTTCTTTCCATGTCATTTGAATTACAGTGATGAATTATGGGGTCATTTCCCTAAACATATCATTCAAATCTTGCTACTACCCAAGATAGATTTTTCCTCCCTTGCTAATACACCACAACGTGATTTCTGCAGACCATTGTTAATTAGCTGTGTAGTCATGATTGTACACCATGAGGGGTAGAGCGAATCTAAATAATACTATTTATTGTGGAATTTCATCAACTTACAGCGCATTTCATATAGTGAACATTCAAATGTAAAACTGTATGTTTTTTTACACTGTTTTTGTAATACTGATTGTTTATTGAGAGATGAGTAAGGTGGAAATGAAATCCTTTGAGTTTGGTGCATTCATCAAAATAAATCCATGAACGGTACATTAAAACTGCTAATTCTTCAAGGAAATTTGACAGAAATTATGATGGCTGCCATTTTATTATGTTTGCACATTTTGGTCTACTAAATTCTCCATAATCAAAGGAAAATTGATGTATGATCGTTCATCATACTTAATGAGAATTTAACAGTTTAAATGAGCATGCCATTATGTTGGTGATGTTAAACATTTTTTAATTATTGTACACAAACACTCAAATTCAAGGAGACTTCTTATTGTCTTACATTGCTCTAATATTTAATTAAATTTTGTTTCCATTGATTCTGAATTTGCATAAAAATAAAGCCTGTTTAAATGCAAAGTGTACTCAATTAAACTGCATATAATTAACTATTATCGGTTTGCTGTGAAAGTGAGTACATTAATTGCATTTAAAATATAAAGGTCACACTTGTATCCTTAAATAATGGCATTTTCAAGAATAAAAGCAATGCCAATCGAACAGAATGTAGAAGAAGAAATGAATTCAGGTTACAATCACCATAATTAAAAAGGAGTATTTCACAACAGCAAGGGATTTGTGGCATTAATAGGTGTATTTGCGAATTGATTCAGCATATTAAATAAAATGGTCCCTCACTACAGAACACAATAAAAATCTAACTTTGCGTTAACTACTTAAATATCAAATCTTCCTATTTATAACAATTGTATTTTAACAATCCATTTTGAATGATTTTGACTCAATGTATCGTTTGATCATTGCGCATGTGAAATAATACTATTTTCTAAACATTATTGACGATGTTTATAGCTGTCGTTTGACACTTGACTCCCGTTCAATTCTAACAAAAACATACAATCTTAACTACTTCAAAAAGGAACATTTACAAAAATATTTTCTACAGAGATTGATACTGCAGTCAATTCAAGCAGAGCCCAAAGCAATTAAAACATGGCTATCTCAGCAGCAAGTATTATTGTTGTGTATGTAATTAGGTGTTCTCCAAATTTAAAAGGCATATATCTCACAAATGATCTCACCCGTCCATTCTTTCCAAAATACATTCGCTAAGATTAGCAACCTGAAACAATATATCCTTGTTTACGCAAATGAGAAGCCATACCGTTAAGAATTTGCTCCATGTCATTCAGTTGGAAAGGAAAGCCTATGGTCTGTGAGTGTGTAAAGAATGCTGTTTCTGAAGTACGCAATAATGTTTGTTTTGATTCGTTCATTTGGTGACGTTGTTCCGTGTCAACAGTAACAAACAAGTGAAGAATGAAAGGTTTCGAATTAGATTAAGAATAAGATCTAATTTAAAAAAGAAATAAAGTATGCTCTATGGATACTATATTTTCGTTTATTAGGTATAAAGATCAAATACTGAAAAGGAAAATCAAATTATTGGACAAGTGCGGAGACATACAAAGTTTGACTTTCCTTTCTCCACAAATATATAATGGCAATTGAAGATGTTTTTCTTTCTTGCAAGCAAGAAAGTCATTTCATGATGTATCCGGGCTTCGTGTTGGTAATATAATAAATAAATGAATGAATAAATTTACCATACAGGGGATGGAGTGTTTAAAATACATAAAATATGTAATTATATATAAGAATGCGAACCATTGCCTATTAGTGTACACGCCTGGGCTATCTTTCCAGGAATGCAAGTTACTATTTTGTAGTTTCATTATGGTTCTTTTTCTTCTTAGTTTTTAAATTTCGGCGTGCTTTAATGGTACTTAAGGTGATGACGCATCGATGTTGCTGACGACCCATCGTCAGCAACATCGATGCACCAACCCACAAGCTAGCACAATATATTGCACATGCTCTTCAACTCTTAGCCAGAAAAACTGACTTTTTTGCTAAAACTTCCATGGATTTCATTCACATTATTCGGAATGCTGAAGTCCAAGAAGTCAACATGCTGGTGAACTTTGATGTCATCTCCTTGTTCACAAATACGCCCATTGATGACTCCATGCTACTCATCAAGAACCTCACCTCACAGGGATTAGCTAAGGATTAACCTGGACCTCGCAAATTCTGCCTCAGGAACTCATACTTCCTTTAAAATGATAAGCACATTGAACATCATGAAAGTGCATCCATGGGATCACCCCTCTCTTCTGTACTGACCAACATTTTCATTGAGATCTCGCAGCTGAAGGCAATGATCTTACCCCAAGAAACCAACCCGTAGCAATAGTTGTTCTTTTTGCACCACTTTTTAAAACATTTAAAACCTCAATCCAATTTTGATAAAACATCAATGTATAAAAAAACATAAATAGTTAAAAACAAAATTATTTAAAAATAAAGAAACGGAAACTCAAGTTGTCCGTTCAGGGTAGTTTCCTTTAAAAACTCGGAAACCTTACTTAAAAAGTTGGGGTCTTCTCTTAAACTATTGCTGAAATTACCTCTTATTTTAAAAAAGGTATCTAGCTTTTTATAATTTATTTCTGAGTCACAATCAGGCGCTTGTTACAACCATTGCAGCAAGGTTGCACTTTTGTTTCCATGAAGAGTGCGTGAGGGCTAAGTGCCCTATTCTCAGGCACGTGATCCTGACCTCTTCCCTCTGAATGTTCCAGGTGGAAGAGGGCGCTGTCAAAACAACCAAATTTATGGCCTTAAGTTCCTTGTTTTGCAAGAATCACCAAGCTTCCTTCCACTGGTTCAGAACAAAAGTCCGAAAGGCAGCCCCGACGTTCACCACAGGAAGCAATGCTGAGTCTGTTTTGAGATTGATCAGGGCTTCCTTTGCTGCTTTGCCAGCTTTTTCAATGCCTGGTATTCCCACATGACCAGCAGTCCATATAGAGGATACCTACTTCCCTTTATCTGAAGGGACCACAGGGTATAATAGATCTCCTGAACCATCAGCTGCATTGATGACAAGACTGATATGGATTATATAGAAATCATTAGGTGCGAACAGATGAGAGAAGAGCCATTACTATCTCTTATGTCTTTTAGGGCCCTCTTGATAGCTGACAGTTTGGCTGTGAACCCCTCAATCATCTCTTAACTCTCCCCCAACCTCCGATCAACACCCTTCGCCACCCTCTAGACAACACTCTCCCTCAATCAATGACCAATCATCAACTGCAAATATAAGAACTGCTCTATTGAGCATAATTACGAAACTTCACTCTCCTACTGACAGTAAAACCCTTATTAGCATCATCACCAATGACCTTATACCAGCCCTTCTTCAACTTGTAAATGGTGCCTAATTCACAAATAAACAACCACTTCTTTAAAGTTTTACAATGGAACATAAATGGCATAAAAAACAAAAAAAAAGAGCTAAACCTCCTAATAACCAATCTTTATCCAGACATCATCCCTCTTCAAGAAACCAAAAATAATAATAGCCAAACATTTAATTGTCCAAATTACTCTAAAATCAGAAAAGATAGAGCCAATGATCCTGGTTGCGGGGTCATGATCCTATCCAAAAATAACCTAAACTTCACATAACTTCAACCCCCACCCACCCAAAAACTGGAACTCGCTGGAATAGCAATAAAAGGAGTTACTGGGACCCTTAACATTTGGTCAGTCTACTTTCCACCTTCATCCTCAAAGTCAGACGCCCCTGGCTTATCAGCGCTCTCATCCCTACTACACCCAAAGCTCATAAAAGGTGGTGACTTAAACGCCAAACATTCTGCCTGGGGTTGAAAAACCACTATCACACGAGGGCGAGCCCTTCATAAGCTCCTATTTACCAAAAATATTTCACTTTCAATTCACTCACCGCCTTTCCCTACCCTCTTCCATCATCATCCCCACTCCTCCGATATCCTGGATGTAGTTCCATTATCCGCAGATATCGCATTCCAAATCCTTAACCTAGATAAATCAGCCTCTGACCACTGCCCCATATTTTACTGCGTTCCTACCCTCCTTCATACAACCAGAACCAACTAGAAGAGTTAAATGGATAATATTTAAAGAAAACTGCTTGGCCATTAACCTTGTCCCATCTCCTGCTAGCACTCCAGACAGCATATAGAAAGCGGCTCAAGATTTTACCAGCAGCTTAACCAAAATCATTCATCAGTCTCGCTACCCTCCTTCTCCGGCCTCCATCGCTGGTGCCACACTACCTCCGGACATATTGCGCCTAATTTCACTTAGAAACAAGGCCAGAGCCCTCTGGCAACTCACTCATCTCCGCCAAGATAAAATCCGGTTCTGTGCACTTTGAAACCTCGTAACATCCAAAACTAGAAAATATTTGGAAAAGCTTGGCAAGAGAAAATAAGTTCACTCTCACATAAGGATAATTCGGTATGGACCCTAGCCCGCTGTCTGCGAAGGAAAAAGGTACCCACACCGCCAATACCATATAATGGGAGAGCACTATACAATAACAGCAACAAAGCAAATACCTCTGCCGACTCCTTCGAATGCATTTTTAAAAACAATAATACATCCTTGTTGGATTCAGAAGCATTAATCAGTGTCTATGGCCTGTCACTTTGCCCATTCCAAATACTCCTCAAGAACTTTACTCCATTATGTCCCACTCCAAAACCAAGTCATCACCAGGACCCGATCAAATCTCCTACCTTCACCTGAAAAACCTTCCTAAATCTTTTATCAAACACCTACTCTCTATCCTCAACGCCTGTCTTTCCCAATCGTACTTCCCAAAGGCATTGAAAACAGCTAAGATAATACTCCTTCCAAAACCCGATAAAAATCCTTCTTATATCCTGAACTATAGACCAAGTGGCCTGCTCCCCTGCATGGGCAAACTTCTAGAAAAATGCATCTTAAACAGGCTACAAGAAGAAATCTCGGCCCTAGACTTGATCAGACCTGAGCAAACTGGCTTCCGCCGTCGCCATTCCACGACTCAGCAAATAACAAGATTGGTTCAACAGATCACTTTCGGCTTCAACATCCACAAGCACACCCAAGTAGTCTTCTATGATCTCCAAAGAGCTTTTGACAAGTTCTGGCGAACTGGTTTAATACATAAACTGCCTAAAACCGACATATCAGTATACCTAAATAAGACCATCCCCTCCTCTCTTTCAAACCGCACATTCTTTTTAGACCTTAACAATGCCAAATCAACTACCCGGTCCATATCCGCAGGCTTTCCTCAAGGATCAATTTTGTCACTCGTCCTATTCAACCTCTACAATAACAACCTCCCCTCCGACCCAAAAGCTACCTCCATGCGGATGACTCAGCTAGAGCGTCAACTTCCTTTGACCCAAATCATGCCACAACGAATGTCCAAGAACGCCTTAAGAGCATAGCAGAGTGGATGACCGTTTTGAAACTAACCATTAACACCACAGAATGCGTAAACGTAAACTACGCCAGAAAATGGAAGAATCCTCACATCACTCCTATCCACTATGGCAGGGAAATAATCCCCCAGGCATCATCGGCTAAATTTCTTGGTATACAAATGGACAGTAAACTCACTTGGCAAGCACACACTCAATATGCACTCAACAAGGCCAATTCAGCCGCTTTCTTATCCTATCCCCTCATAAAACGCACCAGTCCCCTCCGTCTTCTCACCAAGGTACTGTTATTTAAATCTCAGATTCCACCTATCTGAAGGCTACCCAGCATGGGGTTCAATAGCCGCAACCAAATTGAAGAAAATGACACGCTTCCAAAATAATACTCTACGAACCCTTGCCAACGACGCCTGGTTTGTAAGAAACTCAGATATTCACATGGATCTAAAAATACCGGACCTTCCAACATATCTAAGCGACCTAGCCACATCATTTCAACAAGAAATAGGAAATACTGGCAACCCATTATTAGAACCTTTATGGGATTACCCTGATAATCCCCATTTCAGATACAATTGTGCTAAAGCAAGCATAAATGGGCAGTCATAATCTCCAAATATAATACTGTCACAAACTGCAATAAAATATACTCACTAGCTTAACTTCGCCCATAAACCACTTATATCCTACGACCATTGATCAGCATAGCTGGATATTGGTATAAGATGCAGCTAACGGCACAGTCCATAAGCATCGATTGGTCGGTCGGTAGCAGGACCCCCATTCTTCTTTCGCATCAACAACTACCAATGAAAAAACGTGGAAAAAGTGAAAGAAATTGTTTACGATTTAATCAGCATAATCCAAATATTCAGAGAGAAAACGATTGAAGATGTATGGCATGTCGCAATTGGCTCATTCTAATTAAATTTATTTTATATAGAATGTTTTGTGTATTAAAAGCGAGAGAAACAGCAACATTTCTTCATAATTTTCGAATTTTTAATTACAAACACAGCGGCAAATGAAAGTTGCTAAGGATCAGTCACACGCAAATGAACTCATCGACGATTTATAATTATTAATTAATGTTGAAAAACAGGGTGACGAAACAACATGGCGATTAAAATGATATGACGTGGAAACAGAAGGCATGATTTACGAATTCTTTTAACCATATTTTTAAAACAAACGAAAATCTCCTCCTGTTCATAAAATCACATGTCTGTTCTTAGCGGCTGTGACATGCTTGGAAATGGCACCTCGCTTCTTTTCCAATCTTTTTGCTTGTTCCATCCCTTTTGGCACAACAAATTGCACACATCCTACAAAGCTTTTCCTTCTTCTCTGTAGGCAGAATATACTTGGGAAATTGTAACTTAAATAGAGGATCAAGGATTTGGTTCTCCTGAAGGCCTTCAACCCTCACATGTTATATCATATGCAATGTACCTCTCAATTACATCTTCCACTAGTTTGATTCTAAATTCTGAACTTACCCTTTGGTCCACCACCCTTTCTCTGCAACAGAAATCCATTCCATGCGCCCTGGTCCAACAAGTGAAAAATGTTTTAAATAATATTTGAACCCCTTTTTCATAATGGGGAAATTTGTCAGGTGCTGATCTTCCCTTTCTACTCCACCTATTGTATTATTGTACACAACAGCAACTTTTGGCTTTTAAAGCACCATATCCTTTTCATTTATATTCCACAAATTCCGTATTATGTACTGTAAAGGGTACAGAGACTTGACGGCCATCTTATCTTCCCAATTCATAGCAATCACTTTGCCTTGCTGGAGGGCTGTCAATTCCTCCTTTTTTACTTCTTTAGCCTACACGTCATCTAGTACTTCCTTCCTTCTAATTCTCAATGTCCCATGTCTATCGGTTCCTTTTGAAACAAATAAATCAGCCAGCTCTGAGGAGGTGTAATAGTTGTCTGCAGTCAGGCAATGTTCTTTGACCTAGCAGAGGTTTCATTACTGCTAGCACAATCTAAGGATGTATTAGGAAGATTGGTATATTCCACGTTCAATACTGACCATTTCCTGTATACCATAAACACAGTAATCAATGCTGGAAGGTCGCTTTATGGGTGAAGGTAGAGTTCACACAGTACTTAGCTCTATACAGTCTGTGAAATTCACACATCAGGGTATTAAGGGGAGCCAGTTACTTTCACTGTGGCAGATCAAGTTTACCAGGAAGATTGGTACCAGGAAAAATCACATAGCTTGAGTGGAGCATCAGGTGCCCTGAGTGCCTTGCCTGGGGTTTGAACTCAGGACCAATAGTCCAATGCTCTACCCTCCTGGACTATCATGACCCACCTTTTTCCTGTAGAAATAATAATAAATGACCATATATATCCAGACTTAGGCTTAGCAAATCTAAACGTTTCTACCCCAAATCTGGCTCGTTTCAGGGAAACGAACTGCATCAGTGAGAGCTCATCCTTGTATAGAATAACATTTTTATCAATAGAAATCTTCCTCTCAGGTGTCAACAAACTTAAGATATTTTTGTTGAGAAATACAAGCAGAGGGCTAATTTCATTCAGCTTGACACAAGGATGTATATCCCTCATAAAGGTACCATTGTCTGCAAAATGCAGATAGTGTTTGACGAGCACATATCTATGCTGTGGCATAACATTTGAAGGGAATGGAGTGAGAATCTCTTTGACAAATATCATTCTTGAACTGGTTTGCTCATAGTTTTATGAAGAATGATCAATGGAAAACAACACACTAATTTCATTAGTATTTATTCACTACCAATCTATAAAACTTGATTTTTTTCAACAAAAGAATCAGTACAGTGGTCAGCATATAACTTGATTTCCACAGGTATTAGTTCAATTGAGTAATGATCAATTAATGCCCGAAAGCATTGAAGAATTCCAGCAGTTTCATCAATCTCTAAATAAACAGGATGAGAAGCAGTCAAAGGAAATCTTGGAAGTGTTGACTAGTGATGTTGCTGGGAATCCATCGGACACCAAAACACTCACGCATCAAGCAATTGGGCAATCAAACCTTCTTCATAAATCTGGGAAAATGTCCGTTTCTGGATGTTTTATTTTGAGGTAATGAAGATTAATATTTAATATGTTTATGTTAATTTGGGTTGATAAATTGTCCAAAATTAAATGACAATGAATGCATAAATGAATTAATAACTTTTTAAATGAGTCTGCCATTAAATTGGTTTGATATTTTGTAATTTTTGAACACAAACTATATAATTCAAGGAGACTTCTCATCATCTTAAACTGTTCCAATATTTCATCGAAATCTGTTTTGATTGATTCTGAATTTTTTTTGAAAATAAAGCCTAAAAAAATAAATAAATTAAACTCAATGAACCTGCATGGAATCAATCATTATTAAATGGCTTTGAAATCGCGTGCATTTAAAACAATTGACTTATATATGTCATACATATATTCTAAAATCAATGGCATTTCTAAGCCTATAGATGCCAATCAAATATAATGAAGATGAAGAAATGAATGCATTTTACAAACACTGTAATTAAAAAGGAGTGCTTCATAATATGGGATTTGTGGCACCCAATTGGGTAATTGCAAAATGGCTGTGGAAATAACTTAAGAAGCCCTATCATCTACCAAGCGAGTATTAAATACAGTTTATTTTATGTTTAATTTTTCAATATTGAATCTTTCAATAAATTGTATTTTAAAAATCCACTTTGAATAATTTGGTCTCAATGTATTGGTTGATCATGGAATACATTATTAAATATTATTTTCAATTTATATTGACACTGTTTACAGCTGTAGGTTGGCACTTGATTCCTGTTCAATTCAATCCAAAACATAGACCATAATTACTTCAAAAAGGAGCATTAACATATATATTTTCTACGCTTAGATGGATACTCCAGTCAATTCAAGCAGAGTTTATCATCAGAGCAAATTAAAAGATAACTATCTCAGCAGCTGGTAATTTTGTCGTGAATGTAATTAGGTGTTTTCCAGAATTTAAAAGGTATATGTTTCATAAAAGATCTCACCAGTCCATTCTTTCCAAGTATGTCGTAAATAGGAAGAATTAATATTTTAAACAACAGAGCTTATTATATTTGAACGAAATTCTAGATGGTAACTTTGCAAAAATTTATATCTATTGTCGCAAGTATGCGACATGGTACTCCTTCCCTGGCTCCTCCGAATGTCCCACGTGACCAAAGACAATGTTTCAAAAGTATTCCTCCCCTGACTCCTAAATTGGGTATAAAAGCCCTGGTCGCCGGGCAAAACGCAGTCAGTTGGTTATCTGGCGGTGACCGGTAGGGCACGATGATTCGGCTATGTTGCGCTTGTGTCGACAGTGTGTCATATTCCTGACTAAACTTCGGACGAGGGCTCTGCCTAGGTTACGTTCGTTTGACCTCGTCCACCCTGCAATACTCCCTCCCTTTCCGACGGACGAGGGCTCCGCAAAGGTTATGCGTGTCGTGACCGCGTCCACCCTGCCATACTCCCTTCTTTTCCGACGGAAGAGGGCTCTGCCTAGGTTATGTGTCTCGTGACCGCGTCCACCCTGCATTTACCCCATCCCAGGTAATTTTCTGCCATTTTAATTCTGCCCGCACTCGCGTTGGTTTACCGAGGGTCTAGCCATCCATAATTTGCTTATACTTATGTAAATGGTGCATTATGACTGATGTTGGGTAATATATGGCTGCTTTGGTGATACTCGGTGTAGTTACTCTAACCTTCCCCGATACCCTTTGTGTCGCACCATAGAAACCCCTCTTGCGACATATTGCGGTCAGGTGAGAGGTTGCATGGTTGGACTAGTGATTTATTCAGTGTATGCGACAGTGTCTCATAGATTATCATGTGCCCGTGTACGTCTTTAAATCGGAAGTTCCGTATTTTCTCAGACAGGTGGGATATGCTAATCTGTGCTGACCTAACGAATTATTATTTTAAGACACGTGCTATAACCTCACGGGCCCACCATGGGTATCAAATACACAAGTAGTATGAAAAAATAAATTAATTAAGCTTTAGTTTGTCAGTCAGCCAAGGGGTTGTAAGGATTGCTGAGTGAATTGGAGATTCAGTGGGACAGATATGGGTTGAGAAACATAATTAATAAAAGCAAGTTTATACAATTTTCCAGAAATAAAAAAGCTAAGTTAACATGAAAATAGGAGGGCAAAAACAAATGCAGGTAGAATAGTTGATGTATCTCTGAAGCATTTTGGACCAACACGGTCAAAGTAGTAGGGACGTATGGAGAAGAATTACGCTAGGCACAGAGGCTTTCATAAGGAGTAGAGAGTTGATTAATGGAACGTTGAGTAAGGATATTAAAAAAAGACTCGTGAAACTTATGATATGGTGCATAGTTATATACGGAAATGTGGTCATTGAAGCCGGAGGATAGTCGTGGACTGGAGGGTTTTGACATGTGGCTGTGGAGAAAATGGAGAAGGTGAAATGGACCGAGAAGAAAACCAATGAGAAAGTACTTGGTATGGTGGGTGAAGAGAGGGGTTGGTTGGGAGAAATCCTATTGAGGCAGTAAAAATGGATGAAGGGCATATTGACCGCCAGGGGACTGTTCAAGATGGTAATAGAGGGGAGAATGTGAGGCAAACAAGAAAAGGGAATGAACAGGATAAGGATGTTTCATTTAAGGATTCAAATTCCTTCTAGATTATTATTATTAGGAGTTAATTTCATTATTTCCTTGAAAATTGTATCTTAGCAAAAAAGTCTGATTTAACTAATTTCTCTTAAATTTTTAGTAGTTCTAAGGTTAATTTGTTCATAAAGACATGGCCTCATTCGACTTCCAATTATAATTTCAATGCCCATATTTGAAGAATTTCATGAAGAATTTCTAGTCTTTGAGCTATTTTTGGTATCGTCATGATTACTGATTTGTCCTGTAAAATTAAACCTACATATGTTTTATATGCTTATTTAGCTTTTTGTGTGCAAAAATATTAAAATCTAGAAGATGCAAAGGTACGATTCAGAGCCACTCAAAGACAGGCTAAGCAGGATGGTTTCATATTAATCATTTACATTTAAATACTAACTAAACTCAGCATAATGTATGCAGTTATAGTATATAAAAATGTACTGATGTTGAAAATTCTAAAATACTAGGAATTAATATAGATAGGAAACTAACCAGGGAGACTCACATCAGTCAAATCTGTAATGAACTGATTAAAGCTCAACTTTCTCATTTCAAATGAGTATCGTTTAACACTTGACCACGTCTTCTTTCCATGTCATTTGAATTACAGTGATGAGTTATGGGGTCATTTCCCTAAACATATCATACGAATCTTGCTACTACACAAGTGAGATTTTTCCTCCCTTGCTAATACACCACAACGTGATTTCTGCAGACCATTTTTAATTAGCTGTGGAGTCATGATTGTACACCATGAGGGGTAGAGCAAATCTAAATAATACTATTTATTGTGGAATTTGATCAACTTACAGCGCATTTCATATTGTGGACATTCAAATGTAAAACTGTATGTTTTTTTTCCCTGTTTTTGTGACACTGATTGTTTATTGAGAGATGAGTAAGGTGGAAATGAAATCCTATGAGTTTGGTGCATTCATCAAAATAAATCCAAGCAAGCTACATTAAAACTGCTAATTCTTCAATGAAATTTGACAGAAATTATGATGGCTGCCATTTTATTATGTTTGCACATTTTGGTCTACTAAATTCTCAATAATCAAAGGACAATTGATGTATGATTGTTCATCATACATAATGAGAATTTAACAGTTTAAATGAGCGTGCCATTATATTGGTGATGTTAAACATTTTTTAATTATTGTACACAAACACTCAAATTCAAGGAGACTTCTTATTGTCTTACATTGCTCCAATATTTAATTAAATTTTGTTTCCTTTGATTCTGAATTTGTATAAAAATAAAGCCCGCCTAAATGCATAGTGTACTCAATTAAACTGCATATAATCAACCATTATCGGTTTGCTGTGAAAGTGAGTACATTAATTGCATTTGAAATATAAAGGTCACACTTGTATCCTTAAATAATGGCATTTTCAAGAATAAAAGCAATGCCAATCGAACAAAAAGTAGAAGAAGAAATGAATTCAGGTCACAATCACCATAATTAAAAAGGAGTATTTCACAACAGCAAGGGATTTGTGGCGTTAATAGGATTATTTGCGAATTGATTCAGCATATTAAATAATGGTCCCTCACTACAGAACACAATAAAAATCTAATTTTTCGTTAACTACTTAAATATCGAATCTTCCTATTTATAACCATTGTATTTTAAGAATCCATTTTGAATGATTTTGACTCAATGTATCGTTTGATCATTGCGCATGTGAAATAATACTATTTTCTAAACATTATTGACGATGTTTATAGCTGTTGTTTCACACTTGACTCCCGTTCAATTCTACCAAAAACATAGATCTTAACTACTTCAAAAAGGAACATTTACAAAAATATTTTCTACAGAGATTGATACTGCAGTCAATTCAAGCAGAGCCCAAAGCAATTAAAACATGGCTATCTCAGCAGCAAGTATTATTGTTGTGTATGTAATTAGGTGTTCTCCAAATTTAAAAGGCATATATCTCACAAAAGATCTCACCCGTCCATTCTTTCCAAAATACATTCGCTAAGATTAGCAACCTGAAACAATATATCCTTGTTTACGCAAATGAGAAGCCATACCGATAAGAATTTGCTCCATGACATTCAGTTAGAAAGGAAAGCCTATGGTCTGTGAGTGTGTAAAGAATGCTGTTTCTGAAGTACGCAATAATGTTTGTTTTGATTCGTTCATTTGGTGACACTGTTGCCGTGGCAACAGTAACAAACAAGTGAAGAATGAAATGTTTCGAATTAGATTGAGAATAAGATCTAATTTTAAATAGAAATAAAGTATGCTCTATGGATACTATATTTTCGTTTATTAGGTATAAAGATCAAATACTGAAAAGGAAAATCAAATTATTGGACATGTGCGGAGACATACAAACGTTTGACTTTCCTTTCTCCACAAATATATAATGGCAATTGAAGATGTTTTTCTTTCTTGCAAGCAAGAGAGTCATTTCATGATGTATCCGGGCTTCGTGTTGGTAATATAATAAATAAATGAATGAATAAATTAACCATACATGGGAAGGAGTGTATAAAATACATAAAATATGTAATTATATTTAAGAATGCGAACCATTGCCTATTAGTGTACACGCCTGGGCTATCTTCCCAGCAATGCAAGATAATATCTTGTAGTTTCATTGTGGTTCTTTTTCTTCTTAGTTTCCAAATTTCGGCGTGCTTTTATGGCAGTTAAGGTGATGACGCATCGATGTTGCTGACGACCCATCGTCAGCAACATCGATGCACCAACCCACAAGCTACCGCAATTTGTTGCGCATGCTCTTCAACTCTTCGCCAGAAAAACTGACTTTTTTGCTAAAACTTCCTTGGATTTCATTCACATTATTCGGAATGCTGAAGTCCAAGAAGTCAACATGCTGGTGACCTTTGATGTAATCTCCTTGTTCACAAATACGCCCATTGATGACTACATGCTACTCATCAAAAACCTCACCTCACAGGGATTAGCTAGGGATTAACCTGGACCTCGCAAATTCTGCCTCAGGAACTCATATTTCCTTTAGAATGATAAGTACATTAAACATCATGAAAGTGCAGCCATGGGATCAACCCTCTCTTCCGTATTACCCAACATTTTCATTGAGATCTCTCAGCTGAAGGCAATGGTCTTACCCAAAGTAACCAACCCGTAGTAATAGTTGTGGTTTTTGGATGCATCAACCACTGTGTTTGTTTTTGCACCACTTTTTAAAACATTTAAAACCTCAATCCAATTTTGATAAATACATCAATGTATAAAAAACATATAAATAGTTAAAAACAAAATTATTTAAAAAAAAGAAACGGAAACTCACGTTGTCCGCTCAGGTCAGTTTCCTTTAAAAACCTGTAAACCTTACTTAAAAAGTGGGGGTCCTCCCCTAAACTTTTGCTTAAATTACCTCTTATTTTAAAAAAGGTATCTGGCCTTTTATAATTTTTTTCCCCGACGTCCACCACAGGAAGCAATGGTGAGTCGGTTTTGAGTTTGGCCAGGGCTTCCTTTGCTGCTTTGCCAGCTTTTTCAATGCCTGGTATTCCCACATGACCAGCAGTCCATATGGAGGATTCCTTCTTCCCCTTTATCTGACGGGACCACAGGGTATAATAGATCTCCTGAACCATCAGGTGCATTGATGACAAGACCGATATGGATTATAGGGAGCTCAATGAGTGCGAACAGATGAAAGAAGAGCCATTACATTCTCTTAAGTCTTTTAGGGCCCTCTTGATAGCTGACAGTTTGGCTGTGAATATTCCTGCAAAACATGGTCAGTTATTCCCTCAGGATTACATTGTAGTGAGAGACCACCACGTGGACACATGCGGATTCTAATTTTGGTCCTCTCCTTTTACTAAGGGTCATTGGCCCTTTCAATAAAGGATCATGGGCATCAATATAAATGTCAGAGGCAGCTGATGAACAGGGGCTTCTAGAGTAAATGAGCTACCGGGCACCCACCAGCAGATAGATGTTACATCACGTTATCCTGGTAGTACTATTAATGGTTTATAGGGTACATCAAGGGCTAAGGTCATTTTGCACCACTGACAAGATGACTAAAATCTCAGATCTATTTTATTTAGGAATTAATAAATAGGAATAAATGTACAAATAAATGTGGGGTGGAATGGCGAGAGGGGGAGGGGGGGAGAGAGACCATAAAAGCAGTAATCAACCCGAAGTTCGGTGTGCTAGTCGTGTGGAATTCGCACATGAACTGCACAGTTTGGAATCAGTGCTAAATGCATAGTTCAGGCAATGTTGGAATTCCTGGAGAAGGAATGAACATGTTTAGAACAGTAGAGAATATCTGATAGCACATCATTGAGCAAAGCATTTAAAATATTTACATTACTACAATATTATACTACTATTTAAAATATTTACATTCAGCGTTGTAGAACATCTAATTTCGTTCTCAATAGCATGACAGTATGCTAATTGACACGTAGACATGTGCCGTATTCGTAATAAATCCTATGTATTAGGGTGTATAACTAGTTCTAGAATATTTGAGTAATAAATCTTTACTGAATGTATCCTGAGAGAATTGCATTGTTTGCATCTGTAATGTTTTGGTGAACCGTATCATTTTTGCGCGTTAAAACTGTTGTTATTTTGAAACAAGTGAATAACGGAAATAAGACGTGCGTGTGTGTTTCCAGCCTAATACTAATGAAGAACGACAGAGATTTCCGCGTAATTGTGCCAAAAGCATGCGTTTTGATATGTTCGTCTTTCGATTTGTTTATGTCATGTAGACCGATGTTTAACGAATCTCTTATTTTCAAAACTAAGGGTAAATATAGCTTCGTGACTTGTCACTTCGGTAATATTCTTGGGTATTTATCAATGTACTTACCCGAAAAAGTACTTAATTAGTACTTGTAGTATTCACTTTTCAAGTTTAAGCTAAGATTCCGTTCTCTCTTCGTTATTTATCCAGTCGCCCCATTTACTACTGTGATTATTCGCATTGCGGTAAACTGTCCCCATATAATTGTTATTATTATCCGTTCTGCAGTGATCCAAGTGTAATCAAAGTACGCGGAAATTTGGAAACAAAGAAGAAATCGAGCCAGAATGAAGCTACGAGGTATTAACTTGCATTGCTGGAAATATAGCCCAGGCGTGTACACTAATAGGCAATGGTTCGCATTCTTAAATATAATTACATATTTTACGTATTTTATATACTCCTTCTCATGTATGGTTATTTATTCATTCACTTATTTATTAAATTATATTACCAAAACGAAGCCCAGATACATCATGAAATGACTTTCTTGCTTGCAAGAAAGAAAAACATCTTCAATTGCCATTATATATTTGTGGAGAAAGGAAGGTCAAACGTTTGTATGTCTCCGCACATGTCCAATAATTTGATTTTCCTTTTCAGTATTTGATCTTTATACCTAATAAACGAAAATATAGTATCCATAGCACATCTTCAATTGCCAGCATATATTTGTGGAGAAAGGAAAGTACCTTTGCTCTAAATCGCACCTTTGCATCTTTGTGCATTGTGTCCATAATGGACACTTCTTTCATTCAATCCCAACTCTTTTCTTTCCGTTTTAGGGCTTACTTAACAATCTGCCCATCAATCACAGTCTTCAATATTCTCAAGATAACTCAAAGCAATGGACAATAATCGTCCCATGTTGCGAATATAAATTCATTAATGCCGTTGGCTCAACTTTAGAATTGTTGAAACTTAAATTTTCACATTGAGTAAAAACGGAATAAAAATCAGGTGCATTAAAACTTCTTGAATTAACTCTTAAGTCTCATGTTTAGATTGTTTTGTTGGACGATTTTGACAAATGACTACTGCATATCAATTCGTTTGTCGATGCTATTTCTGGGATGCCATAATGCCATGGCATCTGCAGCCAGACACTCAACTGGCATCAATGATACCTTTAAAGAAATAACCTCCGATGTCATTTCACAGAGCCAAGGACAGTTTATGGCTAAAAATATTGCCCGATTTATAGTCAAGAAAAATTTTGATGCAGTAATATAATTTAGCTATTCTGCTCTTCAGAATAATAAATCTGTCCACTGTAGGGACATCCCGAGTCTTGATCAAACAATACTGTCGTTCTGCCCCCTAATAGTTGTGGTAATAATGTGTTCTACAGCTTTACCTGAAATTAATGTCAATTAGATTGTCCTGTAATTGCTGCGTACTTTCCTGTGCCAACTAAATAAAGCGTTATGTTCCCAACTTCACAATCTTTGTGTAACTTGGCTCCGCCAAATATTTGATTGCCCTGTGAGTTTGTGAAAGTGCAAGTCTCCCCTGTTCACATAGATATCAGAGTACTTGAAGTACAAATGCTTGAAGTACAAATGATGGAATCCAAATAAGATCCGTTTTTTTGTTATTTAAAGGAAGACAATTTCCATGGCTTGGCGGCGTCAAGGCATGACGGCGGCGTCGGCGTGGCTAAACCGTAGTCCCCCACTTCATCACCATCTCTTCCCTCGCCTATCGTCGCATTCGAATCATCCATCACTATCAAATGTTTCCCTGCGGAAATTCACGCGAGTATGTCCTTTAACTGATCGTATATCCTATCGACATCTTCTTCCTTATGGTAGCTCGGTGGTATGTATACCTGAATAATAACCAAGTTCGTCGGTTCTGCTTTTATCTCTGCTAGTAATAATCTATCCGTTACTTGCTCTATGTTTCTATGCTTCTTCCTACCTCTTCATTTAATATTATGGCAACCCCTCATGGCATCTTGTCCCTGCCGCTGTATATTATTTTATAATTATCACTCCAGTAATCCCCGCTATCCTTCCATCTCACGTCACATAGACCTAAAATATCTATTCTTCCATTTTCCATCTCTCGCTTAATATTCTCCAGTTTACCCGTCATAATCATTGTCCTAACATTCCACGTTCCTCCTGGCATGGGCTTGTGGAAGTATCATTCCCTCTCGAACACAAACTCGAAGGTTTAAGGTCTTTACATTAATCCAGTGTATTTTGAGTGGCGGAGGAAGTATGGAGACGTGTTCTAGTGTGTGCTATATGTCTACATGGCGAGATTAAACAGTGTGCTGTTATCAAATTTTTGCCTTCGCCTCCTCATCGTCCGAGGTGTATTGATTACCCTTTGAGGTCTCTTTTGAGTTCAGAGGGAAAAAAACCAAAATTGCATGGCACAAGATCGCATAAGGGATCAAGGAGGATTTTGTTTCTTCTCTTTAAGTGAACCCATCGTGAACACAGATTTTACAATGTCCCAAATTTTCAATTATGAAGCCGACACGTACAACAGTATTTGTATTCTAAAAATATGGTTTGCGATATATGCTTTTGATATTAGTGATTCGCGTTTGGTCATTTACAATCAAATCTTCAATGACGAGTTTGCAATGTTTATATTGCCTGTGGGTCAGTTATCGGAGGTCCGCTGCCGGTTTCAATGACCTATTATTGGCTTTTCCAGGCTCACAACCACGAAATTTTACCACCCATCCATTAACAGGAGATCTACATACAGCATCATCATCGTAATGAACAGCCTTTTAAAACGACGATTGAATCTCAGTAGGAGTCACTTCTATAAGTTGCGCTGTTTAAATTCGCCATGCTGACATATAGCAGGAACACGTCCCCCGTCTCACCTATGGCCAGCATTGTTTCCATAAAGGGCCCTTAACCGATGATAAACCTCAATAGGAATCACTTTTCCAGCAGTTGAAAGTTTTACCAGAGCAAGGTTAAAATCGTGTTGACATAGCGCTAGAACAAATCTCCAAACTTCTGCTTCTCAAAATACACTTGATTAACGTGACAACCTCAAACCTGCGCAAATGTGTTAGAGGGGGAATGTTACTTCCACATGCCACCAGACCAGGAGTGCTCCTGGAAGTCATTGTGTTTGTAGTACTAGGACACGTCTCTATACTTCCGCTTCTCAGAATACACTGGGTGAATGAAACGACTTAAAACTTGCGCATGCGTGTAGTGGAATAATGTTACTTCCACATGCCGAGACTAGGAGTGCTTGGGAAAGTAATTTTGTTTGTAGTACTAGGACACGTCTCCAAACTTCCGCTTCTCAAAATACCTGGGATGAATAAAACGATATCAGAACTGCGCATGCGTGTTGGAGGGTAATGTTACTTCCATATGCCAAGACAAAAAGTGCTTCTGAAGGACATTTTCTTTGTTTTACAAGAACATGTCTCCATACTTCCCCTCCTCAAAATACACTGGTTGAATATAAATTACAACGACCTCAAACCTGGGCTGGCGTGTTTGGACGAATGTTACTTTCTGGTGCCCAGGCCAGGAGTCATTCTAACCGTCATGTTTTTGTAATACTACAACCAGTCCCCATACTTCTGCTTCTAAAAAAACACTGGATGAATACTGCATAGACCTCAAATCTGGGCATGCGTAATGTGTGCGAATGTTACTTCCACGATTGAAGACCAAGAGTGCATCTACAGGTCATTCATTTTCCAGAATTAGAACACGTCTCCATACTTCCGCTTCTCAAAACCATCTGGAAGTATGCAACGACCTCAACCTGGGCATGCGTGTTGGAGGGGAATGTTACTTCCATATGCCAAGACTAAAAGTGATTCTGAAGGGCATTTTGCTTGAAGTACTAGAACACATCTCCAAACTTCCGCTTCTCAAAATACACCAAATGAACGCAACACTCTCATACCTTCGCATGCCTCGGAATGTTACTTCCAAGAGCCTAGAGACCAGGATTGCTTATGGAGGTCATTTTGTTTTTTTACCCTAGAACATGTCTCCATACTTCATCCGCTTCTCGAAATACAATGTATGAATAGTTTAACGACCTCAAACCTTAGCATGCCTGTTGAGAGGTAATGCAGCTTCCACATGTCTATTGACCAGGAGTGCTTCTAGAGGTAATTTTGTTTGCATAGTCTACAAGCACGTGTGTGGATTTTGGTTTTCAGCCAAACATCGTGCCTTCAATATTTATTTTTTATATAATTCTTTACACAGACGATTAATTCAGAATTTAAATAAAATAGGAAACTGGGCATTGAGAGGATGTGTAAAATCCCAGATATTATGAATAAAAAAGGGATTGGACCGAGGAGCTGGAAGTGATTGAATCATCATATAAAGTGACCACTATTCTCATGCATAATGTGATAGCGTGACTTAGTGAATACCGTACCCATCATTCAAAATACCGCCAGGTTAGTATATGGTTGCGATTTTAGGACTTCATACAACTGTAAGTAGTTATTAATATTATGTAGGAACGAATGAAACAGTTTTGGTTTCATTTCATTAAGAATACGATGAAAATTTATTTAAACATTAATTAATAGGACTTGTATCATGTCAAATTTCAGGAACTCTAACATTTCTTCCTGTTGAAAGTTAGTTTTTCGCGGATTTGGACAGTCCGATAGTCAAGATTTTGTTTTTATTATGTTGGTATGCATGACCCTTTAAGAATGATGAAATTTTCACCCGTGTTCAATTGTTTAATATTTGTCTATGTGGCAGACGCTAAGGTAGGACGGACGGTGAGATATTTATTTATATATATATATATATATATATATATATATATATATATATATATATATATATATATATATATAACGATTGTACGGAAAGTTTTCCACGAGCGGCACAGTAATGGGCAAAAGGCTGGTCGAATGAAAGGGTATGGGAATTGGCGTGTGAAGGGATAGGAAGAGTAGAGAGTGAGGCAGAATTGCAGGAGTACCGGTGATTATTCATTCGAATAGATAAGGGGGTAATGCATTTGCCTCTGTCAAAGGAAGTGCAATGTCTGCATGGAGAAAGATAAATTATGTTTTTTGATAGGCAATTAGTGTGGGAACGTGGTGAGGGGGCAATGAGAGAATGTAGGGAGTGGGGAGTAGACCCAATAAGAAGACGGGTTTTACATCGGGGATGGTTGCATGTAGGGGAAATATCAGGAAATTTGCCACGGGGGGGGGTGCCAAAGGGTTGGTGGATCTAAGAAGGTTTTTGAGATTGGCGGGTCGTCTGTTTGCATGACATAGGCATTGGGGTAGTAAGGATAAGTTCGCGTCATTGTCATGTCAAATAGGAGATCGAATGTCAAATTTTGAGTCTCGAACCCGTAACCTAAAACTTAATCCCCCAAGTGGTTCATTAACATTCCAAGATAATTTTTCAATTCCTCATCAAACTACTGGAATCTTATCCACTGATAATTTTGTTTTTTCCCTTTTGTGTATGTAGTTTGAACTTATTGCTCTGGCTAATCTAGTGTAACCTGCATTCATTTTCATATTTCTGTGTCGCGTGCTACTGTTTACCGTCATGGCTATGCCTAGTTATTCCCCGCTAAACCATTTCTCTCCCCATTTTGAGTCGACTTCACTAAGGGGTTCCACTTACCTAGATGATTTCGATCCTTCTGTGCACTCAATTGAGCCTGCCACCGCAGCCTCTCCTACAGGGAATAATCCATTCACAAGCAACACATTGGGGAACCATGTCTATTTCATTCTGAATTTTAGCGGTGACGATGATGTGACGGTCGAAAAATTTTTAGAATGCTTAAAAATCACGAGGCACCTTAGCTCTTGGAATGAAACTTATACTCTTTGCGTAACCCGTTTACACCTGCATGGGACGGCGGCAGAATATGCTTTGGTCAATCCTCACATTCTAGAGAGGCTGAAAAGTTCTTCCAGAAACCCGCGTAAGAAGTTCTTAGCTCGCGTTTCCCTCCTCTCCCTAGAAAGGATGTTTTCAAATTGCGTTCAACTACTGGCTTCAGCAAAAGTTAATACGCTGCAGAACTCAAGAAGCGCTCACTTTTTGCCCCAAAATAACTCTGCCGGTAGTAAACCCGCCTGGTACGAAGCTCCTATGCGGCCGAATGCTACAGCTAACACCTAAAATACCGGATATGCTGCAAAATGCTTTTCCTGTGGGTGCGCGGGCCACAAAGCTCGCGATTGTCGCTCTAAAACTCGAGCTAGTTTTAACTGCGAAGCCAGGAGACATATTTCCCGAGACTGTCCCCCGCTATGCATCGGAATATGTAAGGAAGTTTGCCACCTTCCAATTAATTGTCCAGAGCGCTCAAACCGAATGGCCTCGGGAAACGGGATAACCCCGACCAGCGGGTTGGGGAAGACCTAATCCTATCCATCACTCCAGTGAAAGGAATGACGATTAGCGTGCAGATTATAGGAAAATTACGTAACTTCCTTGTAGACACAGGCGCGGCGGTCACGATACTTCACGAAAGAGTGTTCCTTTTAGATACATTAGGAATAGCCCCGTACGACCGCGCGTGAGTGAGAAGCGCCTCAGGTCATGTATTGATGACAAACGGTCAGAGTCGCGTACCTCTCTGTATAGACAATCGTGTTTACCCTCATGATGCTTTAGTAATAAATCTAGGGGACCCACTCAATGAAGGCATATTTGGCTTGGATTTTATGAAAAAGTATCGTAGCTAGATTTATTTTGAGAACAAGACCATTAAACTAGAACCTGACCACATGATGTCTTTAGAATCTGTTTGCAGTAAAGGTGAGGAAGTAGATTTCATTTCGTGCGAGAATCCCCCATTAGGACCCTGCGAAGAGGCCGACACGGTGCAACACTGTTTCATAAACTGAATGACTTCGTGGAGAATAGCGATGGGACGGGTTCAAGGAGTTCCCATTAGTCCGGCTACTTTTACGATGAGGAAAATGTGCTATAGAAAGTTGACCCTTCGGAGATTGGACCAATTTTAATAATAAGTGCACCCAAAAATATGCGGAAATTCATTTTGACTCGTTGCCACGATAATCCCCTATCAGGAATCATCGCGAAAACGAGAAAATGGTGGAAATCGTCCAGCGGAACTTCAACTGGAAAGGCTGTTATTCGGACACCCTCCAGTACGTTCAGCATTGCATCGAATGCCAAAAGAGCAAATTGCGCGTGAATAATATTTCATTACAGCCACTGGTTGAAGCCGCCTACCCAATTGAGAAATTAGTTTTGGATATTGTTGGACCACTACCCCTATCCCTCCGAGTTAACCGATATCATTTAACTCGCCAAGATTATTTCACAAGATATCATGAAGCCTTTACGATTCCAGATCAATCGGCCAAAACAGTAGCAGGATTTTTCGTCGAGCACATAATTTGCCGTCACGGTGTGCTTAAATATTTACTGGCAGACAGAGGTGCAAACTTCACTTCGGAACTAATGAAAAACGTTTGCAGGGAACTGAAAATAAAATCTATCTTCACTTCTCTCCATATATCCCCGCCTCAAATGGTCGTCTAGGGCATGCACACCATTCCTTTGCTTCCGTGACTCCCCATTATGCAGCCCAAGACCACTCTGATTGGGACGAACAACTGGGCTTTGCATTGCTCACTTATCGAAACAGTAAGCACCAAGCAAGCACCAAGTGGTCAAGCACGGAAGGTAGTTTCCCGTTGGAGAGGACCCTCCAAAACAATTAAAGTTAGACGCTCGGTTACCGCAGACATAGAGGACCTGAAACACGGAAGACGTCTCCTAGGTTATATGCGTAACCTTTTACCCTCACCGCCAGATAATCCCTTACCCCTGTTTTTAGGTGACGGCATTGCACCACAAGACGCCGAGCAACCTCCAGCATACCCCTCTCCAAAAGAACCCGCTCGTGTCTCCTTATCACCATCCAACTTCGAAGGCCTTGAAGATTATATTGCAACTCCAAGTCCTCCTTCCAATCCCTCTTTCCCCAATAATCTCCGACCGTTACCTAGTAGAGAACTTTCCTCTAATCCTAAAATCCATTCTTAACCGGAAGAGGGATTGAGCCTGCCTGGAGCAATTGTACCCCAGAGGAGGAAATTAGTTGCCATTTTTGGAAGTGATGTGTCCGACTTGCAAGTGCGAGGACTCTCAGAGGCGGAGATGCAGTTTGGACGCCGATGCAGAATGGAGTATCCCATTCACCCCCGAGTATGCGCCCATCCCTGGAAAGGATCTGCACTTGGTACCTTCCCTGACCCAACCTTTGATGACCATGACCGCCTCCACATGGGAAGAAGATGCCCGATGCACGGAAGACGATGGACGCAATGTTGCTGTCGCGACCACAACCACCTGGCGGCCTCGACACCTGGAAGGACATGGATTGGCCCCTAATGCGCCCACCCAATTCGGTGATGCGACAATTTACCTGCAACAGTTACTCCCTTTCTATCCCAAGGTCCCTTGCCGCACTCCCTTAGCACCCAGAAATTCCCCGAGAGCCAGGAAACCTCTCCACCACACCCACCGCAAGCACAATCGCAGGCAAAGAGCCGCAAACGCCGCCCGGAAACCGAATTTCAGAAGTGCCAATAACTGTGTTACTAGTATGCTAGTCCTTCAACTTTATGACCTTCTTCTATGGCTGCATTGAGGAGTTAACGTGGTTCCTGGAGGAGAAGACCGGCTGGACAAGCGGACTCTGCATGCTCCTCGCTCTATTATTCCAGACGGTGTGTATAGTGCTCACGTGAATATTAGTGCAAGCTTTGAGGAAAGAGGAAAACAAAGACGGAGTGCTCCTTCATTTTAACCCTAGTCACATGTACTTATATTTTAATGTTTGCTGTAATTCTATGACTTTTTTTACGAACACTCAGGCTAAGAAAATGCCGACGTTACTGCATTAATGTAGTGTTACGAATTTCACAAGTGAACAATGTGAAGATAAATGTTTTTTAATTATTATTTTTGTATGATTTTCATTCACTACTTTTGCCAATGTAATGTCATCCCCCAAAAGGCGCGATGCTATATAAAGCGAGACGCTCCTGGAGCAGGACCCCCCCAGTTCGTCAGCCCACTTGCCAAGGTGCGCTGGGAGTAAAACTCCTCCTCAATCCACTCAAGAGCCTAACCTATATACCAAACCCAAAGTCCTACAATCAAGCGCTCTGCTCCTGCCGATTAGCCCTACCAAACGGTCTCCACCAAACGAAAGCCCAGAAACCAATCTGCCCAGCAATTCTCTCGAATTTCCACATGTAACCGCTTCACCTGCCTCTCCCCCTCCCCCTAGGATGACCAAAATGAGGAAACCCCATGTCAAGATGCAGACACTGAAGCTCAGCCCACTCCACCTCCTAAACCCCGTATCCCTCCCATTTTTCTCTGGGACATAACCAACTGGCAAATTAAATACAATGAAATCCGGCAAGCCTGCACAATTCCTCCTGTGGCAAATCTCATTCGCAATGAGATTCGAGTTCAATGCCAAACCATCTCCAACTTCAGAGCTGTCACTAAAAAACTCACCTCCAGTAACTACGCATACTATACAGGTACGTACCAACTTCAATCAAACAAAAATCCTCATTTTGTCCTTCGGGGAATACCCACAAATATCCCAAAAGAAGACATTGAAGAAGCTCTGGCGGACATTGGCTTCTCTGCGGAGAATACCTCTCAACTGCGTTCCACCCGACCAAACTGTTTTCAGAGTGCAGAAAGGGCGCCAACCCTAATGCTGAGCTCCCACGAATCGTCCCCATCCCTCTCCTGCCCTACCAAGTCCGAATCCAGGTCTCCTCCTGCTCTAAAGAATTTCTAGAGCTAAATTTGGTTCTCCACCTTAAGACTTTGGTGGAACCATACAAACCTCCACCTGAACCTCCACAGTGCCTAAGTTGCCAATGCAATGGGCACACCTACAAGACGTGCGGCCTCCCACCTCAATGCACCGAATGTGCTGGCATTCACCATTATAGAGAATGCCAGAAACACAAAACCTCCCCAGCCAAATTCATGAACTGTGGTGGTCCACACACAGCCAATTACAGAGAAGGCATTGTTCACTGTGAACTTCTCTTCAAACTGTGGAACACTAGAGAAGCCCTACAACTACTTGGAGAAAAAGCTTGGCATGAGAAAATAAGTTCACTCCAACATAGGGATAATTCGGTATGGACCCTAGCCCGCTGTCTGTGAAGGAAAAAGGTACCCAGCCCGCCAATACCACATAATGGGAGAGCACTATACCATGACAGCAACAAAGCAAATACCTCTGCCGACTCCTTCGAATGCATTCTTAAAAACAATAATACATCCTTGTTGGATTCAGAAGCGTTAATCAGTGTCTATGGCCTGTCACTTTGCCCATTCCAAATATTCCTGTAAATTACTCCTCAAGAACTTTACTCCATTATGTCCCACTCCAAAACCAAGTCATCACCAGGACCCGATCAAATCTCCTACCTTCACCTGAACAACCTTCCTAAATCTTTTATCAAACACCTACTCTCTATCCTCAACGCCTGTCTTTCCCAATCGTACTTCCCAAAGGCATTGAAAACAGCTAAGATAATACTCCTTCCAAAACCCGATAAAAATCCTTCTTATATCCTGAACTATAGACCCAGTGGCCTGCTCCCCTGCATGGGCAAACTTCTAGAAAAATGCATCTTAAACAGGCTACAAGAAGAATTCTCGGCCCTAGACTTGATCAGACCTGAGAACACTGGCTTCCGCCGTCGCCATTCCATGACTCAGCAAATAACAAGATTGGTTGAACAGATCACTTTCGGCTCCCACATCCACAAGCACACCCAAGTAGTCTTCCTTGATTTCCAAAGAGCTTTTGACAAGTTCTGGCGAACTGGTTTAATACATAAACTGCTTAAAACCGACATATCAGTATACCTAAATAAGACCATCCCCTGCTTTCTTTCAAACCGCACGTTCTTTGTAGCCCTTAACAATGCCAAATAACTACCTGGTCCATATCCTCAGGCTTTTCTCAAGGATCAATTTTGTCACCCGTCCTATTACACCTCTATATTAACGACCTCCCCTCCGACCCAAAAGCTACCGCTATGAGGATGACTGAGCTAGAGCGTCAACTTCCTTTGACCCAAATCATGCCGCAAAAAATGTCCAAGAACACCTTAAGAGCATAGCAGAGTGGATGACCAATTGGAAACTAACCATTAACACCACAAAATGCGTAAACGTAAACTACGCCAGAAAATGGATGAATCCTCACATCACTGCTATCTACTATGGCAGGGAAATAATCCTCCAGGCATCATCAGCTAAATTTCTTGGTGTACAAATGGACAGTAAACTCACTTGGCAAGCACACACTCAACAAGGCCAATTCAGCTGCTTTCTTATTCTATCCCCTCATAAAACGCACCAGTCCCCTCCGTCTTCTCACCAAGGTACTGTTATTTAAATCTATGATACGACCTATCTTAAGGCTACCCAGACTGGGGTTCAATAGCCGCAACCAAATTGAAGAAAATGACATGCTTCCAAAATAATACTCTACGAACCCTTGCCAACGACGCCTGGTTTGTAAGAAACTCAGATATTCACACGGATCTAAAAATACCGGACCTTCCAACATATCTAATCGACCTAGCCACGACATTTCAACAAGCAATAGGAAATACTGGCAACCCATTATTAGAACCTTTATGAGATTACCCTGATAATCCCCATATCAGATACAATTGTGCTAAAGCAAGCATAAATGGGCTGTCATAATCTCCAAATATAATACTGTCACAAACTGCAATAAAATATACTCACTAGCTTAACTTCGCCCATAAACCACTTATATCCTACGACCATTGATCAGCATAGCTGGATATTGGTATAAGATGCAGCTAACGGCACAGTCCATAAGCATCGATTGGTCGGTCGGTAGCAGGACCCCCATTCTTCTTTCGCATCAACAACTACCAATGAAAAAACGTGGAAAAAGTGAAAGAAATTGTTTACGATTTAATCAGCATAATCCAAATATTCAGAGAGAAAACGATTGAAGATGTATGGCATGTCGCAATTGGCTCATTCTAATTAAATTATTTTTATATAGAATGTTTTGTGTATTAAAAGCGAGAGAAACAGCAACATTTCTTCATAATTTTCGAATTTTTAATTACAAACACAGCGGCAAAAGAAAGTTGCTCAGAATCTCTCACACGCAAATGAAGTCATCGAGGACTTAGAATTATTAATTCCTGTTGAAAAACAGGATGACGAAAGAACATGGGGATTAAAATGATATGACGTAGAAACTTAAGGCATGATTTACGAATTCTTTTAACCATATTTTTAAAACACACGAAAATCTCCACCCGTTCATAAAATCACATGTCTCTTCTTAGCGGCTGTGGCATGCTTGGAAATGCCACCTCGCTTCTTTTCCAATCTTTTTGTTTGTTCCATCCCTTTTGGCACAACAAATTGCACACATCCTACAAAGCTTTTCCTTCTTCTCTGTAGGCGGAATATACTTGGGAAATTGTAACTTAAATAGAGGATCAAGGATTTGGTTCTACTGAAGGCCTTCCACCCTCACATGTTATATCATATGCAATGTACCTCTCAATTACATCTTCCACTAGTTTGATTCTAAATTCTGAACTTACCCTTTGGTCCACCACCCTTTCTCTGCAACAGAAATCCATTCCATGTGCCCTGGTCCAACAAGTGAAAAATGTTTTAAATAATATTTGAACCCCTTTTTCATAATGGGGAAATTTGTCAGGTGCTGATCTTCCCTTTCTACTCCACCTATTGTATTATTGTACACAACAGCAACTTTTGGCTTTTAAAGCACCATATCCTTTTCATTTATATTCCACAAATTCCGTATTATGTACTGTAAAGGGTACAGAGACTTAACGGCCATCTTATCTTCCCAATTCATAGCAATCACTTTGCCTTGCTGGAGGGCTGTCAATTACTCCTTTTTCAACTTCTTTAGTCTATACGTCATCTAGTACTTCCTTCCTTTTAATTCTCAATGTCCCATGTCTATCGGTTCCTTTTGAAACCAATAAATCAGCCAGCTCTGAGGAGGTGTAATAGTTGTCTGCAGTCAGGCAATAATCTTTGACCTAGCAGAGGTTTCATTACTGCTAGCACAATCTAAGGATGTATTAGGAAGATTGGTATATTCCACGTTCAATACTGACCATTTCCTGTGTACCATAAGCACAGTAATCAATGCTGGAAGGTCACTTTATGGGTGAAGGTAGAGTTCACCCAGTACTTAGCTCTATACAGTCTGTGAAATTCACACATCAGGGTATTAAGGGGAGCCAGTTACTTTCACTGTGGCAGATAAGGTTTACCAGGAAGATTGGTACCAGGAAAAATCACATAGCTTGACTGGAGCATCAGGTGCCCTGAGTGCCTTGCCTGGGGTTTGAACTCAGGACCAATAGTCCAATGCTCTACCCTCCTGGACTATCATGACCCACCTTTTTCCTGTAGAAATAATAATAAATGACCATATATATCCAGACATAGGCTTAGCAAATCTAAACGTTTCCACCCCAAATCTGGCTCGTTTCAGGGAAACGAACTGCATCAGTGAGAGCTCATCCTTGTATAGAATAACATTTTTATCAATAGAAATCTTCCTCTCAGGTGTCAACAAACTTAAGATATTTTTGTTGAGAAATACAAGCAGAGGGCTAATTTCATTCAGCTTGACACAAGGATGTATATCCCTCATAAAGGTACCATTGTCTGCAAAATGCAGATAGTGTTTGACGAGCACATATCTATGCTGTGGCATAACATTTGAAGGGAATGGAGTGAGAATCTCTTTGACAAATATCATTCTTGAACTGGTTTGCTCATAGTTTTATGAAGAATGATCAATGGAAAACAACACACTAATTTCATTAGTATTTATTCACTACCAATCTATAAAACTTGATTTTTTTCAACAAAAGAATCAGTACAGTGGTCAGCATATAACTTGATTTCCACAGGTATTAGTTCAATTGAGTAATGATCAATTAATGCCCGAAAGCATTGAAGAATTCCAGCAGTTTCATCAATCTCTAAATAAACAGGATGAGAAGCAGTCAAAGGAAATCTTGGAAGTGTTGACTAGTGATGTTGCTGGGAATCCATCGGACACCAAAACACTCACGCATCAAGCAATTGGGCAATCAAACCTTCTTCATAAATCTGGGAAAATGTCCGTTTCTGGATGTTTTATTTTGAGGTAATGAAGATTAATATTTAATATGTTTATGTTAATTTGTAGTTAGCAGCTGTAGGTTGGCACTTGATTCCTGTTCAATTCCATCCAAAACATAGACCATAATTACTTCAAAAAGGAGCATTAACATATATATTTTCTACGCTTAGATGGATACTCCAGTCAATTCAAGCAGAGTTTATCATCAGAACAAATTAAAAGACAACTATCTCAGCAGCTGGTAATCTTGTCGTGAATGTAATTAGGCGTTCTCCAGAATTTGAAATATATATGTTTCATAAAAGATATCACCAGTCCATTCTTTCCATGTGTGGCGTAAATAGGAAGAAGTTCAAATACACATAAATAACCTTAAAATAGACAATGAGACAGTTCACCTCAAAGAGGAGATGTATTCTTCCAAACAGTGCAATACAACTTTTGGCTACGGTTGATCCTTTAATGTCACCCATTAATTCACAATGCAATCAAATAATTTGTGCATTCTGAATCTGAGAATGAATACTATATAGCCTTAATGAACGTGTATTGTGTATTTCTAAAGGTAAGCACAGTATGCTCAAAGGCATTAGCGATATGTGAAATTTAAAATGTGACAGAACAATCTAATACATTACTTGAGAATTAAGTTTGTTTGGTTTGAACATTTGGTGGCGACGTCACCATGGCAATAGTAACAAAGAAGTGAAGAACGAAAGGTTTCAAATTGGAGTTTGGATCTAGTCTTATTTCATTAATGTAATACAGTATGCTGTTTAGTTATATGCTCTTAATATATTCGTTTATAATGTAAAAATAGTAAAACAATGTTGTTTGAGAAAATATTTGATTTTAAAATTATTTCTATTCGGTTTAAATCATTAGAAGTAAGATTAATTAATATTTCAAACAACAGAGCTCAATATACGAGTACTTAAACGAAATTCTAGATGGTAACTTTGCAAAAATTAATAATTATTGTCGCAAGTATGCGACATGGTACTCCTTCCCTGGCTCCTCCGAATGTCCCACGTGACCAAAGACAACGTTTCAAAAGTATTCCTCCCCTGAATCCTAAATTGGGTATAAAAGCCCTGGTCGCCGGGCAAAAAGCAGTCAGTTGGTTATCTGGCGGTGACCGGTAGGGCACGATGCTTCGGCTATGTTGCGCTTGTTGCGACAGTGTGTCCTCTTCCTGACTAAACTTCGGACGAGGGCTCTGCCAAGGTTACGTTCGTTTGACCTCGTCCACCCTGCAATACTCCCTTCCTTTCCGACGGACGAGGGCTCCGCCTAGGTTATGCGTGTCGTGACCGCGTCCACCCTGCCATACTCCCTTCTTTTCCGACGGAAGAGGGCTCTGCCTAGGTTATGTGTTTCGTGACCGCGTCCACCCTGCATTTACCCCGTCCCAGGTAATTTTCTGCCATTTTAATTCTGTCCGTACTCGCGTTGGTTTACCGAGGGTCTAGCCATCCATAATTTGCTTATACTTATGTAAATGGTGCATTATGACTGATGTTGGGTAATATACGGCTGCTTTGGTAATACTCGGTGTAGTTACTCTAACCTTCCCCGATACCCTTTGTGTCGCTTATAGAAACCCCTCTTGCGACATATTGCGGTCAGGTGAGGGGTTGCACGGTTGGACTAGTGATTTATTCAGTGTATGCGACAGTGTCTCATAGATTATCATGTGCCCGTGTACGTCTTTAAATCGGAAGTTCCGTATTTTCTCTGACAGGTGGGATATTCTAATCTGTGCTGACCTAACGAATTATTATTTTAAGACACGTGCTATAACCTCATCGCGATTCTCTGCGCGCAATTAAACTAAGCGTCACTTCATCAGGAACCATCAATTAGCCCATTACGCGCCCACCATGGGTATCGGATACACTCGGAGTATGAAAAAATAAATTAATTAAGCGCAGTGAAATTTTAATGTAATTAGCATTGGGTTGAATTTCTCGATGGATGGCCTTAACCCTCATAGACTGGGGAACCCTAACCCTTTTCTCGATTATCAAGAAACCGCAAATGGATTGAAATTCGGCACTGCACTCAACTTCACACCTTTGGTTAATGTGTTAGATCAGCCGGGAAGTAGCGCGAGTCCGCAAAATGGTTGCGGAGAAGCAGCGCAAACCGCCGCTATTGGCAGCCAGATTCATTTAATTCCAACGTTTAGCGGGGAAGTCGAGATTGGGGTTGGCAAATGTTTGGAAAGCGTTCGTATTGTAAGTTATCTTAGTAGTTGGAATGAAGCACAGACCTTAGGAGTCCCTCAACTTCGGCTTGGAGGAACCGCCGCGGATTTTGTCTCTGCAAATCATCACATATCAGGTTCATACGCGGATTTTTCCATTAATCTCAAAAGGAGATTTTCACTAAAGGCATCTCCAATCATGTAAGAAAAAATATTTAACACTTGCGTACAAAAACCGCTGGAGAGCGTCGCAGAATTTCCAACCAGATTGCGCCATGTCGCCCGTAGGCTACGCGAGTCATGGGGCGAGATTGATTTAGAAACAGCGAAGAATTCAAGGTAGACTTCTTGTGCAATTTTTAATTGGGCTGAAGGAAAAGATTGGTAGGTTTGTGTTGGTTCGTAATCCAACAAACTTGATTGAGACAGAAGGGTTCGCAAGCGTTTAAGAAGCTAGTGTCAGAAATTTCGCCGTCAACAGAGACGTAAATTCACCACAACAGTCTCATGCGTGGTTGTGTCAGTAACCCCCTAGGTGGCCGCCATCTCCAAATATAACGCCTTGGTAGGGTATGAACGCGAATCCGCCAAATGTTGCAGGTTGGCAGTTTCCCGTGGAACAAATAAACGCCGCACAGGCTGTCGGAAGGGGTTCCAAAGTAAGACTGCTTCCCCCGGTGCAACTAGGGACACCGAAGGATAGATAATCACGGCGCACGCGTTTGCTTTCGCTGCGGTAAAACCGGTCACATTGGTCGAGCGTGTAGAGAGAGGGAGAGGGGAACGAGGCCGTCTTTGTGTTTAAATTGTGGAAATGAAAATCATATGGCTAAAGATTGCCCGCTCGTGAAATGAGGCATTTGTCAAAGGACTGGCCATCGTCCCAGACGCTGCCCGAGGCACGAAAATCCCTTCGTGGCGGGAAACGCCGATCTCCCGACTGGGAGGTCGGGACAGATTTAATTCTAGTGGTAACTCAAGAAGCAGGATGGACAATAGTAGTGTATAATTTTAGGAAAGATAACAATTTTCTAGTGGAAACGAGAGCAGCCGTTACCATCATTGATAGTAAAAAATTTCCTTTTGGCCAATTAAGGAATTCTGATTACAATTCTCGGGTGCGAAGCGCGTCAGGTCATCCCTTGCCAATCATCGGACAGAGTTCGTGCAATTTTTGATTGATCATAAATTATATCCCCATGACATCTTAGTAGTGGATTTGGGGGAAACGAACTATGACGGTCTTCTAGGCCTTGATTTTATGAATTCCAAAGAAACTGCGGGAGATGCCGCAACAGTAACTTTTAACGGAGTCATCCGCTAATGTGCATTTCAATGCAACAATTTCAGAGTGTAAAAATCATTCGCCTTGACTGGGATTCGAACCCAGATCCCTCAATATCCGGTCGAGGGCTGTTGTTCCCTTAAAAGCCCCAAAATTTCAGAGTTTAAGAGGACGCCTCAGTAGCTTAAGTGGCTAAAGCACTCAACCGGATATTGCGGGATCTGGGTTTGAATCCCAGTCAAGGCGAATGATTTTAACACTCTGAAATTGTTGCCTTGATTTAATGGTTCGTTACGGGAAAGGTATATCGTTCAATAAACGGAAAATAAGAATGGGTGAGGGACACGAGACAGGCCTTAAATCTAATGGCGTAACATCGCAGATGAACGAGCCCATAGGCGCCCATGAAATTGGAGTTTCCGAAGAGGTCAAGGCGTTTGATTCTTTCATTTATGGTATAATTAATGGCAATGATTCGCAAATGGCCACGTATAATTTAGCATCCCTTGAGGAAAAAACGATAAGCGACACTAAAAACCAAAGTGCTTTTTCGGCAGAGATAATGATATGTAACTCGCGAATTAACGGCAGCATGGAGGGAATTTGTTTTCAAGTAACGACGGAGGAATCGACAGAAGGGAATAAGGATATCGGATCTCTAAATAAGTATTCACAGAAATTAGCAGAGGTGGCGAAGGCCGAAAGAGTCATAGAGAGGTTGCCACCCGCGTCGCAAGCAAGCTGCTTGGCTAGGTACAAAGTTAATGGCGATGTCTTCGAGGTTTCCTCCGACTCCCGGTTTGGGATAAAGAAGTTGGGTGATGATTGTGTTTTTTCGCCAGTAAGAGAGGATAGATTTGTTGTCACCTTGTGCGATGGCAAAGTTCGCGAAACTCAGACCGGCGCTAGTAATGGGATTGGCCGATCGAGCAAAATTGTATCAGAGGAATCTATTAGAGTAGCGCCGTTATCCGTAGTGTTGTCGAAGATAAAGAGTGAGATGGTTGAAGGCAAAGAAGTGCAAGTCATTGGAAGCGAGAGATATTTATTTATTCTGCCGAGCATTGCTTCGGTGTCACCTGAAGGCAATGTCCCCATATTACTTTGTAACATTCGTAACAGCGAACAAAAGGTAAAAAGGGGCTATGTAGTTGAGGTGGCGCCATTCCAGGAGGAAGTTCAGGCACCCCTCACTAACTGGGTAGACGCTGAGGACGAAAACTTCTGGCCAGATCCTTCCGCGCGTAGGGGCACGTGTCCACTCTCTAAACATCATTCTTTAGGGATGCCGAGACGAAGAGGCAGTTAATCCGCGTCCGAGAGTTAGGCCCTGATCGCGTGAAGGGGGTGGGACCGGCACAATAAGAACGCACTGCGTCAATCGCTCGAATCAGTGAGAGTGCCCGGCTTGGATAGTATGTCACCCCATCCCTTTTCGAGGCACTTACTCCTCGGCGGTAGATAGAGTAGAAATCTCCGCCCAATATGGCCCTCCCAAAGAAAGAATACTGGTTGGGGAGAAGGAGTTCATTAAAATATGTTTCGCACTCTGCCCTCGCGCGCTCACCGGAGGGAGCGTAAAGGTTCGTGATATGGATACCATTCACGATTGCGAACGTTTTTCGGCCTGAAGCGTGGCGGCGAACATGAGAGAACGGAATGCCATTTCGGACTAGGGTGGTGGTGCCAGAATGACTTTCGGCGAAATTGCCGAAAGCCTGAAAGATGTTTGTATCCCAGAGTAAGTCCTCTTTTACCTCTTGAAGGAGGATTACATCAGCCCTGAGATCGCGGAGAAAACGTTGGACTGCACTTTTTAAAGCGCTATAAACTCCAGCAATATTAAGCGAAATAATATTAATTGGTGGAATGAGAGGACAGCTAAGGGCACCGGACATCGCTTACCAGAGTCCTGGTCTAGGCTTACGTCGCTTCGGTCGCCGCTCGAGCCCAGGCGACAACAGCTTCGCCGTTTCCCGGGGCGTTTCGTCCGACGTGCCGACGATCGAGGCCCCAAGTTGTCACTGCATACCTCCCCCTCGACCTCGTCCGAAGAAGAAGACCCAGCCGTGGTCTCTACGAAGAGCGGGTAACTCGGCAGCGTTCAACGGGGGGCCTTCTTTTAAGCAGCACAGCTGGTAACCGGCCCAAACCAGGAGGTGGCCTCTTGGGGGGCCGGGTGTGGACTGGAGGTCATCTGCCGAAGGGGCTCCGTTGAGAGAAACCGGAGGAGATCGATCGAATTGGTCCACCTCTAGAGGACCCCTGGGAATATTGCCGACACCTTGGCTTTCCTCCACCTTGGCCTTCTTGGTTGCAACGGGCGCAGGTGCGTCGCTGACCCTCGTAGATTAAATGATGGCCCGGTTGCCGCCAATGTGGAGGTACGACGGGATATTTCTTTCCACCGTCATCCGCACCACTGTCGTACCTGTCAGCACGCGCGCCATTTTGTCGCCCTCCCACCTGTTCTCCCACGAGCGATGGATTGTTCTAAAACGTTGAAGCTCACTTGTTATATCTTCCAATGGGGTCTCCACGGGAAGACGAAGAACCCAGACATTACAAAGGCTACCGAAGGTCTCGTCAATGGTAATCGTCGTCCTCGGATCTTTAGGGGTTGAAACGGTAGCTTTCGTGGGATAAAATATAGAATCCTCTTCATAGTAGCTTCAGTTGCCAACTTCAGGAATACCAAATGGCGGTTATATCCAAATTAGATATCCACAATCTCTTCTGGTGTGAGGCCCAGTAACTCTAGTGTAAGGAGGTGGACCTCCAACGGAGCAGGGGCCTTCGCCTTATCGTCAATTTGCAAGGCGAGCGTGTCCACGTGATGTACGACCATTTTGAAACAAATCAAATTGAGCACGCCAGCGCGAAAACATGGAGAGCGCACCGAAAGCACTCCAAGAAAGAAATAAACACTATTGCGCACTCCCTCCCCGCTACACGCGACCGTTGGTAGCAAATAAAAATGAGCCTAAGCTCTACACCAAAAGTCAAGGCCAGTCTTGATCCAGTAAACAGAACGAAAGCACGGCCTTCCCGGCAGCAGAAGTCGAGAGTCAAACCGCACGCTTCTTGATGAACTAGGCGGTCAACCGCCGCTCGACACAAAACACGATCGGAACCTCGACTTCCGAGAGAGTCCGGCAGCGCCGCTCTCCGAATCCCGGCGGCCGAAGCCTCGGACGCCGGCGAAATTGAGACACTCGGTGAACACAGGCAGGACATGCCTGTGCTCTGCTATCGAGGCCTCCTCTTAAACTCAGAAATTTTGAGGGTTTTAAAGGAACAAGATGTTGTGACGAAATACCGTACATACAATGCCACAGGTATTCGTAGTCGTGTGCGGGATGCGCCACACGGTTAAAGAGCCAACTTTTAAACACTTATCTGTTTACACCTTGACAAATTCCAAATAAACTGCGGGAGATTCCGGATGTGTCCGTTAAAAGTTACTGTTGCGGCATCTCCCGCAGTCTCTTTGTCTCGTTTCGACTTTCAAATCATAGCGTAAAAGCAGTGAGGCGACATATTTTGTCGTCGCGTTCATAGTTTTTTTGATATTTTGATCTTTCTCACCTTTGGAATTGATTTCAATCGCCTGGCTCCAATCTTCTGCATATTTACGGTAGATATAGTCAAAAACATTTATGATTCAATGCATTCATTGGTCGTTACTATCAATTATTTACAGCATGAATAGAGACTAATTTTTTTGCAAAATATAATTGAAACGGGTTCCTAACCCCTTAACATTTTAATTTTATAAATAAATATTCACATAACTTAAGACTGCTATTTTTTCATATTTATAATCACAGGTATGTGAAGCTATCTCTAAAATGACGATAAGTACAGATGAAATGGAAATTATAAAATAGAATGGACCGATATATTATTCAACTAATAAAATATTCCTGTTGGAAATATATATATATATATATATATATATATAATTATATATATATATATATATATATATATATATATATATATATATATATATATATATATATATATAACCCTCCCCGGACTACAATCTTGACGTGGTAGAATGGCTCGTGCGTTCCGATGACCCCTAGAGCTGTGCTGGCGGGAGTAATAATAAAATCTCCTGGTAGGGTCACCAATGCCAGATAGGTCAAAGGTTAGGAGACAGACGAAAGGTAGTCCACGCAGCGTCTGTTCCTCAGTGAGGCGGCTGCAATGGCGTCGGACCCAAGTGGGGCGGCCAAGAAGTCATGGTGTCACGTTAAAAAAACGATTGAGGAACGCAACGGGATTCTACCTCAATTACCATTCCAAAGATTAACATTATGGACTATACAAAGATTTTGAGTCCTGGCAACTATGGGGCTCGGCCCAATCGGCCGTTTGTCGTAGCCGGCAGCGGGGGAGGCAAGGCTTCCGCGGTCGTCATCCCACGAAACCCTTGCAAGAGAAAACCGGCAGCAGCAGGACAGAAAACGCAACAGAAGAAGACCAAATTAATTAGAATAGGAACGTGGAATGTTAGGACAATGACGAGGACAGGGAAACCGGAGAATGATAAGCGACAGATGGAAAGGGGAAATATCGATATTTCAGGTCTATGCGAGGTGAGATGGAAAGATAGCGGGAATTATTGGAGTAATTAGTATAGAATAATATACAGCGTCGGGGACGAGAGCCAACGAGGGCTCGTTATAGTATTAAATGAAGAGGTAGGGAGAAGCGTAGTCAACATAGAGCAGGTAACAGATAGAATACTACTAGTAGAGATAAAAACAGAACCGACGAACTTGGTAATTATTCAGGTATACATGCAACCGAGCAACCAGAAGGCAGAGGAGGACGATAGGATATACGATCAGTTAGAGGACATAATCGCGTTTGAACCTGCAGGGAAACATTTGATAGTGATGGGGGATTGCAATGCGACGGTAGGAAAGGGAAGAGATGGTGATGAGGTCAGGGACTACGGTTTAGGCACAAGGAATGACCGCGGGGAGAAAGCAGTTAAATTCTGCTGGAGGCGGGCTAGTCATCACCAACACTTGGTTTAGACACCACAAAAGATGCAGGTATACATGGAAAATGCCAGGTGACTCAGAGAGGTATCAGCTAGATTATATCCTGGTTAGACACAGTTTTAGCAAACGTGTGATAAATTCGCACAGCTTCCCGGGAGCGGATGCGGACTTAGACCACAATTTAGTTGTTATGAACTGTAGCGTCCGTTTCGAAAAAATACGGCAGGGGCGGCGAGTTGGAAAATGGAATGTAGAAGCATTAAATGGTTTGAAAATGAAGGAATTCAAACAGGTGGTAGAGGAAATCATGGCGGATGGTGAAGAGCTACATACTATCAAGGAAAAATGGGAATGTATCAAGAAAGGGTTGTCTAAAGTTGCAAAAGACACTATTGGAATCGTTAACGCTAAAAGCACCACAAAGCCATGGATCACGGATGAGATGATTACACAGATGGATGACCGGCGAAAATAGAAGAATGTAAATACAAAATTAGGAAAAATGAAGTACAAAGAATTAAACAATAAATTGAGGCGGGCAACAAATAAAGCAAAGAAGCATGGTGGAAGACAGTGCGAGGATATGGAAAGTCTGCAGAGGAAGGGTAAAATCGGTGCGCTGTACAGCAAAGTTAACTCTTTATGGGGAAGTAAGAAAGGGAGATCAACGATCGCAGTTAGAGATAAGATGGGTAAGGTAAAATTGGATGCAGGGAAGATCCAAGAGAGATGGAAGGAATAATAAAGAACTTAGACCAACAAAGTTAGACATAGAAGAGGAATATGACGTTGAGGAAGATGGCTTAGGTCCAGGCATACTAGACAATGAGATAGAAAGGGCATTAAGGGAGATGAAACTAAATAAGGCCGTGGGGGTGGATAACATTCCCCCCGAACTTTTAAAAGGCTTAGGAAAATGTGGGAGGAAGAGGCTATATGGGCTGATCCGTAGTATTTATGAGGAGGGAATCTGGCCGGAAGACTTTGTGAGATCATTTTTAATTTCAATTCCAAAAAGGTTAGGGGAAAATCATGAGAGGACTACAGGATGATAGGTTTGATATCCCATGCAGCTAAAGTTGTTCTCAGGATCATAAAAAAAAGGATAGAGAGAAGGGCAAATGATAACTTAGGGGAGGATCAGTTTTGGTTTAGGAAGGGGAAAGATACGCATGATGCCATTGCAGTAATGAGATTATTAATCGTGAGGAATAAAGAACACAACCAGGATGTATTTGCCTGTTTTGTAGCTTTCAAAAAAGCATTTGATAGAGTGAATTGGGAAAAACTAATGAGTATATTGCAGGAAATAGGAATAGATTAGCGGGAAAGGAGGCTAATCCACAACCTGTATATGTCTCAGACTGCTCAGCTGCGAGTGGTTAATGAAGAGTCCTGATGGGTAGTGTTAGGAAGAGGTGTAAGATAGGGTTGCCCATTATCACCGCTACCGTTCAACCTATATGCAGAGGAAATGATGAAAGAGGCATGGGAAGAACTGGAGGTATGAATGAAGGTGGGTGGAGAATTTGTTAAATCAGTTAGGTTTGCTGATGACCAAGCTTTAGTTTGTCAGTTAGCCAAGGGCTTGCAAGCATTGCTTAGTGAATTGGAAATTCAGTGCGACAGAATGGGATGAGAATCAATATTAATAAAACAAAGGTTAAGCGATGGTCTAGAAAGAAAAATGCTAAGCTAAACATTAAAATAGGAGGGCAAAAACCAGAGCAGATAGAAAGTTTACATACCTCGGTAGTTTTTTGGACCAACACGTTCAAAGTAGTGGGGACGTAAAAAGAAGAATTGCGCTAGGCAAAGAGGCTTTCACAAGGAGAGGCAAGTTGATGACAGGGACGTTGAGTAAGGATGTTAAAAAAAGACTCGTAAAAACACTGATATGGAGCATAGCTATGTACGGTGCGAAAATGTGGTCATTGAAGCAGGAGGATAGATGTAGACTGGAGGCTTTTGAAATGTGGGTGTGGAGAAGAATGGGGAAGGTGAAATGGACAGAGAAGAAAACAAACAAGGAAGTACTCTGTATGGTGGGCGTGGATAGGGGCTTGTTTGGAGCAATCCTACAGAGGCAGGAAAAAAGAGTGAAGGGGGTATTGACCGGCAGTGGGATGTTGAGGACTGTGATAGAGGGGAGAATGTTAGACAAACGAGGAAAGGGAAGGAGCAGGATAGGGAAGTTGGACGGGATGAAGGGAGGCAGGAAGCACTAAGAGATGAAGAGGGACTTGATGGAGTAGGATGCTGGATTTAGTGTTTTTTTACGAGACACAAAATGTTTTATTTAGTAGCTGTCTCCATCCAAAAACCTACCTTAACGGGTAGATTACCTAATATTAATAACATATGTATATATATATATATATATATATATATATATATATATATATATATATATATATATATATATATATATATATATATATACATATATATACATACATAAATATATAAACACATAAAAACACAGATGTAGATTTTTAAACAATAGGGACACAAAGAAAGGACACTCACTATATATTGTTTTGATGTTTCAATGGCTCGGTATTGTCTTCAGACTGGCCTTCTCGTGGAATAGCGGAGGGGACATGTGCAGGGGAGGGACGAGGGAGGGAGGGGTAAGGGACCAATGGGAAATGAACAAGGGGGTGGGATGGAGGCATGTGATACATGCAGTGGCCTTGGTTCAGCCCAACAACACGACCATTCTCATGGCCACAATAGACAATACATCTCTGTACACCTCCATTCCCAACAAAGAAGGCTGAGACGCCCTGCAATATTAACTCTCCCTACGATCCACACAACACACCCCATCCACAGATTTGCTCATCAAACAGAGTAAAATTGTTCTCACCAAAAATGCTTTTCAATTCAACGAGAAAATATATTTACAAATAAAAGGCACTGCAATGGGAACACGTATTGCTCTTACATATGCCAATCTTTTTATGGGTAAACTAGAACATGACTTTCTGCAATACTAAACCCTCAAACCACTCTTCTGGGCCCACTATTTCAATGATATTTTCCTCCTTTGGTTCCTCGGACGCAAAAATTTATCCCCTTTTATTTCCTCTCTCAAATCCTCATCAGTATCATTCACTTCTTCCATACCCGACTTGAATGACACTTCCCTGTATATTAACATTCACCTCCAAAACAATACCTTTTATACCTCAGTCCACGTTAATCCAACTAGTAAGAACAATAGCTTGATTTTGACAGCTGCCATCCACCTCATGCAAAGCGCTCCATCCCATTCTCTCTCAGTCCGTGGCTTCCGTCTCTGCAACAACATCCGCTCCCAACAGAAGTACTTATATCAGCTACATGACTCTCTAAGAAAATGTAGGTACCATGAATGCTACTGAGCAGTAAAATCCTAACCCTCAACCAAACACACTCCCTTCATCAAACCAAACTGCCAAAAAGCCCTAATATTATCACCACTTTCTTCCCCGGAACACACAAAATTAAACATTTAATCCGTGAACTCTTCACAATTATTAATGACAATCAGTCAACATCAATTTTACTCTAACCTTGTCCCTCTGCTTTGTTTAAATGCCCATCAAACTTGCGAGACATTTTCAGGGTTTAAGAAGGGGAGAGGTACGCGTGATGCCATTGCAGTAATGAGATTATTAATCGAGAGGAATATAGAACACAACCAGGATGTATTTGCCTGTTTTTTAGCTTTCGAAAAAGCATTTGATAGAGTGAATTGTGAAAAACTAATGAGTATATTGCAGGAAATAGGAATAGATTGGCGGGAAAGGAGGCTAATCCGCAACCTGTATATGTCTCAGACTGCTCAGATGCGAATGAGAAATGAGGAGTCCTGATGGGTAGTGTTAGGAAGAGGTGTAAGGCAGGGTTGCCCACTATCACCATTGCTGTTCAACCTATAATAATAATAATACTTTATTCATTTTAAAAATGGTACAACCATATTAAATGTCGTCAATATAAGTATTATTTAACATATAAACATACTTTCTTAAATGTGATGAAACCTGCCACAAAAGAATTCATCCAATGAGTATAGTGGGTGAGCAAGTAACCAGGTATATACCCTATTCTTGAAACTCTGGATAGCATCTGATTTCAACTGATTAGGCAGATAGTTATACAGTGGTATGTTCATATTGTGAAATGTGTTGTAAGTTAATGACAATCTACAATAAGTAGTATTTAGATTCGATTTACCTCTTGTGGAATACTTATGGAGGTTGGATCTTAATTGGTAAGTTTCTAGATTAACTTTCACATGAGTCGGAGCCTAAAAGATATACAAACAAAATACAGTCATGATTCTATACCTAATAAATAAAGGTTTGCAGTAATCACGTGGTGGTATATTAGCAAGAGAGCGAATAGCTCTCTTTTGCAGTAGCAAAATTTGTTTAACATGAGGGGAATGACCCCATAACTCAACACCATAATTCAAATGACATTGAAAGAAGGCATGGTAAAGTGTTAAACGATACTCATTTGAAATGATAAAGTTGAGCTTTCTTAACATATAAACAGCTTTACTAAGTTTATTACAGGTCTGACTGATGTGAGTCTCCCAATTAAGTTTTGTATCAATATAAATTCCTAGTATTTTAGCAGTTTCAATATCAGTTGTTTTTGATTTAAGACTGCACACAATATGCTGTGTTTTGTTAGTATTTATTGTAAATGATTAACATCAAACTATTCCTTAGCCTGTTTTTGGGTAGCGCTAGATCGTAACTTTGCATCTTCTTGATGTTGACACTTTTGCACAAAAGTAGTGCCATCAGCATATAAAACAGATCTAGGTTTCATATTACAGGGCAAATCATTAAACATGGTAATGAAAAGTACTGGGCCAAGCACAGAGCCCTGTGGTACACCACATTTTACTTTAAGAGCTGCAGACTGACAGCCATCAAGTTCAACCAATTGGTGGCGATCATCCAAATATGACTTCATTAGTTTCAGTGCAACTCCCTTAATACCATAATATTCTAGCTTTCTTAGTAATATTCTATGATTAACACAGTCGAAGGCCTTACTAAGATCACATAGTGTCACTGAGACTGATTCCTTTTCTTCAAATGCATTAATGACATAATTAACTATGGACTCTACTGCCAAAATTGTAGATTTCCCAGATCGAAAGCCATACTGGGATTTGGAAAACAGATTATTTAACTCAAAAAAATTACATATTTCATCTTTCATAATAGCTTCAAAAATTTTACCAAAAACGGGGACCTTGGAAATGGGGCGGTAGTTAGCTAAATCATCTTTATCACCTTTCTTATAACAGGTACTGTTTTGGAATATTTTAGAGCTGTTGGAAAATCTCCTGTCTCAAAACATAAATTGACTAACATTGCTAATGGTTCCGCAATGAGCACAATAATGTCCTTTATTAGGGAGTTAGAAAGACCATAAATATCCTTACTGTTGGATTTTTTAACAGTCGATATAATATCAAGTGGAGTAACAAAATTCCATTTAAAATTTAAATTATTCGGAGGAAGATTTTGCAGCAAATTGCCAATATTGGCAGCATCAACTTTTTGAGAGAACAAATTGTCTTAAACAGCTTTTAAAAAAAAATTATTTACAGCATCTGGGGTGAAAGGAAGATTTTCTTTTCCATTACCATGACCAACTTCTTGATTGATTATACTCCATGCTGCCTTTTGTTTATTTTTGCATTCAATATAAAATCCTTGTAAGCATTATTTTTTGCACACCTAACTAAATTATAATAATCTCTTTTGTATTTCAAGTAGGCCTCTTTGTCATGCTGGCTTCCACTGGTTTTGTAAGAGTGGTAGTAACTAAGTAAATCATTTCTAAGAGCTAATAACTCCTAAGTATACCAGAGATTTTTTTTATTTTTAGTGGGGATAGAGTTTAGAATTTTTTTAGGAGAGCATTGCTCAAAAATGCCTAGGAAATTACCTAAAAAACTTGAAAAACATGTTTGTTCTACAGAGTCTGTGCAAAAACCATGCCAATCAATACAAGATAGAAGCAGTTAGTAACTCTCTAAACCTTCTATTGTTATGGGCCTCACGATTATGGTTTTACCTCTATTTGGATATATCTTTTGAGTTATTTGAGTAATAAAAGTGAAGCTTATACCTTGATGGTCAGATAAGAGATAGTCAATAACACTTACACTGTACAATTCAGGACCATAATTGGTAATTACATTATCTAGGCAGGCAGAAAGTCGAGTAGGCTGTTTGTTTGCCCAGTATAAATTATAAGAAAGCAAAAGATTTTCAAGAACCTGACAATCACTAGTTTTTAGTGTTATGTCAATTTTGAGATCTCCACAAATTATGATATTGGCTTTCAGAGTCAAGAATAGGGATAGTACTAGTTCCAGTTGATTGAAGAAGTGTTAAAAAACACCATTAGGGGAGCGATACACAGAAGCAATGATTAAATTCAGGTCCTTCAATATGATCGCAGATATTTCAAAGTGCAATCAATTCCAGACAGAATTTGTCCAAGTCAATTACCTTGAAGGGCATACCTTTCAGGACATAAATACAGGTACCACCGTTTTTTGCTACAGATCGGCAGTAGAATGATGCCAAGCAAAAATCACTAATGTTATACACATCAAATTCATTTCTTGCAATCCAGTTCTCATTGAGACATAGCACATTGTAGCCACAATGTTTGACTATTGCCTCTATCTCCGTTATCTTATTACGTAGACATCTCACATTTTGGCAAAATAAATTAAAACAATCTAGTCAAAAGGACTTTGGTTTTGATATTCCCGTTTGGAGGCGGGTAACACGTTTCTCTAAGGAACACTTTTCAGTAGTGTTATCGATGTGACCCCTTGTTGCTGAGGTGGATACCGGCGCATTTTTATGCATTTGAAATATAAAGGTCACACTTGTATCCTTAAATAATGGCATTTTCAGGAAAAAAAGCAATGCCAATCGAACAGAATGTAGAAGAAGAAATGAATTCAGGTCACAATCACCACAAGTAAAAAGGAGTATTTCACAACAGCAAGGGATTTGTGGCGTTAATAGGTGTATTTGCGAATTGATTCAGCATATTAAATAAAATGGTACCTCACTACAGAACACAAAAAAATCTAATTTTAAGTTAACTACTTAAATATCGAATCTCCCTATTTATAACCATTGTATTTTAACAATCCATTTTGAATGATTTGGACTCAATGTATCGTTTGATCATTGCGCATGTGAAATAATACTATTTTCTAAACATTATTGACGATGTTTATAGCTGTCGTTTGACACTTGACTCCCGTTCAATTCTACCAAAAACATAGATCTTAACTACTTCAAAAAGGAACATTTACAAATATATTTTCTACAGAGATTGATACTGCAGTCAATTCAAGCAGAGCCCAAAGCAATTTAAACATGACTATCTCAGCAGCAAGTATTATTGTTGTGTATGTAATTAGGTGTTCTCCAAATTTAAAAGTCATATATCTCACAAAAGATCTCACCCGTCCATTCTTTCCAAAATACATTCACTAAGATTAGCAACCTGAAGCAGTATATCCTTGTTTACGCCAATGAGAAGCCATACCGTTAAGAATTTGCTCCATGTCATTCAGTTGGAAAGGAAAGCCTATGGTCTGTGAGTGTGTAAAGAATGCTGTTTCTGAAGTACGCAATAATGTTTGTTTTGATTCGTTCATTTCGTGACACTGTTGCCATGGCAACAGTATCAAACAAGTGAAAAATGAAATGTTTCGAATTCGATTGAGAATAGGATCTAATTTTAAAGAGAAATAAAGTATGCTCTATGGATACTATATTTTCGTTTATTAGGTATAAAGATCAAATACTGGAAAGGAAAATCAAATTATTGGACATGTGCGGAGACATACAAACGTTTGACTTTCCTTTCTCCACAAATATATAATGGCAATTGAAGATGTTTTTCTTTCTTGCAAGCAAGAAAGTCATTTCATGATGTATCCGGGCTTCGTGTTGGTAATATAATAAATAAATGAATGAATAAATTAACCATACATGGGAAGGAGTCTATAAAATATATAATATGTAATTATATTTAAAAATGCGAACCATTGCCTATTAGTGTACACGCCTGGGCTATCTTCCCAGCAATGCAAGTTAATATCTTGTAGTTTCATTGTGTTTCTTTTTCTCCTTAGTTTCCAAATTTCGGCGTGCTTTGATGGCACTTAAGGTGATGACGCATCGATGTTGCTGACAACCTATCGTCAGCAACATCGATGCACCAACCCACAAGCTAGCGCAATTTGTTGCGCATGCTCTTCAACTCTTCGCAAGAAAAACTGACTTTTTTGCTAAAACTTCCATGGATTTCATTCACATTATTCGGAATGCTGAAGTCCAAATAGTCAACATGCTGGTGACCTTTGATGTAATCTCCTTGTTCACAAATACGCCCATTGATGGCTCCATGCTACTCATCAAAAACCTCACCTCACATAGATTAGCTAGGGATTAACCTGGACCTCGCAAATTCTGCCTCAGGAACTCATATTTCCTTTAGAATGATAAGTACATTAAACATCATGAAAGTGCAGCCATGGGATCAACCCTCTCTTCCGTATTACCCAGCATTTTCATTGAGATCTCTCAGCTGAAGGCAATGGTCTTACCCAAAGAAACCAACCCGTATTAATAGTTGGGGTTTTTGGATGCATCAACCACTGTGGTTGTTTTTGCGCCACTTTTTAAAACATTTAAAACCTCAATCCAATTTTGATAAATACGTCAATGCATAAAAAACATATAAATAGTTAAAAACAAAATTATTTAAAAAAAAGGAAACGGAAACTCAAGTTGTCCGTTCAGGTCAGATTCCTTTAAAAACTCGGAAACCTTACTTAAAAAGTTGGGGTCCTCTCCTAAACTATTGCTTAAATTATCTCATATTTTAAAAAAGGTATCTGGCCTTTTATAATTTATTTCTGAGTCACAATCAGGTGCAAGTTACAAACATTGCAGAAAGGTTGCATTTTTGTCTCCATGAAGAGTGCGTGAGGGCTAAGTGCCCTATTCTCAGGCGCGTGATCCTGACCTCTTCCCTCTGAATGTTCCAGATGGAAGAGGGCCCTGTCAAAACAACCAAATTTATGGCCTTAACTTCCTCGTTTTGCAAGAATCACCAAGCTTCCTTCCACTGGTTCAGAACCAAATTCAGCAAGGCAGCCCCGACATCCAGCACAGGAAGCAAAGCTGAGTCTGTTTTGAGATTGACCAGGGCTTCATTTGCTGCTTTGCCAGCCTTTTCAATGCCTGGTATTCCCACATGACCAGCAGTCCATGTAGAGGATACCTACTTCCCCTTTATCTGAAGGGACCACAGGGTATAATAGATCTCCTGAACCATCAGGTGCATTGATGACAAGACTGATATGGATTATAGGGAAATCAATAAGTGCGAACAGATAAGAGAAGAGCCATTACATTCTCTTATGTCTTTTAGGGCCCTCTTGATAGCTGACAGTTTGGCTGTGAACTCCTCAATCATCTCTTAACTCTCCCCCAACCTCCGATCAACACCTTCCGCCAACCTCTGGACAACAGTCTCCCTCAATCAATGACCAATCATCAACCGCAAATATATGAACTGATCTATTGAGCATAATTACGAAACTTCTCTCTCCTACTGACAATAAAACCCTTATTAGCATCTTCACCAATGACCTTATACCAGCCCTTCTTCAACTTGTAAATGGTGCCTAATTCACAAATAAACAACCACTTCCTTAAAACCTAACAATGGAACATAAATTGCATAAAAAACAAAACACAAAAGCTTGAAAAACCACTACAACACGAAGGCAAGCCCTCATAAGCTCCTATTTACCAAAAATATCGCAATTCACTCACCGCCTTTCCCTACCCACTTCCATTATCACCCCCACTCCTCCGATATCCTGGATGTAGTTCTATTTTCCTCAGATATCGCATTCCAAATCCTTAACCTTGATATTTCAGCCTCTGACCTCTGGCCCATATTTTACTGCGTTCCTATTCTCCTTCATACAACCAGGACTAACTAGAAAAGTTAACTGGAAACTTTTTAAAGAAAACTGCTTGGCCATTAACCTTGTCCCATCTCCTGCTAGCACTCCAGACAGCATTGGGAAAGCGGCTCAAGATTTTACAAGCACCTTAACCAAAATCATTCATCGCTCTTGCTAACATCCTTCTCCGGCCTATATCGCTGGTGCCACACTACCTCCAGATATTTTGCGCCTAATTTCACTTAGAAACAAGACAAGAGCCCTCTGGCAACGCACTCATCTCCGCCAAGATAAAATCGGCTTCTGTGCACTTCGAAACCTTGTAACATCCAAAACTAGAACACATTGGGAAAAAACTTGGCAAGAAAAGATAAGTTCACTTTGACATAACGACAATTCGGTATGGACCCAAGCCCACTGTCTGCAAAGGAAAAAGGTACCCACCCCGCCAATACCACATAATGGGAGAGCACTATACGATGACAGCAACAAAGCAAATACCTCTGCCTACTCCCTTGACTGCATTTTATAAAACCATAATGCATCCTCGTTGGATTCAGAAGCGTTGAACAGCGTCTCTGGCGTGTCACTTTGCCCATTCCACATATTCCCGGAAATAACTCCTCAAGGACTTTATACCATATGTCGGGTGGACATAGTAGGGTTGGGTTCGTGGAATCAAAGAGGGTCTTTCATTGCAATACATTTATTGGACTTACTACACAAGGAGTCCGGGCCGGAAGGAAAGAGGAAGCGTAGAGACAACAGCCGGTTCGGCCTCCGTAAGAGATTTCCACAACCTTTAGTGTCTTCAGTCACTGCTCTGCTTTGCTTATAGAGCAGTTTCTTGCAAGGGCTCTTGCGTAGCCCTTACACTGCCCCTTTCCAGCCTCCAAGGCTACTAAGGCGGGAAGAATTCTTCTGCATTGTCAGTCGTTTGATTTATTCCCGCTCAGAGCAGCCTTGGCTTCTTCTTTGCCGGAAGGGTGTCTTGCTCGTCTTGGGATGCTATGGGGCGCTTGTAGCGGTCCCATGGCCAGACCCTTATGTCGCCAACCCGGAGAATTACTTTTACTTCCGCTTCTGCCGCTTTTATGAAGAATTTTCCAGATATTCTAGGCAGAAGGACGTCCAGGGTTTCCAGCTTTTCGTCCTCGTGCATCTCGGAAACGCGGGCGCAACGACCGCGTGCCATGATGTTACGAAGAGCAGAATTCTGCACCACCTGAATTTGAGCGAGACTCGTTCGCGACACTCCTGACCATACCGGAGCAGCGTACGCGATGACAGGCAGCACGCACGCTTGGTACAGTCTACGCTTCGTGTCCATACTAAGGACCGGCGGGCGGATAATCCGCCGGAACCGATTAAGCGCCGTGAATGCCTTTCTACGTACACGAAGCGCTTGGTCGTTCCAAAGAAGTTTCCGGTCCATCAGCACTCCGAGGTAGGTAACTTCGGATTCCCACGGTAGGGCGACTCCATTCACAGTTAGGTTCACTCATGTCGGCCGTCCATTTCCCGGATGGAAGATGATCGCCTTCGTCTTCTTTGCGTTAACAGCAAAGCGCCATCGGCAGTACCATTCTAGGAGATCCGCCACAGCGCTCTTCAGTCTTCGCTCCGCGGTAACCTTCTGCCAGGAGCAGCACAGTAGGGCCGTATCGTCGGCATAGAGAGACAGGATCTCGAGGTTCCCACGTGGAGTTGAAATGTCGTGGGAGTAGATATTGAAGAGCAGTGGTCCGAGGACTGATCCCTGGGGCACGCCGGCGGAGATCCGACGCACCATTGAATTCGCCCCGAGGCATTGCAAGGTGAGTGTCCTGTCTCTTAAATAGGAGTGAACCATCCGAACAATCCAAGGTCGGAAATGGAGTCGTCTCATCTTCAACAAGAAAGCCGGATACCAGACGCGATCGAACGCCTTACTGACGTCGAAGAAGGCCCCAGCAACCGCCCTATTCGTGTTGAAGCTGTTCGTGATGAAATCCGCCGCTCACACCAGCTGATGGACGGTGGAAGGCTGCGCACGGAAACCAAACTGCTCCTCCGGGAGGATGTCATTCTCCCGGACGAAATCAGTCAGCGGCCGTTGCAGCAGTCGCTCGAATATCTTACCGAAGCCGTCGAGCAAGGAGATAGGCCGGAATTCCCCGGGACCCACCTCCAATTTCTGCGACTTCGGCAGGCAGACGATTCTCGCTCTTCTCCAAGTGGTCGGGAAGAAGAAAATCCTGACACAGCCATTTAGGAGCTTTGTCAGGGACCTCACCGCCGCCTTTGGAAGCTCCCAAATGACCACATTGGGAATGTTGTCGCGGCCGGGGGCCTTCCTCGTGCGGAGGCGACGTATTGCCTCTTTGACGTCCTTCTCGTCGAATCTCGGAATTTCCGAGGCGTCTTTCAGATCGGTTTCTCCGGCTCTTTCAAACGCCTCGATTTCTTCTTCAATCTCGGCAGAAGCGGAATTCCCAGGATTGGGTGAAAAGCTGCAGACCAAGTGATCAGCGAGCAGTTCCGCCTTCTCCATGGGAGATCGTGCCTCCCTGTCTCCGTCGGTAATAATCGGGTCCAGTCTTCGAGGGGCCCGCAGCCTCCGGCATATCTTCCACACCGACGGCAGGTCCTCGTTGCCGTCTTCCGAAAGGAGCTCCTCCCGCAGGTGCGCCTCCCAGTGGTCCGCTCGGACCTCCCGGAGGGCATCCTGTACCGCTACGTTGAGCTCTGAGAGCTGCCTTCTCACATCCGCTGTACGATATTTCTGCCATTGGCGCCGCACGTTGTTTCGCCGCGCAATGAGGCCTCTAACCGCCGCCCTGTGGACGAGGATGTCCGCACCTCCTGATGTTCTAAGTCGTTGTCGCCTGGGATCCCTATCCGCCCTATAGATGGTCCAGCCAGGTAACCTCCAGGCGTCCGTTGGCCGAAGGTGCGTCTCATTGACAGCGGCGACTATGGCTCCCTTCTCCTGGAGGAACGCCCGTAATTCCTCGCGTCGGCGAAGAATTCCGTAGGCGTTCCATTGCGCAAGAAGGACGGGTCGTTCAGCCATGGTTGGTTGAATTTCCGATCCTGCTGCGCACCAGCGCTTCCAGGTGTGAGAGGAGAAGTTTGCCCTGCGTCGAGGTGACGAGTCTCTTCAAGGTGCATGCAATAACGGCAATGGTCTGCCATAATTCCTGGTCCTCTCTGTCTGGTGTCAGCGAGGACTCTGCGGAAACTGGAGACTTATCAGTTGATGTCCCATCTCTCCGTTTTTCCTGTTTCTGGCTTTGTTTTTCGCCTTCTTCACTTTCCGTTCGGAAGGTGTTCCCAAGCGCCCTCTGGGTTGGCTTCGTAATGGCATTTCCTTCTTCCCCGGTGGTGTTCGGGGATTTCTTCTTTTGCTTCTTTTTTATCTTCTTCCCTTCGGAAGAAAAAGGAAGGGTCGCTTCCTTCGGAGGGAGGCTGTCGGGGGGTGACAAGTTCCCCTTGTTGGCCTCTCCTACGGCTGGCGCTGGTGGTGGTTCTCGGACCGCCTCAGCATCCCTGGGTGGATTTGTGATATCCACCTCCATGTTCCGCTCTTCTCCGGAGAGAGCCTGAACCTTGTCCTGAGAAGGGCCCTTCAGGATTGCTCCGTAGGTTGTAGCGTGATCGACTTGTCGGAATAGTTTTTTTCCCAGTTCCGCTGCCGGTTTCTTGGGCACCTGCTTCCCTGGTGCTGGCTTGCGTGCGTTGGCGTGTTGTCGCCGCTCAGCCTCCTGAAAGGCGGGACACCGGCGAGCGACGGCCGCATGAGGTCCTCCGCAGTTCGCACAGATGGCATCATCTTCCCTTCCTTGGGAGCATTCCTTGACTGCGTAGGCTCCAGCACAGCGCATGCAGCGTTTCGCACACCAGCAAGCTATGCCGATGTGTCCAAACCGCATGCAGTTGCTGCACTGGAGTGGACCTCTGTCTCCACGGTAACGCTCCACATTGACGTAGCGGTGGCAGAGCTGGCGGATGTCCCCGGGGGCGATGGCCGATGGAGTATTTACCACGTTCGCTACGTGGCGATCTATGGGGACCGGTTTTCCGTCCTCCGTGACCGTAAGGCGACGTACGCTACGAATTTCGTGTCCGAGGGATCTGAGTCCCTCGGATACCTTTTCGACTGCTATCCATCGAGAGATACCCTTGATGAACAGCTTCATCCCTGGCACCCTTTCAATGGGCTGCAAGTGGTGTTGGATTTTCTTACTCTGCAGCAAGGAGAGTGCCTTTTCATGCCCCTCTCTGTTGGAGGTGAAGCTCCGGATTAAAGCTCTTCGAACTTCCAAGCCGAAAGCATCACCTATGTCGCCCGCCAGCTGGTCAATCAGTCCCTGGACGTCGGTGACCCTATAGACGACGATAGGCGGTTGTCGCAGCGTCTTAGGTGCCGTTTCCGGTAGAGGTGTGGCTTCCGGGACGGCTGCGTCGTTCGTCAGAAGCGGTTTCCTTTTCTTCCTCTTGGAAGAAACCAAGGTAAATCCGTCGTCGCCATCCCCCTCCTCTGCGCTCAGCGCACGCTCCGCCCTATCGTCTCCTTGAAGATTCGGCATCCGCGTAACCGCGGAATCTTCTGGCTTCTGGTTCCTTCCAGATGCCTTCTTTCGCTTGACGCCGCCTGCGGTGTCCTTCACCACCTGGCCCTGTAAAGGGCCGAGGTCTGCTGTTGCCTCCGTTGTCCCGCTTCGGGTCTTCGTCTCCTCCAAGCACTGCGACGGGCTGAGAGCCAAGGCTTCAACACCTGATGATGAATTTCTCGAAGACTTATATACCCCCGGCAAAACAGCTGGAGATTCTTTGCCTTGCGGACGATTATTCCCACGCTGTGCAATTCCCTTCGTGGACATGAAGTCTCCGAAGGAGTTGGCACGACGGTGTGTCTTCCTCCTCACCTTGACCACCGGAAAAGTAGAGTTGCTAGATGACATCCCAGGAAAGTAGTAGGCTCTCGTCTCATGTCTCCTTGATTCTGGCAATGAAGTTGGGGCGCTCGGGGTTTATATATGAATTCCCGGGTACAAAGACCTGGCGCCGAACTCCGTATCATTAGCGGAAGGGGAGACAGCAGGTTAACCTCGGTAGTGGGTGACTGTGTCCAGCCACTGTTCACCAAATTTGCTATCGCGGATTCGGCGAAAAGGACACTAGCTCGCATGAGTCCTTCTAGATGTCCGAGCATCAGATCCCCGCGACATTTTGTATTGAGACTGCCATCTTCTTGGCTTTTCCGAAACATCAGAACTAGCATCATGTCCCCGCGACATCACCCCGGCTTTGAAATCAAACTGTGAGCCCCTTAGAAGTCAACCTTGCTTTCTCCGCTGTTGTCTCTACGCTTCCTCTTTCCTTCCGGGCCGGACACCTTGTGTAGTAAATCCAATAAATGTATAGCAAGGAAAGCCCTTCTTTGATTCCACGAACCCAACCCTACTATGTCCACGCGACATATTGGTGTCAGGTGTGGGGTTGCGGAGTCTTGGAGGGTCTTATTTAAATGCAACTTGCCTTCGGTCCATCATGCTTCATTCGTATGATTGAATTTCGATTTAAGAAGTAGTTACGCGTAATGCCAAAGGAAACTAACCCCATTTTTTTATTAACGAGAATCAGTTATACTACCTTGATCAAAAATTTCCCGGAATTTATTCAGAAAATTAAAAATACAAGTTTATTCATCTAAATCTATATTGTCCCCTTCAAAGTAATCCCCATCGACTGCAACACACTTATGCCAGCGCTTGATCCAATCCTCGAAACATTTTTTATATTCGGTTTTCGGTATGTCCATCAGTGCTTCCTGCGATTTTTCCATTACTTCCTCTCGGCTGCTAAAACGCCTTCCCCGTAATGGTTTTTTAACTCGATTGAACAGAAAGAAGTCACAGGGAGCCAAATCAGGTGAATTTCGTGGCTGTTGGATGGTATTTGTTGCATTTTTCGTCAAAAAATTACGAATAATGATAGCACTGTGCGACGGTGCGTTATCATGGTGCAAAATCCACGAGTTTTCTGCCCACATTTCTGGTCTCTTTCGGCGAATTGCTTCACGCAAACGTCTCATAACGCCCAAATAATACTCTTTGTTTACTGTCTGGCCTTCTGGCAAAAATTCATGATGCACTACACCGTTGTAATCCATGAAAACCGTCAGCATTGCCTTCTTTTTTGACTGAAAACGACGTGTTTTTTTTGGTCTCGGCTCATTTGGTGAATGCCATTCACTTGCCTGATGTCTGGATTGCGTGTCGTACTCATAAACCCACGTCTCGTCTCCAGTAATGATCCTTTTGATGAATGTGGGATCGGATTCAGCCTCGCAAATCATGTCTTTTGCGACGTCAACACGGTCTCTTTTTTGCATGAAATTGAGGTCTTTTGGCACCAACTTTGCTGCTACACGACGGAAACCCAAATCATTAACCACAATGTCTTGGGCGGATCCATAGGCAATGTTCAAGGCCTCCGCTATTTCTCTAATGGTTAATTTGCGGTTATTGACCAACATTTCTTTTACTTTATCAATTTTTTCACCGACTTTCGATGTCGATGGTCTGCCACTGCGTTCATCATCTTCGATTGACTCACGACCACTTCTGAACCGCTCGTGTTACTGGTAAACGACCGTTTTTTTTAGAGAATCGTTGCCGAAACACTTTTCCAAAATTTCCAACGTCCGTGCGCCACTATATCCGTTTTTTACGCAAAATTTAATACAAGTTCGTTGTTGCAAATTTAAATCCATTTCTGCAATTGTAAAAAATCGCCAACACACACAGAGAAAGATGTACTCTTGGTTACGTAACTTTTGCAAATGTCAAGTTATGACACTAAGATTTAAAGGGAATATCAACAACAGATGTACCAATTTAACAAAAAAACAGAACTCAAATCGGAACGATGGGTGCGCCACACGGTGGTTATTCCGGGAACTTTTTGATCAAGGTAGTATTACTAACATATGGCGAATGAATTTTGTCCTAGCCGTATTGTCTTTAAATCATAATGGATTTCGGTGGAAAGGGCACGTATGGGCGCTTAAGCGAATCTCTGCCTCGGGAGCTTGATTTATCACCAAACAATACGAACTTAATCGATTTTCCTACCGCTGTTAATATGATAGAAAGCGACCCTGTTTCCCATCCAACTATGCAACAAACATTTTCAGGACATCACATTTATTTAATTCCGAGTTTTAACGGTGATGGGGACGTAAGCATCGAGGAATAATCTTAATTTAGTGAGTCATCTTAGCGGGTGGAGTGAGAATCAGACTTTAAGCGTAGCACGGCTGCGTCTGAGCGGTACCGCTGCCGAATTCATTAACTCAAATCCTCACGTTATTGAGTCTTATGAACTTTTTTCTTAACTAATGAAAAAGCGTTTCATTCCAAAAATTTCACTGGTCTCTGTTGAAAGAATGTTCACAAGCTGTTTGCAACGCCCCTTGGAAAGCGTGAACGAGTATTCTTCCCGTCTCAGGGAATTGGGACGAAAACTAAGAGATGCTTTTCTAGACCCAGACTCACAAGCGACAGGAATTATGCTCGAGAACCGCCTCCTCTCACAGTTCTTGGTCGGACTTAGGGAAAAATTGGGCGATTCGTGCTAGTGCGCAATCCAAGAACCATGCAAGAGGCTGAGGAATTTGATAACCTAGAGGAACTCAATGCTCGTAATTACTCAGGCGTTAGGGAAGTAAACTTCTTGCAGAACCATGACTTTGGTATGCCCGTGCGTAGTCCTAACGTGAAGACACCGACAACCTTTCCGTACAGTGACCCGACACGATATTTCTTAACGAGTCATGTTCAACCCCATCTCCAGCCAATCTTAAAACCCACTGTGAGCCCTAGTCTTTCGGATCAAGTGTACGCAATCCAGACAAATGTACACACGAAGCCTCCACAGTCTACACTGCCGGTGGGTGGAGGGAACGTAACTAATGCGCCTCGGACTTGTAATTACTGTAAAAAGGTGGGACACATCGCGCGCTATTGCCGTACAAAACCCCGCGCATGTTATAACTATGGGGAAGGGAGCCATGTCAGTAAAGATTTCCCTCTGATGATTTGCGGCGTGTGCATGCAAGCGGGCCATCGCCCGATAGATTGTCCCACCCCCACCCAAAAGCGAGATCAGGGAAACGCGGCCACCCCGGCCGGAAGGTCGGGGACGAATTAGTGCTCGTCGTAGCACCAGAAGTCGGCTTGACGGTCTCGGTTACAGTACTAGGTAGAGTGTATTCCTTATAAGTGGATACCGGTGCCGCTGTGAGTATTATGCAGAGTACAAGTTTCCCTTTTGGAAACCTAAAAATTGACGACCTTTCCTCCCCTGTGAGAAGAGCCTCCGGCCTTGCGCTCGCCGCAGTAGGGCAATGCAACATACCTTTCATTATCGATGGAGAAGTTTACCCTCACGATACATTGATTGCAAATCTAGTGAAAGTACCGTATGACGGTATCCTCGGACTAGACTTCATGGTAAAATACGGAAGAAGCATTTCAAGCGGAGAAGGTAAAATTAAAATAACAGAAGGTCACGAAACCATGTTAAAATAAGGTTACTCAAAACAGAAAATTTCCGCTGTATTTTTAGAGGACATAATTTCATGTGATGATATCCTAGCAGTGCCTAAAACATAGAGTAATGAATCTTTCAAAGAGGATAACGCCAGCAGAAACTCAAAGGATAAAGTGAATGATGGACTCGTGGCCGTTGATGATTTGCTTAATATTAATTGGGAAGAGTTGAGTGATGATATATTAGTGCCGTCAGGAATCGAAGTCACAAGCACCGGTTTGCTTGGGGACATTTTTGGGGATACTGAAGATGTCTTGGTTGAGGCCACTCACTCTAGCGGGACAGAAGGACGAGTAACCTGTACGCGAGAAATTTTTAATTGAGCAAATCTAACTCTTGGGCAGAAAGGCGAATGTAAAACGTAAGTTGTTGATAGCAATCCATCCGTAGTCCATGCAGAAAGTAATTGCGGGACAGAAGGACGAGTAACCTGTACGCAAGAGAAAGCGTCGCATGAAGCTACATTTGTTGATACAATTAAAATTCCTCCACGCTCGGTTATGTTGACGAGTACCAAGATTCAGGACTATTATGGCGAGGATATCATTATTCAGGGAAGGGACTGAGATGTATTAATACTTCCAGTTCTAGCAACCGTCTCCCCCGATGGTGAAATACCTTTGTTGTTGTGTAACACACGGCCCGAACCAAAGATGTTAAGAAAAGGGTCCTTATACAGTTTCAAAATTTTTTCAGAAAGTCATGAATTACTAGCTGTAAATTCGATTGAAACAGAAACCCCAGAAATGTGGCCCGAGCACCACTCCACCGCTGAGTTACTGTCACTATTCTCGTTTTCTGATACTCCAAATGAAGCGACTGACTCTTTAAAGCAACTTTTACTAGAGTATGCAGATATTTTTATCCACGGGGATATTAAATTGGGATGCACCAACCTGGTACAGCATACCATAGATGTGGGAGATTCCAAACCCATTAAAAAGGCTCCATATCGCGTCCCTCATTCTCAAAGTGAAGCTCTTAAGGAGGCCATCGGGGATATGCTTGAGCAGGGAGTCATATCTCCATCTACCAGTCCATGGTCTGCTCCTCTGATTCTAGTAAAGAAAAAGCATGTTCCAGGCGAACCTGTCAAGTATAGGCCTTGCTTTGACTATCGCGCTCTGAACGCCGTCACTAGAAAGGAAGTATTTCCACTGCCAAATATGGACGAAATATTCGATCAGTTAGGAGGGACAAAATATTTCAGTTGCCTAGATTTATCTCAAGGTTACTGGCAAGTTGAAGTAGACGAAAAAAACAGGGCACAAACCGCTTTTAGCACTCCAGACGGGCACTACGAGTGCAACAGGATGGCATTCGGCCTTTCGAACGCGCCTTCCACATTCATGCGTCTTATGACAACCGTACTAGATGGAATGATCAATCGAGGAGTTTTGTTCCATCTCGACGACATATTACGGCATGATGAGAGCATGGAAAAACACATACTAGGCTTGAGAGAAATTTTTTCAAGACTGAGGAAAGCGAATTTGAAACTGAAACCACAAAAATGTGAATTCTTACAAACACGAGTGAAATTCCTCGGTCACGTCGTTTCCGCTAATGGGTTGGAACCCGATGAAGAAAAAATACATGCAATAAGCAGTTTTCCAGCACCACGTAACGTTAAGCAACTGCAATCGTTCCTTGGGTTAGTGGGATATTACAGGAAATTTATTTTGCATTTTGCTCAATTTTCGAGTCCTCTTACCTCGCTAACAAGGAAGGATACGGAGTTAATTTGGGAAAGAGAGCAACAAGAATCTTTTGAAAAATTAAAGGCTTGTCTCACGAGTCAACCTGTATTGCGATTCCCTGACTTTTCGAAAGAATTCATTTTGACCACTGACGCTTCTTCCGTGGCGATTGGAGGAGTGCTGTTGCAGAATTTTGAAGATGGCGGGCATATGATAGCATGCGCCAGCAAGCAGTTGACACAGCAGCAAAAAGCATACTCCGCCACTGAACTTGAGTGTTTGGCGGTCGTACATATGATTATAAAGTTCAGAGTATATCTTTTAGGCCGTCCGTTCACTTTAATCACTGATCATAGCCCGCTCCTATGGCTACTTGCCCTTTCCGAGCCGAAACCCAGACTTGCTAGGTGGATAATGGAGCTCACCGAATACTCGTTTACAATACAGTACAAAGCAGGAAAAGATATTCCGCACGTAGACGCTTTCTCCCGCGCAGTGAACCCAATAGTAAATGCCCTCCATCAAGACACGGAATACGAGCCAGTTTGTGATAAAACCAAGATTGCGCAAGAACAGTCAATTTGTCCGGAACTTCGACCACTGCGTACGCTAGCGGAAGAACGAAACCCCAACTATCTCTTAGACGAGCATGGAGTACTCTATAAAATCCACGTTAAGACCCCCGATCCACTATACACCATCTGTGCACCCGTAAGCATGTGAGATTTCATATTACAAAGATGCCATGACAGCCCCCTAGCAGGACATCTAGGAATAGACAAAACATTAAATATTGTGAAAAGACATTTAAATTGGCCAAGGCTGTACGCCGACACTCGAGATTACGTTAGTAATTGCGTAAGCTGCAAGAAACGAAAGGGAAGAAAGGAAAGAATACCTATTCAACCTGTCACCGAAGCGTCATATCCGTTCGAGAAAATTGCTTTGGATATAATTGGTCCATTAAAAGTATCCAATAGAGGCAATCGCTACATACTATCATGTCAAGATTATCTTACGAGATATCCGGAGGCCATACCTATCATTGATCAATCCGCAGAAACTGTAGCTCGAGCCTTCGTAGAGCAGATCATTTGCCGTCATGGGGTGCCAGCCACCCTTCTCACTGACAGAGGTGCCAATTTCACATCACAGCTTATGAGGCGAATTTGTGATCTATTGAAAGTAAAGACAATTTTTACCTCCCCTTACAATCCCGCTTCCAATGGTAGGCTGGAGAGGGCGCACCAATCTTTTGCCGCCGTTATTTCTCACTATGTCAACCTAAACCACTCGGATTGGAACGATCAACTAAATTTTGCATTATTTGCGTACAGAAATAGCAAACATCGAATCACAGAGCAAACTCCTCCTTACCTTTTATATGGGAGGGAATTGGATATGCCTTGGGATGATGTCTTACGACCCCTCCTACCGTGTTACACGGAGGTACCCCCGTACGATCACGTTTTACAACGCCGGCTCCAAATCGCTCGCGCACAAGCGGCCGAGAATAACCAGCGTAACCGAACCGATATAGTACTGCGCCTTGCGCATCTTGTCCCGATTTCCAGCTGATGCTGATAAACGGTGGTATGATATGGGTATTTTAGGGCGTTGTTACGGAGAAAGGATGCTTAATTTATGTTGGGCATTGCGGTAAGTTTAGGACGTTTATGCTTGAAGTGTGGATTGTTATCGTAGGACCATAGTTATTCTAATAAGGGGTTTTGGGTGATGGGCAGTGATTTGGAAAAGGGCGAAGCAATGGATTGGAGGTAGGTACTGATGGGTGGTAGCTGCAGATCTTTGTGGAGGGAATCATTGCGAAAGAACCAGGGGGCTTTAGCTATATGACGGATAGCTTTATTTTGAAAAGTGCAAATTTTCTTTATGTTTGTGTCGGATATGGCTCCCCAGGCTGGGTAGCCATATGTCAGGATGGGGCAAATCATGGATTTGTAGAGGATCAATTTGGTACTTAGTTTAAGGGGACTTCTGTGATTTAGAAGGGGGAACAGGGAAGCACGCGCCGCGTTTGCCTTGTTGAGCACGTACTTAGTATGCTCCTGCCAGGTAAGTTTCCTGTCCAGTATGACTCCCAGGAATTTTTCTGAGTTTTTAAGGGGGATGCGGGAGTTACCATAAAAAAGGGCCGTAGAGCAGGGTTTCTTCCACTTTCTTGCAAAGTTGACATGTTCGCATTTGTCTGGATGGACACGGAGTTTCCAAGAGTCCATCCATTCTTCAACTAAGTCCAGGTGTTCCTGGACGTTGTCTGCTGCAGTGTCGGGACAGAAAGACTGAGATGCAATGGTGGTGTCGTCGGCGTACAGGTACACTTGGGTTTTAGGATGGGAGGGGAGATCATTTATATAAAGATTGAAAAGGGTTGGGGATAAAACAGCACCCTGAGGGACGCCAGCAAGGATTTTTCTCGGGTTTTAGTTGTGAGAGTTTATGGAGACAAAGAAAGTTCTGTTTGAGAGGAATGATGCTATAATTTTAACAAGAGAGAAAGAGATATCAGTCTGGGAGAGTTTGTAGACGAGTCCTTCTTTCCAGACACGGTCAAAGGCCCGTTTGATGTCTAGAAAGGCGACCTGGGTGTGTTTTATTATGTTGAATCCAAAAGTAATATGCTCGACAAGTCGGAGGTTTTGGTGGGTGGTTGCTGTTTTTCTTCTGAAGCCCGTTTGTTCCGGCCGTAGGATATTTAGTGCAGTGAATTCCTCATCAAGGCGGTAGTGAATGACACGCTCCAGGACCTTACCCATGCAGGGGAGAAGGCTGATGGGTCTGTGATTACCAGGGTCCTTAGGATCTTTTCCGGGTTTGGGTATGAGTATGACTTTTGCACACTTCCAGGCGGCAGGCAAATAGCAGAGTGAGAGGCATGAGTTCAGGATGGACAGAAGGTGTTTAAGGAAGTGTATGAGGAGGTTTTTGGGGTGGTTGTATGAGATGCGGTCAGGGCCGGGAGCGGATTTGGCTTTGCAGTTATTAATGATGGCCTTTAAGTCGGTCATTGTAGCCGCTGGGATAGCAGGAGGGGGAGTAAATGCGATAGAGTCGAAAGTTTGGTTAGCGGGGGAGTCAAGATGGGATGGATTTGGGTTGCAAAAGACCGATTCCAAGATGTCGGCGAAGATTTCACACTTTTCCTGGTCGGAGTATGATAATGACCCGTTATGAAGGAGAGGAGCTGGGGGTGTAGATCTTTTTCGGAGTGATCGGGCGAGTGGCCATACTGAGTTATCCTCATAAGACAGGGAACTGATCTTTTTGTCCCAGAGGGATTGTTTTTCCTTTCTGAGGGAGGAGGTGACAAGGTTGCGAAGAGCCCTGTATCTGCGGCCATCAATGGGGTGGTGGGTACGCAGCCATAGCTGTCTTGCGCTGTTTCTCTACCGCATGAGGTTCAAAATCTCAGCCGGCAGAGTTTGACCAGCTAGAATTGCCGGATCTTGGCGGAGTTGGGAAGAATTTGCTATCGACGTGAGGGTCAAGGTAAACTGTTTGATGGCTGAGTCAATATCTTCTTTTATGTTGAGGATCGGGCGTTCCAGAGGCGTAACGCAGCAGGTCGAATGAAACCGTTTCCAGTTGACTTTTATGGTTTGTGAGTTGGGGATCGTCGGATTCAGGGAAACAGTGTAGGTTAGTGGACAGTGATCGGAGGCAGCATTGTTTACATTTTTAAGGTGAAAATTGGGAGGAAGGGAGGTAAGGACGAGGTCAAGGATGTCAGAGTCTACGGGGTTAGGGGTGAAATGCGTTGGGGATGGAGGAGCCAGTATGGCAAAATTTTCCGAGATTTGGAGACGGCGCAAAGAGTTGCCGCGAGTAGAGTTGCATTTGGAACCCCAGGCCATATGCTTGGCATTGAAGTCGCCACCTAGCAGAGCCCTTGGGATGAGGATACATTTGATTGCATTTAGGTTCTCCTGGGGATATTTGCTGGTGCTGGGCGGGAAGTAAACTGACCATATGTTTAAATTCCCTTCCCTGGTCTTTATTGTAATACCGACAAGTTCAAGCTTGTTAGTAGCAGGTGGTGATAGATGGCAGCAAGGAATGGTTTTCTTGATGAGGATTGCTACTCCGCCTCCAGCCTTGGAATCAGGCCTGTCTCTGCGGAAGACTCTGTAGTTGGGGATATAGAAGGTTTGGTTGACAGTCAGCTTTGTTTCTTGAAGAAGTATAATATCCGAGGAGTAGACGGCCGTGAGGTGCTGTAGCTCGAGTGATTTTGACCTGATGCTGTTGCAGTTCCACTGGAGGAAGCTTAGGTGGTGAGGAGAGTAGACGGGTTTACAGGCCATTCAGGAGTTTAAGGAGGCACGGGATTAGGTCCGTTTTTAGGATTGACATTAGGGAGGCATTGTCATCTACCGTAAGGATTTTAGCAACGATAGAGAGTAGGGAGGACTTCAGGGTAGATTGGGATGAGGATTCTTGAGAAAGGTTAGAGTCAAGGTTAGCGTTTGGTTGGGTGGGGAGGGGATTGGAGGCAGGGGGAGGGTTGGCGACGGCCTGAGCACGGGAGATACCAGTAAGGGGGTTGGAACGGGATTGCCAAGCGTTTTCTATGGGGGGGAAAGCAGCCTCGGAGATGGTTGGAGCTGTGGGTGCAGTCACCCTGTTGCCAGAGACTAAGCCCTCTCTTTTGGCGCGTATTTTTAGCATGAGTTCTCTATGGACGATACAGCCCCTGTAATTTGCAGTATGTGCTCCACCGCAGTTTATACATTTTGCAGGCTCGTTTCTTGATTTTGTGCATTCGCGATAGTGATGGTTGCCAGCACACTTTACGCAGCGGGGATTTAGGCCACATGTTTTATGCGTTTGGCCATAGCGCTGGCATGACATGCACTGGGGGGGCCTGCAGGTTGCCGGTAGGGTTCGACGCTCGTACGCAGATGTAGAAGAGAGGTCGTTTGCATAAAATCTTCGTGCCTCGAAGGATCTTGTAGGCGAACTTGAAACAATGGCAGTTCCTTTGGGGGGATAGGAGGAAGTTCAGCAGTGGGATTTTCTGAGCGGATCACATTTCTCTCTGCGTGTTCAATGGGGGAAGGACGTGTAGTCTTTAGCTGGACGACTTGGTCAGTAGGAAAGCCGATATCCGCTAAAGCTTCTTCGATGCTCGCCACTGGGGTGTTTGATGGGAGGCCCCGAAGAACGAAGTGGCGTTTCTTATCACACTTGAGTTGATAAGTGTAATGCTCCCAACCTTTTGATCTAAGGAGGGAGGTGGCTGCACGGAAATCAGAAACAATTTAGCAGTTTAATCGTATTTCATTACGGACTAGGGTGGCCACTGGAGGGAGGACACATGCCGAACGAAGGGAGTTGTATTTCTCTTGCCAGTTTCGGATATCTTTAAGGTATATAGGGGGAAGTTTCAGCCTTGACTGAGGTTCGGAGGGTTCATCCTCCATCAGGGCTGGGGTTTGGTCAGCTTCCGTCTCGCTTTCGGGCGTGGACAGGGGAGTGAAACGGTTAGCGGTTGGGGTGAGGCGTACTTCGTCATTTAAGGAGGGTTTTGCCTTCCGCTTGGACACCACAGTGGGGTATTCTGAATCGGCGGGGGCAGTGCGCTTTGAAGAGCTTTGAGTGGTTGAGGCGGCAGGTATGGAGGCTGGGAATTTCACTCCATAAGTGGAAAGGATGGATTGTAAACGGGGGTCTGCCAAAGCTTTGGAGGGGATGGGGATGGATACCGTCTGAGCGGTTGATGAGGTGGCAGGAAACAGATTAAGAATGGTTTGGAGCGCAGAGTTTTGGTTAGACGACGAAGGAGTGTCAGGGCGTAGCTTTAGCTGAGTATTTTGGTCAGCGGGAGTCGGAGTAGTAGCTTTGGGATCCATTTTGGTGGATCCCGGCCCGGGAGGGCCCAAGGTAAAATTTAAAAGTTGTTTAAAGGGCGATTTTGTAGCATATAATACGCTATATAGACCGGAGATTTCAACGGGCGCACCTACCTGTTGATCGCTCTGGAGATTTCAACGGGGGGGCTTTGAGAGTAGTTCGGGTGGCCGACACTCGTGTCGCCACCCGCAACGTCTTTTAAGGAAAGGGCCGTAACTCGAGAACGGTAAGAGATAGCTCAAATCTGAGAAAAGATTTGAGTCCGAATTAGGGGGGAGGGTGGATCAAACGCCCCCGCTACCGATTGGGACCCTAATGGAGGGGGTAGGTTGCGTTTCAGAAACGTCTTAGGAAAATGGAAAAACTGGTTTAACTGCGTAGTACGTGGCTTGGCTCAACAGATGGCGCCACCGACAACGTCTTAAACGAAATATGGCCTCTATCTCCTTAACCGTTGGACTTAGAGCAAAACGGACAAAAGATTTGAGTTCAAAATGGGGGGTGCGGGGCTAACAAAACTTTCCACCCAAAGAGACCAATTTGAAGGGGGTGGGTGGGGGTTTAGATAAAGGAAAAATAATATGAGTAAGCACTATGTAGCACTATGTATCAAGGTTGGGGGAGAGTAAGATTGGGTTTGTGTTGGTAGTGGTGTGTGAGGCGACTTGAACCGACCTAATGGGGGGGAGGGGAAAGTAGGGGGACGCCAAAGACACCCCTGCCGATCCGCAAAGCGGGCACAGCAGGTCCGTGCCAAGTCGCCTTCCCGCCCTAGCACTAAGAAGTGGACCCGCCCGGGTCCCAATGGAGTGCAATGGGAGTAAACTCCCTTCCAGAGGTAACCGGACGAGATGTCCTAAAGGGGACACAGCACGAGCGCCTCCGGAGGGTGAGAAGGAGGGACAAGTTAGCCTCCCCCCACCGGAGCTACGGCTGAGAAGGACTCAAGTCGCCTATGTGTAAGTGTGTGTAAGTGTAACTATGGCTATGGCTGAGTTGACCCAAGCGTGCAGACTCGATGGAAGGCTTGACTGGCCAACACCAGAAGGTTTTGCAGCGTCGATGGCAGCGGCCTCGTGGACTGGCTGAAGAGCTCAAGCACGGAACGATGTTCTCTCGACGAGATTAGGCAGCAGAATGAACCAGCGTAACATAAAAAATGAGCATTATAAATACAATAGGAACTTACGTTTGCCGCCTATTCTTAACATGCAACTCGTGTTGCTGCGCAACTTGGTACTTACGCCCAGGCAGTCAAAAAAGTTTACTTCGAAGTGGGTTGGCCCGTATAAGGTAGTCAAAATTAGAAGTAAGGCGACCTGTGACATTGAGAATATCCGGGACGGGAGGATTCTGACAGCGCACCACAGGATTTGCTTCCACAACCACCATAGCCCAAACCGCCACCTAATTACGCACAAGCAGGACGCGTGATTGACGAGTTCGAGACTGAGCAAGGCACCCAGACCAACCATAATCAAGTCCACATTCCGCAGCCAGATAAAATCACCAATGGTTCACCAACCGAGCCTCTTCAAGGGGAAAATCTCCAAAATCATCCTCCATCGTCAGGAAAAGTTTATGACTTGCGGCCCCTGCCCGGGAGGATACGCTCTTAATTCACCCTACTTCCCTCCCTTGTATCTGCCTATTAGGTATGGCCCGAGTAATAGCAGTAATACAATTGCTACGGAGAAAGAAGGTAGCAAGGAAGATCAAAGAATTGTTTGGCGAGACACCTCCAATCTACGACCGCCTTCCGGCGGCCGATGGCCACTCCTGGTGGGATGAAAGCCCACCTCTTTCGCCTCCAGCCCCGGCCGATTGACCACCGCCCACACCGGGTCGCTTCCCTTCTCCCGTGCGACAACACCTGGGTGGCGGTGATGAGTATTGGAGTGCCTTCCGGTATCTACAGCATGGGGAAGGGCAACGCAGCCAGCCAATGTATTCCGCAGGAGATGGAGAGGGTCTAGCTCCAGCGTCACCAACCCAGGGAAGAAACTACTCCTGGTGGATGAAACCCCACCGTTTTCGCCTCCAGCCCAGGCGGATGGACCGCCACCCACGCCGGGTCGCAGTCTCTCAACACCGGAGATCCCGCCCAACGAAGAGAGAGGAGGGGATTCCTCTCCTGCCTCCTCACCCTTCGACGGACAAAGCAGTCCACCAACCGCTGTCGTGGAAGCCGGTAAATACTTCACAAACTCCAACTTGCCCCCCCTCCCCATTGTGTTCAAAACTGCAGTTTCAAATTTAACATTGGAAGATTCAGCGCCTCGTCCCCCAGCCGAAATTAAAAAAGGAGGGAATACCCCCCGTCGCGGAAAGAGCATAAGCGTAGGCGACGTATTCTCAATAAAAGACGGAAAAGACAATTAATCCAACAAAATAAAGGAGATCGCGAGATCGCCATGTGAGCTCTGCGACCGCATTAACTATATATTCTAATCTAACCTTTAATTTCCTCCTTATAGAAACCATGGACCTCCTTTCCGTACAGAATGTGTGTCTAGTGACAATAGGACTGTTGAGTGGAGCAAACACCTCTGGTCTACTTTTCGTCCCGAAAGGACCATTGTACTTCATAGTGAGTGAATGGATAGTGAACATAGACCTTCACATACCTCAGCTAACAGCTGCAGTGGACATAGTTAAATGACAGAGCACCCAATTCCATGAGATTGATTTAAAATTAACAGCACAACCAAACGCGAGCATATTTTTTCACTTTGCTAACATCTCTTTTCTAATATGATTTGCTATATCTAACAAAGTGTACGGTTCAACTTAAACAATTTGGAAAGGCAATTAGAAATGTTAATTGGAGCCACCGAAGCAACTCGTAAGGGCAGAGGAATGTTTGACGTGGTCGGTTACGGACTGCATTACTTTACAGGCACGGCGACCGACCATCAGATACAAACATTAGATAAGAAAATAGAAGGGTTATCCATTCGCACCGAGCATGCCCTAAATGCGCGATATACATTTCTGTCAAACGCATCCAATACACTTAAAAGACATGATTTCTTCGACAGGGAAAGCCCTAGAACTCATGCAAAAAAAATATATAGAAAAGAGTATCAAAGCATATACTGAGACTATAGCTTCAACAAAATACGCTTTTAAAGTCTTCAGCTACAGCCATACCGCTTTTATTGCCCTCACTCGCCACATCGCTGAACTGCAACATGAGATAGACCTTGTCAAGGCTAAAGTGCGACTCGCCGAGGCTGGGAAGTCCATACCTTCCCTACTCCCTCCCAGCCAGTTCCAGGGTATCCTGAAAAGTATTTCCGGAGCGCTGCTGCCCGATTGGTCGCTCCCCCGCGATCTGGACCACAAAATCGCGATCATGTACGACATTGCTAGCGTGAGAGTGATCCGGCGGATGGGCGACATCAAATTACTCATAATACTGCCGTTGACGCAAAAGGGAATGAGTTTCAAGGTGTTGCGAGCGCTACCTTTCCCGACCACCGATGGTGGGAATAAATCTGTCCTCATACAGCCTGACTCGCCTTATCTGGCCGTCTCAACGGAACAGAGCAACTTTGTACTCTTACCCTACGACTACTCACAGCAATGTAGAACTGAAAGCATGATCGTGTGTCCTCAGGCTTACCCAATACTAACTCCTAACTCCCGCTCCTGTAACATTGCCATTTTTCTCCGGAAAACAAAACTCATAAAGCAGAACTGCCAGATAGGATTAGCTCAGTCTCCATATTCAATGTTTATCGAGGGCGAAACGCCTGGAACGTGGCGCTTTAGCCTCAGTAGCGTCACCGAATTAACTATCGACTGCCCTCAAAAATACTCCAAGTTATCCATCAGTAAGCAAGGCACCCTTACTCTTGCATCTAGGTGTTCGGCCAGCGATAAAGTAAATTTCATACCCGCCTTAACTGAATTCCACAGTGTAAGAACTTCCTTGCAAACAAATATTTCCACTGCCAATGATAATTGAAAGTTTTATTGATGACCGATACCTGAACCTGGCAAGTAACGACGCCAACCTTGAGCACCTCATAAAGTAGATCGGAAAATTAGATACTCATGACGTACCCACTGTATCCCTGTCCGATATAGAAAGAAACGTTAATTCCCTGTCCCCCCTGGGTTTGGACATAAAGCGCGCTCATTATGTAGGAATCTCGTCTTTTGTGGTGCTCTTGAGCTCTACCGGATACGCTGCAAAATGCTTTTCCTGTGGGTGCGCGGGCCACATAGCTCGCGATTGTCGCTCTAAAACTCGAGCTTGTTTTAACTGCGGAGCAAGGAGACATATTTCCCGAGACTGTCCCCCGCTATGCATCGGAATATGTAAGGAAGTTGGCCACCTTCCAATTAATTTACCAGAGCGCTCAAACCGAATGGCCTCGGGAAACGGGATGACCCCGACCAGCGGGTTGGGGAAGACCTCATCCTATCCATCACTCCAGTGAAAGGAATGACGATTAGCGTGCAGATTATAGGAAAATTACGTCACTTCCTTGTAGACACAGGCGCGGCGGTCACGATACTTCACGAAAGAGTGTTCCTTTTAGATACATTAGGTATTGCCCCGTACGACCGCGCGTGAGTGAGAAGCGCCTCAGGTCATGTATTGATGACAAACGGTAAGAGTCGCGTACCTCTCTGTATAGACAATCGTGTTTACCCTCATGATGCTTTAGTAATAAATCTAGGGGACACACTCAATGAAGGCATATTTGGCTTGGATTTTATGAAAAAGTATCGTAGCTTGATTTATTTTGAGAACAAGACCATTAAATTTGAACCTGACCACATGATGTCTTTAGAATCTGTTTGCAGTAAAGGTGAGGAAGAAGATTTCATTTCGTGCGAGAATCCCCCATTAGTACCCTGCGAAGAGGCCGACACGGTGCAACACTGTTTCATAAACTGAATGACTCGTGGAGAATAGCGATGGGACGGGTTCAAGGAGTTCCCATTAGTCCGGCTACTTTTACGATGAGGAAAATGTGCTATAGAAAGTTGACCCTTCGAAGATTGAACCAAATTTTATAGTATGTGCACCCAAAAATATGGTGAAATTCATTTTGACTCGTTGCCACGATAATCCCCTATCAGGTATCATCGCGGAATCGAGAAAATTGTGAAAATCGTCCAGCGACACTTCAGCTGGAAAGGCTGTTATTCGGACACCCTCCAGTACGTTCAGCATTGCATCGAATGCCAAAAGAGCAAATTACGCGTGAATAATATTCCATTACAGCCACTGGTTGAAGCCGCCTACCCAATTTAGAAATTAGTTTTGGATATTGTTGGACCACTACCCCTATCCCTCCGAATTAACCGATGTCATTTAACTCGCCAAGATTATTTCACAAGATATCATGAAGCCTTTACGATTCCAGATCAATCGGCCAAAACAGAAGCAGGATTTTTTTTTTCGAGCACATAATTTGCCGTCACGGTGTGCTTAAATATTTACTGGCAGAAAAAGATGCAAACTTCACTTCGGAACTAATGAAAAACGTTTGCAGGGAACTGAAAATAAAATCTATCTTCACTTCTCTCCATATATCCCCGCCTCAAATGGTCGTCTAGGGCATGCATAATTACGAAACTTCTCTCTCCTACTGACAATAAAACCCCTATTATTATCATAACCAATGACCTTATACCAGCCCTTCTTCAACTTGTAAATGGTGCTAATTCAAAAATAAACAACAACTTCCTTAAAATTCTATTAGTGAATAAATTATATAAAAAACAAAAAACAAAAGCTGGAAAAACCACTACAACAAAAAGGCGAACCCTTCATAAGCTCCTATTTATAAAAAATATCGCAATTCACTCACCGCCTTTCCCTACCCACTTCCATCATCACCCCAACTCCTCCGATATCCTGGATGTAGTTCTATTATCCGCAGATATCGCATTCCAAATCCTTAACCTAGATAACTCAGCCTCGGACCACTGCCCCATATTTTACTGCGTTCCTACCCTCCTTCATACAACTAGAAGAGTTAACTGGAAACTTTTTAAAGAAAACTGCTTGGCCATTTACCTTGTCCCATCCCCTGCTAGCACTCCAGACAGCATAAAGAAAGCTGCTCAAGTTTTAACAAGCACCTTAACCAAAATCATTCATCGCTCTTGCTACCCTCCTTCTCCGGCCTCCATCGCTGGTGCCCCACTACCTCAGGATATTTTGCGCCTAATCTTACTTAGAAACAAGGCCAGAGCCCTCTGGCCTACGCACTAATCTCCGCCAAGATAAAATCGGCTTCTGTGCACTTTGAAACCTTGTAACATCCAAAACTAGAAAACATTGGGAAAAAACTTGGCATGAGAAAATAAGTTCACTCTCACATAAGGATAATTCGGTATGGACCCTAGCCCACTGTCCGCAAAGGAAAAAGGTACCCACCCCGCCAATACCACATAATGGGAGAGCACTATACGATGACAGCGACAAAGCAAATACCTCTGCCGACTCCTTCGAATGCATTTTTAAAAACAATAATACATCCTTGTTGGACTCAGAAGCGTTGATCAGTGTCTATGGCCTGTCACTTGGCCCATTCCACATATTCCTGGAAATTACTCCTCAAGGACTTTACTCCATTATGTCCCACTCCAAAACAAAGTCATCACCGCGACCCGATCAAATCTCCTACCTTCACCTGAAAAACCTTCCTAAATCTTTTATCAAACACCTACTCTCTATCCTCAATGCCTGTCTTTCCCAATCGTACTTCCCAAAGGCATTGAAAACAGCTAAGGTAATACTCCTTCCAACACCCGATAAAAATCCTTCTTATATCCTGAACTATAGACCCAGTGGCCTACTCCCCCGCATGGGCAAACTTCTAGAAATATGCATCTTAAACAGGCTACAAGAAGAAATCTCGGCCCTAGACTTGATCAGACCTGAGCAAACTGGCTTCCGCCGTTGCCATTCCATGACTCAGCAAATAACAAGATTGGTTGAACTGATCACTTTCGGCTTCCACATCCACAAGCACACCTAAGTAGTCTTCCTTGATCTCTAAAGAGCTTTTGACAAGTTCTGGCGAACTGGTTTAATACATAAACTGCTTAAAACCGACATATCAGTATACCTAATTAAGACCATCCCCTCCTTTCTTTCAAACCGCACATTCTTTTTAGCCCTTACCAATGCCAAATCAACTACCCGGTCCATATCCGCAGGCTTTCTCCAAGGATCAATTTTGTCACTCGTCCTATTCAACCTCTACATTAACGACCTCCCCTCCGACCCAAAAGCTACCTCTATGCGGATGACTCAGCTAGAGCGTCAACTTCCTTTGACCCAAATCATGCCACAACGAATGTCCAAGAACGCCTTAAGAGCATAGCAGAGTGGATGACCGATTTGAAACTAACCATTAACACCACAGAATGCGTAAACGTAAACTACGCCAGAAAATGGAAGAATCCTCACATCACTCCTATCCACTATGGCAGGGAAATAATCCCCCAGGCATCATCGGCTAAATTTCTTGGTATACAAATGGACAGTAAACTCACTTGGCAAGCACACACTCAATATGCACTCAACAAGGCCAATTCAGCCGCTTTCTTATCCTATCCCCTCATAAAACGCACCAGTCCCCTCCGTCTTCTCACCAAGGTACTGTTATTTAAATCTATGATACGACCTATCTGAAGGCTACCCAGCCTGGGGTTCAATAGCCGTACCAAATTGAAGAAAATGACATGCTTCCAAAATAATACTCTACGAACCCTTGCCAACGACGCCTGGTTTGTAAGAAACTCAGATATTCACACGGATCTAAAAATACCGGACCTTCCAACATATCTAAGCGACCTAGCCACGTCATTTCAACAAGAAATAGGAAATACTGGTAACCCATTATTAGAACCTTTATGAGATTACCCTGATAATCCCCATATCAGATACAATTGTGCTAAAGAAAGCATAAATGGGCTGTCATAATCTCCAAATATAATACTGTCACAAACTGCAATAAAATATACTCACTAGCTTAACTTCGCCCATAAACCACTTATATCCTACGACCATTGATCAGCATAGCTGGATATTGGTATAAGATGCAGCTAACGGCACAGTCCATAAGCATCGATTGGTCGGTCGGTAGCAGGACCCCCATTCTTCTTTCACATCAACAACGACCAAAGAAAAAACGTGGAAAAAGTGAAAGAAATTGTTTACGATTTAATCAGCATAATCAAAATATTCAGAGAGAAAACGATTGAAGATGTATGGCATGTCGCAATTGGCTCATTCTAATTAAATTATTTTTATATAGAATGTTTTGTGTATTAAAAGCGAGAGAAACAGCAACATTTCTTCATAATTCTCGAATTTTTAATTACAAACAAAGCGGCAAATGAAAGTTGCTCAGGATCAGTCACACGCAAATGAAGTCATCGAGGATTTAGAATTATTAATTCCTGTTGAAAAACAGGATGACGAAACAACCTGGCGATTAAAATGATATGACGTGGAAACAGAAGGCATGATTTATGAATTCTTTTAACCATATTTTTAAAACACACGAAAATCTCCTCCCGTTCATAAAATCACATGTCTGTGTTTAGCGGCTGTGACATGCTTGGAAATGGCACCTCGCTTCTTTTCCAATCTTTTTGCTTGTTCCATCCCTTTTGGCACAACAAACTGCACACATCCTACAAAGCTTTTCCTTCTTCTCTGTAGGTGGAATATACTTGGGAAATTGTAACTTACATAGAGGATCAAGGATTTGGTTCTACTGAAGGCCTTCCACCCTCACATGTTATATCATATGCAATGTACCCCTCAGTTACATCTTCAACTACTTTGATATATTTTCTACGCTTAGATTGATACTCCAGTCAATTCAAGCAGAGTTTATCATCAGAACAAATTAAAAGACAACTATCTCAGCAGCTGGTAATCTTGTCGTGAATGTTATTAGGTGTTTTCCAGAATTTAAAAGGGATATGTTTCATAAAAGATCTCACCAGTCCATTCTTTCCATGTGTGGCGTAAATAGGAAGCAGTTCAAATAAACATAAATAACCTTAAAATAGACAATGAGACAGTTCACCTCAAAGAGGAGATGTATTCTTCCAAACAGTGCAATACAACTTTTGGCTACGGTAGATCCCTTAATGTCACCCAATAATTCACAATGCAATCAAATAATTTGTGCATTCTGAATCTGAGAATGAATACTATATAGCCTTAATGAACGTGTATTGTGTATTTCTGAAGGTAAGCACAGTATGCTCAAAGGCATTAGAGATATGTGAAATTTAAAATGTGACAGAACAATCTAATACATTACTTGAGAATTAAATTTGTTTGGTTTGAACATTTGGTGACGACGTCACCATGGCAATAATAACAAAGAAGTGAAGAACGAAAGGTTTCAAATTGGAGTTCGGATCCAGTCTTATTTCATTAATGAAATACAGTATGCTCTTTAGAGTTATTTGCTCTTAATATATTCGTTTATAATGTAAAAATAGTAAAACAATGTTGTTTGAGAAAATATTTGATTTTAAAATTATTTCTATTCGGTTCAAATCATTAGAAGTCAGATTAATTAATATTTCAAACAACAGAGCTCATTATACTTGAACGAAATTCTAGATGGTAACTTTGCAAATATTTATATCTATTGTCGCAAGTATGCGACATGGTACTCCTTCCCTGGCTCCTCCGAATGTCCCACGTGACCAAAGACAACGTTTCAAAAGTATTCCTCCCCTGAATCCTAAATTGGGTATAAAAGCCCTGGTCGCCGGGCAAAAAGCAGTCAGTTGGTTATCTGGCGGTGACCGGTAGGGCACGATGCTTCGGCAATGTTGCGCTTGTTGCGACAGTGTGTCCTATTCCTGACTAAACTTCGGACGAGGGCTCTGCCAAGGTTACGTTCGTTTGACCTCGTCCACCCTGCAATACTCCCTTCCTTTCCGACGGACGAGGGCTCCGCCTAGGTTATGCGTGTCGTGACCGCGTCCACCCTGCCATACTCCCTTCTTTTCCGACGGAAGAGGGCTCTGCCTAGGTTATGTGTTTCGTGACCGCGTCCACCCTGCATTTACCCCGTCCCAGGTAATTTTCTGCCATTTTAATTCTGTCCGTACTCGCGTTGGTTTACCGAGGGTCTAGCCATCCATAATTTGCTTATACTTATGTAAATGGCGCATTATGACTGATGTTGGGTAATATACGGCTGCTTTGGTAATACTCGGTGTAGTTACTCTAACCTTCCCCGATACCCTTTGTGTCGCTTATAGAAACCCCTCTTGCGACATATTGGTGTCAGGTGAGGGGTTGCACGGTTGGACTAGTGATTTATTCAGTGTATGCGACAGTGTCTCATAGATTATCATGTGCCCGTGTACCTCTTTAAATCGGAAGTTCCGTATTTTCTCGGACAGGTGGGATATGCTAATCTGTGCTGACCTAACGAATTATTATTTTAAGACACGTGCTATAACCTCATCGCGATTTTCTGCGCGCAATTAAACTAAGCGTCACTTCATCAGGAACCATCAATTAGCCCATTCAGCGCCCACCATGGGTATCGGATACACTCGGAGTATGAAAAAATAAATTAATTAAGCGCAGTGAAATTTTAATGTAATTAGCATTGGTTTGAATTTCGCGATGGATGGCCTTAACCCTCATAGACTTGGGAACCCTAACCCTTTTCTCGATTATCAAGAAACCGCAAATGGATTGAAATTCGGCAGTGCTTTCAACTTCACACCTTTGGTTAATGTGTTAGATCAGCCGGGAAGTAGCGCGAGTCCGCAAAATGGTTGCGGAGAAGCAGCGCAAACCGCCGCTATTGGCAGCCAGATTCATTTAATTCCAACGTTTAGCGGGGAAGTCGAGATTGGGGTTGGCAAATTTTTGGAAAGCGTTGTATTTTAAGTCATCTTAGTAGTTGGAATGAAGCACAGACCTTAGGAGTCGCTCAACTTCGGCTTGGAGGAACCGCCGCGGATTTGGTCTCTGCAAGTCATCACATATTAGGTTCATACGCGGACTTTTCCATTAATCTCAAAAGGAGATTTTCACTAAAGGCATCTCCAATCATGTTAGAAAAAATATTTAACACTTGCGTACAAAAACCGCTGGAGAGCGTCGCAGAATTTCCAACCAGATTGCGCCATGTCGCCCGTAGGCTACGCGAGTCATGGGGCGAGATTGATTTAGAAACAGCGAAGAATTCAAGGTAGACTTCTTGTGCAATTTTTAATTGGGCTGAAGGAAAAGATTGGTAGGTTTGTGTTGGTTCGTAATCCAACAAACTTGATTGAGACAGAAGGATTCGCAAGCGTTTAAGAAGTTAGTGTCAGAAATTACGCCGTCAACAGAGACGTAAATTCACCACAACAGTCTCATGCGTGGTTGTGTCAGTAACCCCCTAGGTGGCCGCCATCTCCAAATATAACGCCTTGGTAGGGTATGAACGCGAATCCGCCAAATGTTGCAGGTTGGCAGTTTCCCGTGGAACAAATTAACGCCGCACAGGCTGTCGGAAGGGGTTCCAAAGTAAGACTGCTTCCCCCGGTGCAAGTAGGGACACCGAAGGATAGATAATCACGGCGCACGCGTTTGCTTTCGCTGCGGTAAAACCGGTCACATTGGTCGAGCGTGTAGAGAGAGGGAGAGGGGAACGAGGCCGTCTTTGTGTTTAAATTGTGGAAATGTAAATCATATGGCTAAAGATTGCCCGCTCGTGAAATGAGGCATTTATCAAAGGACTGGCCATCTTCCCAGACGCTGCCCGAGGCGCGAAAATCCCTTCGTGGCGGGAAACGCCGATCTCCCGACTGGGAGGTCGGGACAGATTTAATTCTATTGGTAACTCAAGAAGCAGGATGGACAATAGTAGTTAATAATTTTAGGAAAGATAACAATTTTCTAGTGGAAACGAGAGCAGCCGTTACCATCATTGATAGTAAAAAATTTCCTTTTGGCCAATTAAGGAATTCTGATTACAATTCTCGGGTGCGAAGCGCGTCAGGTCATCCCTTGCCAATAATCGGACAGAGTTCGTGCAATTTTTGATTGATCATAAATTATATCCCCATGACATCTTAGTAGTGGATTTGGGGGAAACGAACTATGACGGTCTTCTAGGCCTTGATTTTATGAATTCCAAAGAAACTGCGGGAGATGCCGCAACAGTAACTTTTAACGGAGTCATCCGCTAATGTGCATTTCAATGCAACAATTTCAGAGTGTAAAAATCATTCGCCTTGACTGGGATTCGAACCCAGATCCCTAAGTATCCGGTCGAGTGCTGTTGTTCCCTTAAAAGCCCCAAAATTTCAGAGTTTAAGAGGACGCCTCGGTAGCTTAAGTGGCTAAAGCACTCAACCGGATATTGCGGGATCTGGGTTTGAATCCCAGTCAAGGCGAATGATTTTAACACTCTGAAATTGTTGCCTTGATTTTATGGTTTGTCACGGGAAAGGTATATCGTTCAATAAACGGAAAATAAGAATGGGTGAGGGACACGAGACAGGCCTTAAATCTAATGGCGTAACATCGCAGATGAACGAGCCCATAGGCGCCCATGAAATTGGAGTTTCCGAAGAGGTCAAGGCGTTTGATTCTTTCATTTATGGTATAATTAATGGCAATGATTCGCAAATGGCCATGTATAATTTGGCATCCCTTGAGGAAAAAACGATAAGCGACACAAAAACCAAAGTGCTTTTCCGGCAGAGATAATGAAATGTAACTCGCGAATAAACGGTAGTATGGAGGGAATTTGTTTTCAAGTAACGACAGAGGAATCGACAGAAGGGAATAAGGATAACGGATCTCTAAATAAGGATTCACAGAAATTAGCAGAGGTGGCGAAGGCCGAAAGAGTCATAGAGAGGTTGCCACCCGCGTCGCAAGCAAGCTGCACCGCTAGGGACGAAGTTAATGGCGATGTCTTCGAGGTTTCCACTGACTCCCGGTTTGGAATAAAGAAGTCGGGTGATGATTGTGTTTTTTCGCCAGTAAGAGAGGATAGATTTGTTGTCCCCTTGTGCGATGGCAAAGTTCGCGAAACTCAGACCGGCGCTAGTAATGGGATTGGCCGATCGAGCAAAATTGTATCAGAGGAATCTATTAGAGTAGCGCCGTTATCCGTAGTGTTGTCGAAGATAAAGAGTGAGATGGTTGAATGCAAAGAAGTGCAAGTCATTGGAAGCGAGAGAGATTTATTTATTCTGCCGAGCATTGCTTCGGTGTCACCTGAAGGCATTGTCCCCATATTACTTTGTAACATTCGTAGCAGCGAACAAAAGGTAAAAAGGGGCTATGTAGTTGAGGTGGCGCCATTCCGGGAGGAAGTTCAGGCACCCCTCACTAACTGGGTAGACGCTGAGGACGAAAACTTCTGGCCTGATCCTTCCGCGCGTAGGGGCACGTGTCCACTCTCTTAACATCATTCTTTAGGGATGCCGAGACGAAGAGGCAGTTAATCCGCGTCCGAGAGTTAAGCCCTGATCGCGTGAAGAGGGTGGGACAGGCGCAATAAGAACGCACTGCGTCAATCGCTCGAATCAGTGAGAGTGCCCGGCTTGGATAGAATGTCACCCCATCCCTTTTCGAGGCACTACCCTCTCGGCGGTAGATGGAGTTGAAATCTCCGCCCAATATGGCCCTCCCCAAGAAAGAATACTGGTAGGGGAGAAGGAGTTCATTAAAATATGTTTCGCGCTCTGCCCTCGCGCGCTCACCGGAGGGAGCGTAAAGGTTCGTGATATGGATACCATTTACGATAGCTAACGTTTTTCGGCCTGAAGCGTGGCGGCGAACACGAGAGAACGGAATGCCATTTCGGACTAGGGTGGTGGTGCCAGAATGACTTTCGGCGAAATTGCCGAAAGCCTGAAAGATGTTTGTATCCCAGAGTATGTCCTCTCTTACCTTTTGAAGGAGGATTACATCATCCCTGAGATCGCGGAGAAAACGTTGGACTGAACTTTTTAAAGCGCTATAAACACCAGCAATATTAAGCGAAATAATTTTAATTGGTGGAATGAGAGGACAGCTATGGGCACCGGACATCACGTACCAGAGTCATGGTCTTGGCTTACGTCGCTTCGGTCGCCGCTCGAGCCCAAGCGACAAGAGCTTCGCCGCTTCCCGGGACGCTTCGTCCGACGGGCCGCCGATCGAGGCCTCGAGTTGTCACTGCATACCTCCCCCTCTACCTCGTCCGAAGAAGAAGACCCAGCCGTGGTCTCTACGAAGAGCGGGTAACTCGGCAGCGTTCAACGGGGGGCCTTTTTTTAGGCAGCACAGCTGGTAACCGGCCCAACCCAGGAGGTGGCCTCGTGGGGGGCCGGGAGTGGACTGGAGGTCATCTGCCAAAGGGGCTCCGTCGGGAGAAACCGGAGGTGATCGATCGAATTGGTCCACCTCTAAGAGGACCCCTGGTAATATTGCGGACACCTTGGCTTTCCTCCACCATGGCCTTCTTGGTTGCAACGGGCGCAGGTACGGCGCTGACCCTCGTAGATTGAATGATGGCCCGGTTGCCGCCAATGTGGAGGTACGACGAGATATTTCTTTCCACCGTCATCCGCACCACTGTCGTACCTGTCAGCACGCGCGCCATTTTGTCGCCCTCCCACCTGTTCTCCCACGAGCGATGGATTTTTCGAAAACGTTGAAGCTCACTTGTTATATCTTCCAATGGGGTCTCCACGGGAAGACGAAGAACCCAGACATTACAAAGGCTACCGAAAGCCTCGTCAATGGTAATCGTCGTCCTTGGATCTTTAGGGATGAAAACGGTAGCTTTCGTGGGATAAAATATAGAATCCTCTTCATAGTAGCTTCAGTTGCCAACTTCAAAAATACCAAATGGCGGTTATATCCAAATTAGATCGCCATTATCTCTTCCGGTGTGAGGCCCAGTGGTTCTAGTGTAAGGAGGTGGACCTCCAACGGAGCAGGGGCCTTCGCCTTATCGCTAATTTGCAAGGCGAGCGTGTCGACGTGATGTACGACCATTTTGAAGCAAATCAAATTGAGCACGCCAGCGCGAAAACATCGAGAGCGCACCGAAAGCACTCCAAGAAAGAAATAAACACTATTGCGCACTCCCTCCCCGCTACACGCGACCGTTGGTAGCAAATAAAAATGAGCCTAAGCTCTACACCAAAAGTCAAGGCCAGTCTTGATCCAGTAAACAGAACGAAAGCACGGCCTTCCCGGCAGCAGAAGTCGAGAGTCAAACCGCACGCTTCTTGATGAACTAGGCGGTCAACCGCCGCTCGACACAAAACACGATCGGAACCTCGACTTCCGAGAGAGTCCGGCAGCGCCGCTCTCCGAATCCCGGCGGCCGAAGCCTCGGACGCCGGCGAAATTGAGACACTCGGTGAACACAGGCAGGACATGCCTGTGCTCTGCTATCGAGGCCTCCTCTTAAACTCAGAAATTTTGAGGGTTTTAAAGGAACAAGATGTTGTGACGAAATACCGTACATACAATGCCACAGGTATTCGTAGTCGTGTGCGGGATTCGCCACACGGTTAAAGAGCCAACTTTTAAACACTTATCTGTTTACACCTTGACAAATTCCAAATAAACTGCGGGAGATGCCGGATGTGTCCGTTAAAAGTTACTGTTGCGGCATCTCCCGCAGTTTCTTTGTCTCGTTTCGACTTTCAAATCATAGCGTAAAAGCAGTGAGGCGACATATTTTGTCGTCGCGTTCATAGTTTTTTTTTGATATTTTGATCTTTCTCACCTTTGGAATTGATTTCAATCGCCTGGCTCTAATCTTCTGCATACTTACGGTAGATATAGTCAAAAGCATTTATGATTCAATGCATTCATTGGTCGTAACTATCAATTATTTACCGCATGAATGGAGACTAATTTTTTTGCAAAATATAATTGAAATTGGTTCTTAACCCCTTAACATTTTAATTTTATAAATAAATATTCACATAACTTAAGACTGCTATTTTTTCATATTTATAATCACAGGTATGTGAAGCTATCTCTAAAATGACGATAAGTACAGATGAAATGGAAATTATAAAATAGAAAGGACCGATATATTATTCAACTAATAAAATATTCCTGTTGAAAATATATATATATATATATTTATATAACCCTCCCCGGACTACAATCTTCACGTGGTGGAATGGCTCGTGCGTTCCGATGACCCCTAGAGCTGTGCTGGCGGGAGTAATAATAATTGCTCCTGGTAGGGTAACCAATGCCAGATAGGTCAAAGGTTTGGAGCCAGACAAAAGGTTGTCCACGCAGCGTATGTTCCTCAGTGAGGCGGCTGCAATGGCGTCGGACCCAAGTGGGGCGGCCAAGAAATCATGGTGTCACGTTAAAAAAACGATTGAGGAACGCAACGGGAAACTACCTCAATTACCATTCCAAAGATTTACATTATGGACTATACAAAGATTTTGAGTCCTGGCAACTATGGGGCTCGGCCCAATCGGCCGTGTGTCGTAGCCGGCAGCGGGGGAGGCAAGGCTTCCGCGGTCGTCATCCCACGAAACCCTTGCAAGAGAAAACCGGCAGCAGCAGGACAGAAAACGCAACAGAAGGAGACCAAATTAATTAGAATAGGAACGTGGAATGTTAGGACAATGATGAGAACAGGGAAACTGGTGAATGATAAGCGACAGATGGAAAGGGGAAATATCGATATTTTAGGTCTATGCGAGGTGAGATGGAAAGATAGCGGGAATAATTGGAGTGATAAGTATAGAATAATATACAGCGGCGGGGACGAGAGCCAACGAGGGGTTGCTATAGTATTAAATGAAGAGGTAGGGTGAAGCGTAGTCAATATAGAGCAGGTACCGGATAGAATACTACTAGTTGAGATAAAAATAGAGCCGACGAACTTGGTCATTATTCAGGTATACATGCAACCGAGCAACCAGAAGGCAGAGGAGGACGATAGGATATACGATCAGTTAGAGGACATAATCGCGTTTGAACCTGCGGGGAAACATTTGATAGTGATGGCGGATTGGAATGCGACGGTAGGCTAAGGAAGAGATGGTGATGAGGTCAGGGACTACGGTTTAGGCACAAGGAATGACCGCGGGGAGAAAGCAGTTAAATTCTGCTGGAGGCGGGCTAGTCATCACCAACACTTGGTTTAGACACCACAAAAGATGCAGGTATACATGGAAAATGCCAGGTGACTCAGAGAGGTATCAGCTAGATTATATCCTGGTTAGACACAGGTTTAGCAACAGTGTGATAAATTCGCACAGCTTCCCGGGAGCGGATGCGGACTGAGACCACAATTAATTATTATGAACTATAGCGTCCGTTTCGAAAAGATACAGCAGGGGCGGCGAGTTGGAAAATGGAATGTAGAAGCATTAAATGGTTTGAAAATGAAGGAATTCAAACAGGTGGTAGAGGAAATCATGGCGGATGGTGAAGAGCTACGTACTATCAAGGAAAAATGGGAATGTATCAAGAAAGGGTTGTCTAAAGTTGCAAAAGACACTATTGGAATCGCTAACGCTAAAAGGACCACGAAACCATGGATCACGGATGAGATGATTACAAAGATGGATGACCGGCGAAAATAGAAGAATGTAAATATAGAATTAGGCAAAATGAAGTACAAAGAATTAAACAATAAATTGAGGTGGGCAACAAATAAAGCAAAAGAAGCATGGTGGAAGACAGTGCGAGGATATGGAAAGTCTGTAGAGGAAGGGTGAAATCGGTGCGCTGTACAGCAAAGTTAACTCTTTATTGGGAAGTAAGAAAGGGAGATCAACGATCGCAGTTAGAGATAAGGTGGGTAAGGTAATATTGGATGCAGGGAAGATCCAAGAGAGATGGAAGGAATAATAAAGAACTTAGACCAACAAGGTTAGACATAGAAGAGGAACATGACGTAGAGGAAGATGGCTTAGGTCCAGGCATACTAGACAATGAGATAGAAAGGGCATTAAGGGATGTGAAACTAAATAAGGCTTTAGGGATGGATAACATTTCCGCCGAACTTTTAAAAGGCTTAGGAAAATGTGGGAGGAAGAGGCTATATGGGCTGATCCGTAGTATTTATGAGGAGGGAATCTGGCCGGAAGACATTGTGAGATCATTTTTAATTCCAATTCCAAAGAGGTTAGGGGAACATCATGTGAGGACTACAGGATGATAGGTTTGATATCTCATGCAGCTAAAGTTGTTCTCAGGATCATAAACAAAAGGATAGAGAATGGGGCATATGATTACTTAGGGGAGGATCAGTTTGGGTTTAGGAAGGGGAGAGGTACACGTGATGCCATTGCAGTAATGAAATTATTAATTCTGAGGAATATAGAACACAACCAGGATATATTTGCCTGTTTTGTAGCTTTCGAAAAAGCATTTGATAGAGTGAATTGGGAAAAACTAATGAGTATATTGCAGGAAATAGGAATAGATTGGCGGGACAGGAGGCTAATCCACAACCTGCATATGTCTCAGACTGCTCTGGTGCGAGCGGGGAATGGGGAGTCCGGCTGGGCAGGGTTAGGAAGAGGTGTAAGCAGGGCTGCCCATTATCACCATTACTGTTCAACCTATATGCCGAGGAAATGATGAAAGAGGCATGGGAAGAACTGGAGGTATGAATGAAGGTGGGTGGGGAATTAGTAAAATCAGTTAGGTTTGCTGATGACCAAGCTTTAGTTTGTCAGTTAGCCATGGGGTTGCAAGTATTGCTTAGTGAATTGGAAATTCAGTGCGACAGAATGGGATGAGAATCAATATTAATAAAACAAAGGTTAAGCGATGGTCTAGAAAGAAAAATGCTAAGCTAAACATTAAAATAGGAGGGCAAAAACCAGAGCAGATAGAAAGTTTACATTCCACGGTGGTATTTTGGACCAACACATTCAAAGTAGTAGGGACGTAAGAAGAAGAATTGCGCTAGGCAAAGAGGCTTTCACAAGGAGAGGCGAGTTGATGACAGGGACGTTGAGTAAGGATGTTAAAAAAAGACTCGTAAAAACACTGATATGGAGCATAGCTATGTTCGGTGCGAAAATGTGGTCATTGAAGCAGGAGGATAGACGTAGACTGGAGGCTTTTGAAATGTGGGTGTGGAGAAGAATGGGGAAGGTGAAATGGACAGAGAAGAAAACAAACAAGGAAGTACTTGGTATGGTGGGCGTGAAGGGGCTTGTTTGGAGCAATCCTACAGAGGCAGGAAATAAGGGTGAAGGGGGTATTGACCGGCAGTGGGATGTTGAAGACTGTGATAGAGGGGAGAATGTAAGACAAACGAGGAAAGTGAAGGAGCAGGATAGGGAAGTTGGACGGGATGAAGGGAGGCCTAGAGCACTCAGAGATGAAGAGGGACTTGATGGAGTAGGATGCTGGATTTTGTGTTCTTTTACGAGACACAAAATGTTTTATTTAGTAACTTTGTCCATCCAAAAACCTAACTTAACGGGTATATTACCTAATAATAATAACATATGTATAGATATAGATATATATATATATATATATATATATATATATATATATATATATATATATATATATATATATATATATAATCACAAAATAACACAGATGTAGATTTTTAAACCATAGGGACACAAAGAAAGGACACTCACTATATAATTTCAATTCAACGATAAAATATATTTACAAATAAAAGGCACTGCAATGGGAACATCTATGGCTCTTACATACGCCAATCTTTTTATGGGTAAACTAGAACATGACTTTCTGAAATAACAAACCCTCAAACCACTCTTCTGGGCCCACTATATCAATTATATTTTCCTCCTTTGGTTCCTCAGACGCAAAAATTTATCTCCTTTTATTTCCCCTTTCAAATTCTCATCAGTATCATTCTCTTCTTCCATACCCGACTTGAATATCACTTTCCTCTATATCAACATTCACCTCCAAAACAATACCTTTTATACCTCAATCCACGTTAAACCAACTAGTAAGAACAATAGCTTGATTTCGACAGCTGCCATCTACCTCATACAAAGTGCTCCATCCTATTCTCTCTCTGTCCGTGGCTTCCGTCTCTGCAACAACATCCCCTCCCATCAGAAGTACTTGTATCAGCTACATGACTCTCTGAGAAAATGTAGGTACCATGAATGCTACTGAGCAGTAAAATCCTAACCCTCAACCAAACACACTCCCTTCATCAAACCAAACTGCCAAAAAGCCCTAATATTATCACCACTTTCTTCCCCGGAACACACAAAATTAAACATTTAATCCGTGAACTCTTCACAATTATTAATGACAATCAGTCAACATCAATTTTATTCTAACCTTGTCCCTCTGTTTTGTTTAAATGCCCATCAAACTTGCGAGACATTTTCAGGGTTTAAGAAGGGGAGAGGTTTGCGTGATGCCATTGCAGTAATGAGATTATTAATCGAGAGGAATATAGAACACAACCAGGATGTATTTGCCTGTTTTTTAGCTTTCGAAAAAGCATTTGATAGAGTGAATTGTGAAAAACTAATGAGTATATTGCAGGAAATAGGAATAGATTGGCGGGAAAGGAGACTAATCCGCAACCTGTATATGTCTCAGACTGCTCAGTTGCGAGTGGGAAATGAAGAGTCCTGATGGGTAGTGTTAGGAAGAGGTGTAAGGCAGGGTTGCCCACTATCACCATTGCTGTTCAACCTATAATAATAATAATAATAATAATAATAATAATACTTTATTCATTTTAAAAATGGTACAACCATATTAAATGTCGTCAATATAAGTATTATTTAACATATAAACATACTTTCTTAAATGTGATGAAAACTGCCACAAAAGAATTCATCCAATGAGTATAGTTGGTGAGCAAGTAACCAGGTATATACCCTATTCTTGAAACTCTGGATAGCATCTGATTTCAACTGAGTAGGCAGATAGTTATACAGTGGTATGTTCATATTGTGAAATGTGTTGTATGTTAATGACAATCTACAATAAGTAGTATTTAGATTCGATTTACCTCTTGTGGAATACTTATGGAGGTTGGATCTTAATTGGTAAGTATCTAGATTAACTTTCACATGAGTCAGAGCCTTAAAGATATACAAACAAAATACAGTCATGATTCTATACCTATTAAAAAAAGGTTTGCAGGAATCACGTGGTGGTATATTAGCAAGAGAGCGAGTAGCTCTCTTTTGCAGTAGCAAAATTTGTTTAACATGAGGGGAATGACCCCATAACTCAACACCATAATTCAAATGACATTGAAAGAAGGCATGGTAAAGTGTTAAACGATACTCATTTGAAATGATAAAGTTGAGCTTTCTTAATATATAAACAGCTTTACTAAGTTTATTACAGGTCTGACTGATGTGAGTCTCCCAATTAAGTTTTGTATCAATATAAATTCCTAGTATTTTAGCAGTTTCAATATCAGTTGTTTTTGATTTAAGACTGCACACAATATGCTGAGTTTTGTTAGTATTTAATTGTAATTGATTAACATCAAACCATTCCTTAGCCAGTTTTTGGGTAGCGCTAGATCGTAACTTTGCATCTTCTAGATGTTGACACTTTTGCACAAAAGTAGTGTCATCAGCATATAAAACAGATCTAGGTTTCATATTACAGGGCAAATCATTAATCATGATAATGAAAAGTACTGGGCCAAGCACAGAGTCCTGTGGTACACCACATTTTACTTTAAGAGCTGCAGACTGACAGCCATCAAGTTCAACCAATTGGTGGCGATCATCCAAATATGACTTCATTAGTTTCAGTGCAACTCCCTTAATACCATAATATTCTAGCTTTGTTAGTAATATTGAATGATTAACACAGTCGAAGGCCTTACTAAGATCACATAGTATCACTGAGACTGATTCCTTTTCTTCAAATGCATTAATGACATAATTAACTATGGACTCTACTGCCAAAATTGTAGATTTCCCAGATCGAAAGCCATACTGGGATTTGGAAAACAGATTATTTAACTCAAAAAAATTACATATTTGATCTTTCATAATAGCTTCAAAAATTATACCAAAAACGGGGACCTTGGAAATGGGGCGGTAGTTAGCTAAATCATCTTTATCACCTTTCTTATAACAGGTACTGTTTTGGAATATTTTAGAGCTGTTGAAAAATCTCCTGTCTCAAAACATAAATTGACTAACATTGCTAATGGTTCCGCAATGAGCACAATAATGTCCTTTATTAGGGAGTTAGAAAGACCATAAATATTCTTACTGTTGGATTTTTTAAATTTTTTACAGTCGATATAATATCAAGTGTAGTAACAAAATTCCATTTAAAATTTAAATTATTCGGAGGAAGATTTTGCAGCATATTATCAATATTGGCAGCATCAACTTTTCGAGAGAACAAATTGTCTTCAACAGCTTTTAAGAAAAAGTTATTTACACCATATGGGGTGAAAGGAAGATTTTCTTTTCCATTACCATGACCAACTTCTTGATTGATTATACTCCATGCTGCCTTTTGTTTATTTTTTGCATTCAATATAAAATCCTTGTAAGCATTATTTTTTACACACCTAACTAAATTATAATAATCTCTTTTGTATTTCAAGTAAGCCTCTTTGTCATGCTGGCTTCCACTGGTTTTGTATGAGTGGTAGTAACTAAGTAAATCATTTCTCACAGAAGCAATGATCAAATTCAGGTCCTTCAATATGATTGCAGATATTTCAAAGTGCAATTCCAGTCAGAATTTGTCCAAGTCAATTACCTTGAAGGGCATACCTTTCAGGACATAAATATAGGTACCACCGTTTTTTGCTACAGATCGGCAGTAGAATGATGCCAAGCCAAAATCACTAATGTTATACACATCAAATTCATTTTTTGCTATCCAGTGCTCATTGAGACATAGCACATTTTAGCCACCATGTTTGACTGTTGCCTTTATCTCCGTTATCTTATTACGTAGACATCTCACATTTTGGCAAAATAAATTACTACTATCTAGTCAAAAGGACTTTGGTTTTGATATTCCCGTTTGGAGGCGGGTAACACGTTTCTCTAAGGAACACTTTTCCGTAGTGTTATCGGTGTGGCCCCTTGTTGCTGAGGTGGATACCGGCGCATCACTAGTTTTCAACTCGGAGTTCGGATTTACCACCGCAGCTGACCCTTCAGCAATATTCTCTGTCTCTTCATGAGTACGGGTCAATTTCCGCGGTTTTGGGGGGAAAAATTTCCCAACTTTCACTTCTACTGGCCAAATATCTCCTTTAAGAAGTTGATCCTTAAGGCTAATTGGCGCACAGAGTTAAAAAGAATTATAAACTTCACCAACTCTCAAACTTTCACATTTGAAGTCATTCCCAGGAAATATTCCGGACAGATGCTTCACAATGTCATCAGGCGTTGCATTGGACTGGACACGACCAACGTAGAAGAAAGTCTTGCGAGGAACTCCCACAAAATTGCACGTAACAGCAGGCTGCTTAGAACTCCCAAAAACTGTATTTCGTTTGCGTTTGTTTTTCTTGTAAATCACCTTTTGAAAACCTTCCTCGTCAGTAACGATGGATTTCAAACTCATGGTGTTAAATTTTGCGTTCACATTTTTGGGGCACAAATCGGAGTTGTCACTATTGAGGCCTAATTGTTCGTTGACTTCAGGTTTCAATTCCGTAGACAACGTTACAGCTTCCTTTGCAATTGGCTGTAAGGTAGTACATTCCGTGGATCCGGTAGATTGGAGAGTTTGTAACTCCATTTTCAAATTTTCAATGTCGGCCGCAATATTGTAAATATTGGGCTTATTTACACGGCATAAAAAACACTTCCAGTAAATGTCATGGCAGTCCGAGAGAGCTTTTAATGTTATATCACTTAATCCGGAGCATTTATGGTAACATACACCTGAGAAAATATTGCAACTAACGACCATATCACGTACTTCGACTCGTGTTTTACAAGAGCCACATCGTTGTACGGCCAAAGTTGACGCCATCTTGAACAACAATGCAGAGGAAATGATGAAAGAGGCATGGGAAGAACTGGAGGTAGGAATGAAAGTGGGCGGGGAATTCGTAAAATTAATTAGGTTTGCGGATGACCAAGCTTTATTTTGTCAGTCAGCCAAGGTGTTGTAAGGATTGCTGAGTGAATTGGAAATTCAGGGCGACAGGTATGAGATGAGAATCAATATTAATAAAACAAAGGTTGAGCGATTGTCTAGAAAGAAAAAAGCTAAGCTAAACATTAAAATAGGAGGGCAAAAACCAGAGCAGATAGAATAGAATAAAGTATGCTCTATGGATACTATATTTTCGTTTATTAGGTTTAAGATCAAATACTGAAAAGGAAAATCAAATTATTGGACATGTGCGGAGACATACAAACGTTTGACTTTCCTTTCTCCACAAATATATAATGGCAATTGAAGATGTTTTTCTTTCTTGCAAGCAAGAAAGTCATTTCATGATGTATCCGGGCTTCGTGTTGGTAATATAATAAATAAATGAATGAATAAATTTACCATACATGGGAAGGAGTGTAAAAAATACATAAAATATGTAATTATATTTAAGAATGCGAACCATTGCCTATTAGTGTACACGCCTGGGCTATCTTTCCAGTAATGCAAGTTAATATCTTGTAGTTTCATTGTGGTTCTTTTTCTTCTTAGTTTCCAAATTTCGGCGTGCTTTGATGGCACTTAAGGTGATGACGCATCGATGTTGCTGACGACCCATCATCAGCAACATCGATGCACCATCCCACAAGCTAGCGCAATATGTTACACATGCTCTTCAACTCTTCGCCAGAGAAACTGACTTTTTTGCTAAAACTTCCATGATTTCATTCACATTATTCGGAATGCTGAAGTCCAAATAGTCAACATGCTAGTGACCTTTGATGTAATCTCCTTGTTCACAAATACGCCCATTGATGACTCCACGTTACTCATCAAAAACCTCACCTCATAGGCATTAGCTAAGGATTAACCTGGACCTCGCAAATTCTGCCTCAGGAACTCATACTTCCTTTAAAATGATAAGCACATTGAACATCATGAAAGTGCAGCCATGGGATCACCCCACTCTTAAGTACTAACCAACATTTTCATTGAGATCTCTCAGCGGAAGGAAATGGTCTTAACCAAATAATTCATCCCTTGGTAATAGTTGGGGTTTTTGCACCACTTTTTAAAACGTTTAAAACCTCAATCCAATTTTGATAAATACATCAATGTATAAAAAACATATAAATAGTTAAAAACAAAATTATTTAAAAAAAAGAAACGGAAACTCAAGTTGTCCGCTCAGGTCAGTTTCCTATAAAAACCTGGAAACCTTACTTAAAAAGTTGGGGTCCTCCCCTAAACTATTGCTTAAATTACCTCTTATTTTAAAAAAGGTATCTGGCCTTTTATAATTTATTCTCCGACGTCCACCAGAGGAAGCAATGCTGAGTCGGTTTTGAGATTGACCAGGGCTTCCTTTGCTGCTTTGCCAGCTTTTTCCATGCCTGGTATTCCCACATGACCAGCAGTCCATATGGAGGATACCTACTTCCTCTTTATCTGAAGGGACCATAGGGTATAATAGATCTCCTGAACCATCAGGTGCATTGATGACAAGACCGATATGGATTACAGGGAGCTCAATGAGTGCGAACAGATTAAAGAAGAGCCATTACATTCTCTTAAGTCTTTTAGGGCCCTCTTGATAGCTGACAGTTTTGCTGTGAATATTCCTGCAAAACATGGTCAGTTATTCCCTCAGGACTACATTGTAGTGAGAGACCACCACGTGGACACATGCGGATTCTAACTTTGGTCCTCTCCTTTTACTAAGGGTCATTGGCCCTCTCAATAAAGGATCATGGGCATCAATATAAATGTCAGAGGCAGCTGATGGACAGGGGCTTCTAGAGTAAATGAGCTATCGGGCACTCACCAGCAGATAGATGTTACATAACGTTATCCTGGTAGTAGTATTAAGGGTTTATAGGGTACATCAAGGGCTAAGGTCATTTTGCACCATTGCCAAGATGACTAAAATCTCAAATCTATTTTATTTAGGAATTAATAAATAGGAATTAATGTACAAAGAAATGTGGGGGGAATGGCGAGAGGGTGGGGGGGGGGAGAGAGACCATAAAAGCAGTAATCAACCCGAAGTTCGGGGTGGTAGTCGTGTGGAATTCGCACATGAACTGCACAGTTTGGAATCAGTGCCAAATGTATAGTTCAGGCAATGTTGGAATTCCTGGAGAAGGAATGAACATTTTTAGAACAGTAGAGCATATCTGATAGCACATCATTGAGCAAAGCATTTAAAATATTTACATTACTCATTTTGGTTTTGTTTTTTCTGTCGAATATCATGTGTATCAATGTGGGTCAATTGCGACATGAGTACAACGTTTTTTATTGTGTTGTGACCACTTATTCAGCGTTGTAGAACATCTAATTTCGTTCTCAATTGCATGACAGTATGCTAATTGACACGTAGACATGAGCAGTGCAGCAGCAAAGTGCAGACATGGGATCACCCCTCTCTTCCGTACTAACCAACATTTTCATTGAGATCTCTCAGCTGAAGGAAATGGTCTTACCCAAAGAAACCAACCCGTATTGATAGTTGGGGTTTTTAAATGCATAAACCACTGTGGTTGTTTTTGCACCACTTTTTAAAACATTTAAAACCTCAATCCAATTTTGATAAATACGTCAATGGATAAAAAACATATAAATAGTTAAAAACAAAATTATTTAAAAAAAAAGACACGGAAACTCAAGTTGTCCGTTCAGGTCAGTTTCCTTTAAAAACTCGGAAACCTTACCTAAAAAGTTGGGGTCCTCTCCTAAACTGTTGCTTAAATTATCTCATATTTTAAAAAAGGTATCTGGCCTTTTATAATTTATTTCTGAGTCACAATCAGGTGCAAGTTACAAACATTGCAGCAAGGTTGCACTTTTGTCTCCATGAAGAGTGCGTGAGGGCTAAGTGCCCTATTCTCATGCGCGTGATCCTGACCTCTTCCCTCTGAATGTTCCAGATGGAAGAGGGCCCTGTCAAAACAACCAAATTTATGGCCTTAACTTCCTCGTTTTGCAAGAATCACCAAGCTTCCTTCCACTGGTTCAGAACCAAATTCAGCAAGGCAGCCCCGACATCCAGCACAGGAAGCAAAGCTGAGTCTGTTTTGAGATTGACCAGGGCTTCATTTGCTGCTTTGCCAGCCTTTTCAATGCCTGGTATTCCCACATGACCAGCAGTCCATGTAGAGGAAACCTACTTCCCCTTTATCTGAAGGGACCACAGGGTATAATAGATCTCCTGAACCATCAGGTGCATTGATGACAAGACTGATATGGATTATAGGGAAATCAAAGAGTGCGAACAGATGAGAAAAGAGCCATTACATTCTCTTATGTCTTTTAGGGCCCTCTTGATAGCTGACAGTTTGGCTGTGAACTCCTCAATCATCTCTTAACTCTCCCCCAACCTCCGATCAACACCTTCCGCCAACCTCTGGACAACAGTCTCCCTCAATCAATGACCAATCATCAACCGCAAATATATGAACTGCTCTATTGAGCATAATTACGAAACTTCTCTCTCCTACTGACAATAAAACCCTTATTAGCATCTTCACCAATGACCTTATACCAGCCCTTCTTCAACTTGTATATGGTGCCTAATTCACAAATAAACAACCACTTCCTTAAAGTTTTACAATGGAACATAAATGGCATAAAATACAAAAAACAAAAGCTGGAAAAACCACTACTACACAAAGGCGAGCCCTTCATAAGCTCCTATTTACCAAAAATATCGCAATTCACTCACCGCCATTCCCTACCCACTTCCATCATCACCCCCACTCCTCCGATATCCTGGATGTAGTTCTATTATTCGCAGATATCGCATTCCAAATCCTTAACCTAGATAACTCAGCCTCGGACCACTGCCCCATATTTTACTGCGTTCCTACCCTCCTTCATACAACTAGAAGAGTTAACTGGAAACTATTTAAAGAAAACTGCTTAGCCATTAACCTTGTCCCATCTCCTGCTAGCACTCCAGACAGCATAGAGAAAGCGGCTCAAGATTTTACAAGCACCTTAACCAAAATCATTCATCGCTCTTGCTACCCTCCTTCTCCGGCCTCCATCGCTGGTGCCACACTACCTCAGGATATTTTGCGCCTAATTTAACTTAGAAACAAGGCCAGAGCCCTCTGGCAACGCACTAATCTCCGCCAAGATAAAATCGGCTTCTGTGCACTTTGAAACCTTGTAACATCCAAAACTAGAACACATTGGGAAAAAACTTAGCAAGAAAAGATAAGTTCACTCTCACATAACGTCAATTCGGTATGGACCCAAGCCCACTGTCTGCAAAGGAAAAAGGTACCCACCCCGCCAATACCACATAATGGGAGAGCACTATACGATGACAGCAACAAAGCAAATACCTCTGCCGACTCCTTCGAATGCATTTTTAAAAAAATAATACATCCTTGTTGGATTCAGAAGCGTTGATCAGTGTCTATGGCCTGTCACTTGGCCCATTCCACATATTCCTGGAAATTACTCTTCAAGGACTTTACTCCATTATGTCCCACTCCAAAACAAAGTCATCACCGCGACCCGATCAAATATCTTACCTTCACCTGAAAAACCTTCCTAAATCTTTTATCAAACACCTACTCTCTATCCTCAACGCCTGTCTTTCCCAATCGTACTTCCCAAAGGCATTGAAAACGGCTAAGATAATACTCCTTCCAAAACCTAATAAAAATCCTTCTTATATCCCTAACTATAGACCCAGTGGCCTGCTCCCCTGCATGGGCAAACTTCTAGAAATATGCATATTAAACAGGCTACAAGAAGAAATCTCGGCCCTAGACTTGATCAGACCTGAGCAAACTGGCTTCCGCCTTCGCCATTCCATGACTCAGCAAATAACAAGATTGGTTGAACTGATCACTTTCGGCTTCCACATCCACAAGCACACCCAAGTAGTCTTCCTTGATTTCCAAAGAGCTTTTGACAAGTTCTGGCGAACTGGTTTAATACATAAACTGCTTAAAACCAACATATCAGTATACCTAATTAAGACCATCCCCTCCTTTCTTTCAAACCGCACATTCTTTTTAGCCCTTAACAATGCCAAATCAACTACCCAGTCCATATCCGCAGGCTTTCTCCAAGGATCAATTTTGTCACCCGTCCTATTCAACCACTACATTAACGACCTCCCCTCCGACCCAAAAGCTACCTCCATGCGGATGACCCAGCTAGAGCGTCAATTTCCTTTGACCCAAATCATGCCGCAAAAAATGTCCAAGAACACCTTAAGAGCATAGCAGAGTGGATGTCCGATTGGAAACTAACCATTAATACCACAAAATGTGTAAACGTAAACTACGCCAGAAAATGGAAGAATGGAATTCGTAAAATTAATTAGGTTTGCGGATGACCAAGCTTTAGTTTGTCAGTCAGCCAAAGGGTTCTAAGGATTGCTGAGTGAATTGGAAATTCAGGGCGACAGGTATGGGATGAGAATCAATATTAATAAAACAAAGGTTATGCATTTTTCTAGAAAGAAAAAAGAAAAGCTAAACATTAAAATAGGAGGGCAAAAACTAATGCAGATAGAACAGTTCACGTATCTCTGAAGCATTTGGACCAATACGGTCATAGTAGTAGGGACGTATGGAGAAGAATTACGCTAGGCACAGATGCTTTCATAAGGAGGAGGGAGTTGACGAATGGGACGTTGAGTAAGGATATTAAAAAAAGACTCGTGAAACTTTTGATATGGTGCATAGTTATACACAGAAATGTGGTCATTGAAGCAGGAGGATAGTTTTGGACTGGAGGCTTTTGACATGTGGGTGTTGAGAAAATGGAGAAGGTGAAATGGACCGAGAAGAAAACCAATGAGAAAGTACTTGGTATGGTGGGTGAAGAGAGGGGTTGGTTGGGAGAAATCCTATTGAGGCAGTAAAAATGGATGAAGGGCATATTGACCGACAGGGGACTGTTCAAGATGGTAATAGAGGGGAGATTGTGAGGCAAGCAAGAAAAGGGAATGAACAGGATAAGGATGTTTCATTTAAGGATTTAAATTCCTTCTAGATTATTATTATTAGGAGTTAATTTCATTATTTCCTTGAAAATTGTATCTTAGCACAACAGTCTGATTTACCTAATTTCTCTTAAATTTTTAGTAGTTCTAGGATTAATTTGTCCATAAAAACATTGACTCATTCGGCTTCCAATAATAATTTCAATGCCCATGTTTTCATGAAGAATTTCCAGTCTTTGAGCTATTTTTGGTATCATCATAATTACTGATTTGCCCTGTAAAATTAAACCTACATATGTTTTATATCCTTATCATGCTTTGTGTGTGCAAAAATATCAAAATCTAGAAGATGCAAAGGTACGATTCAGAGCCACTCAAAGACAGGCTAATAGGCAGGTTTCATATTAATCATTTACATTTAAATTCTAACAAAACTCAGCATATTGTATGCAGTTATAGTATATAAAAATGTACTAATGTTGAAAATTCTAAAATACTAGGAATTAATATAGATAGGAAACTTAACAGGGAGACTCACATCAGTCAGATCTGTAATGAACTGATTAAAGCTCAACTCTCCCATTTCAAATGAGTATCGTTTAACACTTGACCACGTCTTCTTTCCATGTCATTTGAATTACAGTGATGAGTTATGGGGTCATTTCCCAAAACATGTCATACGAATCTTGCTACTACCCAAGAGAGATTTTTCCTCCCTTGCTAATACACAACAACGTGATTTCTGCAGACCATTTTTAATTAGCTGTGGAGTCATGATTGTACACCATGAGGGGTAGAGCAAATCTAAATAATACTATTTATTGTGGAATTTCATCAACTTACAGCGCATTTCATATTGTGGACATTCAAATGTAGAACTTTCTGTTTTTTTACACTTTTTTTGTGACAAAGATTGTTTATTGAGAGATGAGTAAGGTGGAAATGAAATCCTTTGAGTTTGGTGCATTCTTCAAAATAAATCCAAGAACGCTACATTAAAACTGCTAATTCTTCAAGGAAATTTGACAGAAATCATGATGGGTGCCATTTTATTATGTTTGCACATTTTGGTCTACTAAATTCTCCATTATCAAAGGACAATTGATGCATGATCGTTCATCATACTTAATGCGAATTTAACAGTTTAAATGAGCATGCCATTATATTGGTGATGTTAAACATTTTTATATTATTGTACACAAACACTCAATCTCAAGGAGACTTCTTATTGTCTTACATTGCTCCAATATTTAATTAAATTTTGTTTCCATTGATTCTGAATTTGTATAAAAATAAAGCCCGTCTAAATGCATAGTGTACTCAATTAAACTGCATATAATCAACCATTATCGGTTTGCTGTGAAAGTGAGTACATTAAATGCATTTGAAATATAAAGGTCACACTTGTATCCTTAAATAATGGCATTTTCAAGAATAAAAGCAATGCCAATCGAACAGAATGTAGAAGAAGAAATGAATTCGATCACAATCACCATAATTAAAAAGGAGTATTTCACAACAGCAAGGGATTTGTGGCGTTAATAGGTGTATTTGCGAATTGATTCAGCATATTAAATAAAATAATACCTCACTACAGAAAACAATAAAAATCTAATTTTACGTTAACTACTTAAATATCGAATCTTCCTATTTATAACCGTTGTATTTTAACTATCCATTTTGAATGATTTGGACTCAATGTATCGTTTGATCATTGCGCATGTGAAATAATACTATTTTCTAAACATTATTGACGATGTTTATAGCTGTCGTTTGACACTTGACTCCCGTTCAATTCTACCAAAAACATACGATCTTAACTACTTCAAAAAGGAACATTTACAAATATATTTTCTACAGAGATTGATACTGCAGTCAATTCAAGCAGAGCCCAAAGCAATTAAAACATGACTATCTCAGCAGCAAGTATTATTGTTGTGTATGTAATTAGGTGTTCTCCAAATTTAAAAGGCATATATCTCACAAATGATCTCACCCGTCCATTCTTTCCAAAATACATTCACTAAGATTAGCAACCTGAAGCAGTATATCCTTGTTTACGCAAATGAGAAGCCATACCGTTAAGAATCTGCTCCATGTCATTCAGTTGGAAAGGAAGCCTATGGTCTGTGAGTGTGTAAAGAATATTGTTTCTGAAGTACGCAATAATGTTTGTTTTGATTCGTTCATTTGGTGACGCTGTAGCCGTGGCAACAGTAACAAACAAGTGAAGAATGAAAAGTTTCGAATTAGATTGAGAATAAGATTTAATTTTAAAGAGAAATAAAGTATGCTCTATGGATACTATATTTTCGTTTATTAGGTATAAAGATCAAATACTGAAAAGGAAAATCAAATTATTGGACTTGTGCGGAGACATACAAACGTTTGACTTTCCTTTCTCCACAAATATATAATGGCAATTGAAGATGTTTTTCTTTCTTGCAAGCAAGAAAGTCATTTCATGATGTATCCGGGCTTCGTGTTGGTAATATAATAAATAAATGAATGAATAAATTTACCATACATGGGAAGGAGTGTATAAAATACATAAAATATGTAATTATATTTAAGAATGCGAACCATTGCCTATTAGTGTACACGCCTGAGCTATCTTTCCAGTAATGCAAGTTAATATCTTGTAGTTTCATTGTGGTTCTTTTTCTTCTTAGTTTCCATATTTCGGCGTGCTTTGATGGCACTTAAGGTGATGACGCATCGATGTTGCTGACGACCCATCGTCAGCAACATCGATGCACCAACCCACAAGCTACCGCAATTTGTTGCGCATGCTCTTCAACTCTTCGCCAGAAAAACTGACTTTTTTGCTAAAACTTCCATGGATTTCATTCACATTATTCGGAATGCTGAAGTCCAAGAAGTCAACATGCTGGTGAACTTTGATGTCATCTCCTTGTTCACAAATACGCCCATTGATGACTCCATGCTACTCATCAAAAACCTCACCTCACAGGGATTAGCTAAGGATTAACCTGGACCTCGCAAATTCTGCCTCAGGAACTCATACTTCCTTTAAAATGATAAGCACATTGAGATCTCTCAGCTGAAGGAAATGGTCTTACCCAAAGAAACCAACCCGTATTGATAGTTGGGGTTTTTGGATGCATCAACCACTGTGGTTGTTTTTGCAACACTTTTTAAAACATTAAAAAACTCAATCCAATTTTGATAAATACGTCAATGGATAAAAAATATATAAATAGTTAAAAACAAAATTATTTAAAAAAAATAAACGGAAACTCAAGTTGTCCGTTCAGGTCAGTGTCCTTTAAAAACTCGGAAACCTTACCTAAAAAGTTGGGGTCCTCTCCTAAACTATTGCTTAAATTATCTCATATTTTAAAAAAGGTATCTGGCCTTTTATAATTTATTTCTGAGTCACAATCAGGTGCAAGTTACAAACATTGCAGCAAGGTTGCACTTTTGTCTCCATGAAGAGTGCGTGAGGGCTAAGTATCCTATTCTCAGGCACGTGATCCTGACCTCTTCCCTCTGAATGTTCCAGATGGAAGAGGGCCCTGTCAAAACAACCAAATTTATGGCCTTAACTTCCTCGTTTTGCAAGAATCACCAAGCTTCCTTCCACTGGTTCAGAACCAAATTCAGCAAGGCAGCCCCGACATCCAGCACAGGAAGCAAAGCTGAGTCTGTTTTGAGATTGACCAGGGCTTCATTTGCTGCTTTGCCAGCCTTTTCAATGCCTGGTATTCCCACATGACCAGCAGTCCATGTAGAGGATACCTACTTCCCCTTTATCTGAAGGGACCGCAGGGCAGGCTGTGAACTCTTCAATCATCTCTTAACTCTCCCCCAACCTCCGATCAACACCCTCCGCCACCCTCTGGAAAACACTCTCCCGCAATCAATGACAAATCATCAACCGTAAATATAAGAACTTCTCTATTGAGCATAATTACGAAACTTCTTTCTCCTACTGACAGTAAAACCCTTATTAGCATTTTCACCAATGACCTTATACCAGCCCTTCTTCAACTTGTAAATGGTGCTTAATTCACAAATAAACAACCACTTCCTTAAAGTTTTACAATGGAACATAAATGGCATAAAATACAAAAAATAAAGCTGTAACAACCACTACTACACAAAGGCGAGCCCTTCATAAGCTCCTATTTACCAAAAATATCGTAATTCACTCACCGCCATTCCCTACCCACTTCCATCATCACCCCCACTCCTCCGATATCCTGGATGTAGTTCTATTATTCGCAGATATCGCATTCCAAATCCTTAACCTAGATAACTCAGCCTCGGACCACTGCCCCATATTTTACTGCGTTCCTACCCTCCTTCATACAACTAGAAGAGTTAACTGGAAACTATTTAAAGAAAACTGCTTAGCCATTAACCTTGTCCCATCTCCTGCTAGCACTCCAGACAGCATAGAGAAAGCGGCTCAAGATTTTACAAGCACCTTAACCAAAATCATTCATCGCTCTTGCTACCCTCCTTCTCCGGCCTCCATCGCTGGTGCCACACTACCTCCGGATATTTTGCACTTGATTTCACTTAGAAACAAGGCCAGAGCCCTCTGGCAATGCACTAATCTCCGCCAAGATAAAATCGGCTTCTGTGCACTTTGAAACCTTGTAACATCCAAAACTAGAAAACATTGGGAAAAAACTTGGCATGAGAAAATAAGTTCACTCTCACATAAGGCAAACTCGGTATGGACCCTAGCCCACTGTCCGCAAAGGAAAAAGGTACCCACCCCGCCAATACCACATAATGGGAGAGCACTATACGATGACAGCAACAAAGCAAATACATCTGCCGACTCCTTCGAATGCATTTTTAAAACAATATTACATCCTTGTTGGATTCAGAAGCGTTGATCAGTGTCTATGGCCTGTCACTTTGCCCATTCCACATATTCCTGGAAATTACTCCTCAAGGATTTTACTTCATTATGTCCGTCTCCAAAACAAAGTCATCACTGGGACCCGATCAAATCTCCTACCTTCACCTGAAAAACCTTCCTAAATCTTTTATCAAACACCTACTCTCTATCCTCAACGCCTGTCTTTCCCAATCGTACTTCCCAAAGGCATTGAAAACGGCTAAGATAATACTCCTTCCAAAACCCGATAAAAATCCTTCTTATATCCTGAACTATAGACCCAGTGGCCTGCTCCCCTGCATGGGCAAATTTCTAGAAATATGCATCTTAAACAGGCTACAAGAAGAGATCTCGGCCCTAGACTTGATCAGACCTGAGCAAACTGGCTTCCGCCTTCGCCATTCCATGACTCAGCAAATAACAAGATTGGTTGAACTGATCACTTTCGGCTTCCACATCCACAAGCACACCCAAGTAGTCTTCCTTGATTTCCAAAGAGCTTTTGACAAGTTCTGGCGAACTGGTTTAATACATAAACTGCTTAAAACCGACATATCAGTATACCTAAATAAGACCATCCCCTCCTTTCTTTCAAACCGCACATTCTTTCTAGCCCTTAACAATGCCAAATCAACTACCCAGTCCATATCCGCAGGCTTTCTTCAAGGATCAATTTTGTCACCCGTCCTATTTAACCTCTACATTAACGACCTCCCCTCCGACCCAAAAGCTACCTCCATGCGGATGACTCAGCTAGAGCGTCAACTTCCTTTGACCCAAATCATGCCGCAAAAAATGTCCAAGAACACCTTAAGAGCATAGCAGAGTGGATGACCAATTGGAAACTAACCATTAACACCACAAAATGCGTAAACGTAATCTACGCCAGAAAATGGAAGAATCCTCACATCACTCCTATCCACTATGGCAGGGAAATAATCCTCCAGGCATCATCAGCTAAATTTCTTGGTGTACAAAATGACAGTAAACTCACTTGTCAAACACCCACTCAATATGCAATTAACAAGGCCAATTCAGCCGCTTTCTTATTCTATCCCCTCATTAAATGCACCAGTCCCCTTTGTCTTCTCACCAAGGTACTGTTATTTAAATCTCTGATACCACCTATCTGAAGGCCACCCAGCATGGGGTTCAATAGCCGCAACCAAATTGAAGAAAATGACACGCTTCCAAAATAATACTCTACGAACCCTTGCTAATGACGCCTGGTTTGTAAGAAACTCAGATATTCACACGGATCTAAAAATACCGGACCTTCCAACATATCTAAGCGACCTAGCCACGTCATTTCAACAAGCAATAGGAAATACTGGTAACCCATTATTAGAACCTTTATGAGATTACCCTGATATTCCCCATATCAGATACAATTGTGCTAAAGCAAGCATAAATGGGCAGTCATAATCTCCAAATATAATACTGTCACAAACTGCAATAAAATATACTCACTAGCTTAACTTCGCCCATAAACCACTTATATCCTACGACCATTGATCAGCATAACTGGATATTGGTATAAGATGCAGCTAACGGCACAGTCCATAAGCATCGATTGGTCGGTCGGTAGCAGGACCTCCATTCTTCTTTCACATTAACAACGACCAATGAAAAAACGTGGAAAGAGTGAAAGAAATTGTTTACGATTTAATCAGCGTAATCAATTTATTCAGAGAGAAAACGATTGAAGATGTATGGCATGTCGCAATTGGCTCATTCTAATTAAATTTATTTTATATAGAATGTTTTGTGTATTAAAAGCGAGAGAAACAGCAACATTTCTTCATAATTCTCGAATTTTTAATTACAAACACAGCGGCAAATGAAAGTTGCTCAGGATCAGTCACACGCAAATGAAGTCATCGAGGATTTAGAATTATTAATTCCTGTTGAAAAACAGGATGAGGAAAGAACATGGGGATTAAAATGATATGACGTGGAAACAGAAGGCATGATTTATGAATTCTTTTAACCATATTTTTAAAACACACGAAAATCTCCTCCTGTTCATAAAATCACATGTCTGTTCTTAGCGGCTGTGACATGCTTGGAAATGGCACCTCGCTTCTTTTCCATTCTTTTTGCTTGTTCCATCCCTTTTGGCACAACAAACTGCACACATCCTACAAAGCTTTTCCTTCTTCTCTGTAGGTGGAATATACCTGGGAAATTGTAACTTTCATAGAGGATCAAGGATTTGGTTCTACTGAAGGCCTTCCACCCTCACATGTTATATCATATGCAATGTACCCCTCAGTTACATCTTCCACTAGTTTGATTCTAAATTCTGAACTTACCCTTTGGTCCACCACCCTTTCTCTGCAACAGAAATCCATTCCATGTGCCCTGGTCCAACAAGTGAAAAATGTTTTAAATAATATTTGAACCCCTTTTTCATAATGGGGAAATTTGTCAGGTGCTGATCTTCCCTTTCTACTCCACCTATTGTATTATTGTACACAACAACAACTTTTGGCTTTTATAGCACCATATCCTTTTCATTTATATTCCACAAATTCCGTATTATGTACTGTAAAGGGTACAGAGACTTGACGGCCATCTTATCTTCCCAATTCATAGCAATCACTTTGCCTTGCTTTAGGGCAGTCAATTCCTCCTATTTTACTTCTTTAGCCTACACGTCATCTAATACTTCCTTCCTTCTAATTCTCAATGTCCCATGTCTATCGGTTCCTTTCGAAACCAATAAATCAGCCAGCTCTGAGGAGGTGTAATAGTTGTCTGCAGTCAGGCAATAATCTTTGACCTAGCAGAGGTTTCATTACTGCTAGCACAATCTAAGGATGTATTAGGAAGATTGGTATATTCCACCTTCAATACTGACCATTTCCTGTATACCATAAACACAGTAATCAATGCTGGAAGGTCGGTTTATGGGTGATTGTAGAGTTCACCCTGTACTTAGCTCTATACAGTCTGTGAAATTCACACATCAGGGTATTAAGGGGAGCCAGTTACTTTCACTGTGGCAGATAAGGTTTACCAGGAAGATTGTTACCAGAAAAAATCACATAGCTTGAGTGGAGCATCAGGTGCCCTGAGTGTCTGCCTGGGGTTTGAACTCAGGACCCTCCGGTCAATAGTCCAATGCTTTACCCCCCTAGACTATCATGACCCAACTTTTTCCTGCAGAAATAATAATAAATGACCATATATATCCAGACATAGGCTTAGCAAATCTAAATGTTTCCACCCCAAATCTGGCTCCTTTCAGGGAAACATACTGCATCAGTGAGAGCTCATCCTTGTACAGAATAACATTTTTATCAGTAGAAATCTTCTCCTCAGGTGTCAACAAACTTGAGAACTTTTTGTTGAGAAATACAAGCAGAGGGCTAATTTCATTCAGCTTGACACAAGGATGTCTATCCCTCATAAAGGTACCATTGTCTGCAAAATGCAGATAGTGTTTGACGAGCACATATCTATGCTATGGCATAACATTTGAAGAGAATGGAGTGAGAATGTTCTGCCTCTTTGACAAATATCATTCTTGAACTGGTTTGCTCATAGTTTTATGAAGAATGATCAATGCAAAACAACATACTAATTTCAATAGTATTTATACACTACCAATCTATAAAACTTGATTTTTTTTAAACAAAAGGATCAGTATAGTGGTCAGCTAATAACTTGATTTCCACAGTTATTAGTTCAATTGAGTAATCATCAATTAATGCCCGAAAGCATTGAAGAATTCCAGCAGTTTCATCAATCTCTAAATGAACAGGATGAGAAGCAGTCAAAGGAAATCTTGGAAGTGTTGACTAGTGATGTTGCTGGGAATCCATCGGACACCAAAACACTCACGCATCAAGCAATTGGGCAATCAAACCTTCTTCATAAATCTGGGAAAATATGTCCGTTTCTGGATGTTTTATTCTGAGGTAATGAAGATTAATATTTAATATGTTTATGTTAATTTGGGTTGATAAATTGTCCAAAATTAAATGACAATGAATGCATAAATGAATTAATAACTGTTTAAATGAGTCTGCCATTAAATTGGTTTGATATTTTATAAATTTTGAACACAAACTTTATAATTCAAGGAGACTTCTCATCATCTTAAACTGTTCCAATATTTCATCGAAATCTGTTTTGATTGATTCTGAATTTTTTATGAAAATAAAGCCTATAAAAATAAATATATTATACTCAATGAACCTGTATGAAATCAGTCATTATTAATTGGCTTTGACATCGTTTGCATTTAAAACAATTGACTTTTATATGTCATACATATTACCTTAATCAAAAAGTTCCCGGAATAACCACCGTGTGGCGCTCCCATCGTTCCGATTTGAGTTCTGTTTTTTTGTTAAATTGGTACATCTGTTGTTGATATTCCCTTTAAATCTTAGTGTCATAACTTGATATTTGCAAAAGTTACGTAGCCAAGAGTGCATCTATCTCTGTGTGTTTTGGCGATTTTTTACAATTGCAGATATGGATTTAAATTTGCAACAACGAACTTGTATTAAATTTTGCGTAAAAAACGGATTTAGTGGCGCACGGACGTTGGAAATGTTGGAAAAGTGTTTCGGCAACGATTCTCTAAAAAAAACGGTCGTTTACCACTGGCACGAGCGGTTCAGAAGTGGTCGCGAGTCAATCGAAGATGATGAACGCAGTGGCAGACCATCGACATCGAAAGTCGGTGAAAAAATTGATAAAGTAAAAGAAATGTTGGTCAATAACCGCAAATTAACCATCAGAGAAATAGCGGAGGACTTGAACATTGCCTATGGATCCGCCCAAGACATTGTGGTTAATGATTTGGGTTTCCGTCGTGTAGCAGCAAAGTTGGTGCCAAAAGACCTCAATTTCATGCAAAAAAGAGACCGTGTTGACGTCGCAAAAGACATGATTTGCGAGGCTGAATCCGATCCCACATTCATCAAAAGGATCATTACTGGAGACGAGACGTGGGTTTATGAGTACGACACGCAATCCAGACATCAGGCAAGTGAATGGCGTTCACCAAATGAGCCGAGACCAAAAAAACCACGTCGTTTTCAGTCAAAAAAGAAGGCAATGCTGACGGTTTTCATGGATTACAACGGTGTAGGGCATCATGAATTTTTGCCAGAAGGCCAGACAGTAAACAAAGAGTATTATTTGGGCGTTATGAGACGTTTGCGTGAAGCAATTCGCCGAAAGAGACCAGAAATGTGGGCAGAAAACTCGTGGATTTTGCACCATGATAACGCACCGTCGCACAGTGCTATCATTATTCGTAATTTTTTGACGAAAAATGCAACAAATACCATCCAACAGCCACCGAATTCACCTGATTTGGCTCCCTGTGACTTCTTTCTGTTCAATCGAGTTAAAAAACCATTACAGGAAACGCGTTTTAGCAGCTGAGAGGAAGTAATGGAAAAATCGCAGGAAGCACTGATAGACATACCGAAAACCGAATATAAAAAATGTTTCGAGGATTGGATCAAGCGCTGGCATAAGTGTGTTGCAGTCGATGGGGATTACTTTGAAGGGGACAACATAGATTTAGATGAATAAACTTGTATTTTTAATTTTCTGAATAAATTCCGGGAAATTTTTGATTAAGGTAGTATATTCTAAAATAAATGGCATTTCTAAGCCAATAGATGCCAATCAAATATAATGAAGATGAAGAAATGAATTCATTTTACAAACACTGTAATTAAAAAGGAGTGCTTCATAATATGGAATTTGTGGCACCCAATTGGGTAATTGCAAAATGGCTGTGGAAATAACTTAAGAAGCCCTATCTTCTACCGAGCGTGTATTAAATACAGTTTATTTTATGTTTAATTTTTCAATATTGAGTCTTTCAATAAATTGTATTTTAAAAATCCACTTTGAATAATTTGGTCTCAATGTATTGGTAGATCATGGAATACATTATTAAGTATTATTTTCAATTTATATTGACACTATTTACAGCAGTAGGTTGGCACTTGATTCCTGTTCAATTCCATCCAAAACATAGACCATAATTACCTCAAAAAGGAGCATTAACATGTATATTTTCTACGCTTAGATGGATACTCCAGTCAATTCAAGCAGAGTTTATCATCAGAAATAATTAAAAGACAACTATCTCAGCAGCTGGTAATCTTGTCGTGAATTTAATTAGGCATTCTCCAGAATTTGAAAGTTATATGTTTCATAAAAGATATCACCAGTCCATTCTTTCCATGTGTGGCGTAAATAAGAAGAAGTTCAAATACACATAAATAACCTTAAAATAGACAATGAGACAGTTCACCTCAAAGAGGAGATGTATTCTTCCAAACAGTGCAATACAACTTTTGGCTACGGTTGATCCTTTAATGTCACCCATTAATTCACAATGCAATCAAATAATTTGTGCGTTCTGAATCTGAGAATGAATACTATATAGCCTTAATGAACGTGTATTGTGTATTTCTAAAGGTAAGCACAGTATGCTCAAAGGCATTAGCGATATGTGAAATTTAAAATGTGACAGAACAATCTAATACATTGCTTGAGAATTAAGTTTGTTTGGTTTGAACATTTGGTGACGACGTCACCATGGCAATAGTAACAAAGAAGTGAAGAACGAAAGGTTTCAAATTGGAGTTCGAATCCAGTCTTATTTCATTAATGAAATACAGTATGCTCTTTAAAGTTATTTGCTCTTAATACATTCGTTTATAATGTAAAAATAGTAAAACAATGTTGTTTGAGAAAATATTTGATTTTAAAATTATTTCTATTCGGTTTAAATCATAAGAAGTAAGATTAATTAATATTTCAAACAACAGAGCTTATTATATTTGAACGAAATTCTAGATGGTAACTTTGCAAAAATTTATATCTATTGTCGCAAGTATGCGACATGGTACTCCTTCCCTGGCTCCTCCGAATGTCCCACGTGACCAAAGACAATGATTCAAAAGTATTCCTTCCCTGACTCCTAAATTGGGTATAAAAGCCCTGGTCGCCGGGCAAAAAGCAGTCAGTTGGTTATCTGGCGGTGACCGGTAGGGCACGATGCTTCGGCTATGTTGCGCTTGTCGCGTCAGTGTGTCCTATTCCTGACTAAACTTCGGACGAGGGCTCTGCCAAGGTTACGTTCGTTTGACCTCGTCCACCCTGCAATACTCCCTCCCTTTCCGACGGACGAGGGCTCCGCCTAGGTTATGCGTGTCGTGACCGCGTCCACCCTGCCATACTCCCTTCTTTTCCGACGGAAGAGGGCTCTGCCTAGGTTATGTGTTTCGTGACCGCGTCCACCCTGCATTTATCCTGTCCCAGGTAATTTTCTGCCATTTTAATTCTGTCCGCACTCGCGTTGGTTTACCGAGGGTCTAGCCATCCATAATTTCCTTATACTTATGTAAATGGTGCATTATGACTGATGTTGGGTAATATACGGCTGCTTTGGTAATACTCGGTGTTACTTCCCCGATACCCTTTGTGTCACACCATAGAAACCCCTCTTGCGACATATTGGTGTCAGGTGAGGGGTTGCACGGTTGGACTAGTGATTTATTCAGTGTATGCGACAGTGTCTCATAGATTATCATGTGCCCGTGTACGTCTTTAAATCGGAAGTTCCGTATTTTCTCTGACAGGTGGGATATGCTAATCTGTGCTGACCTAACGAATTATTATTTTAAGACACGTGCTATAACCTCATCGCGATTCTCTGCGCGCAATTACACTAAGGATCACTTCGTCAGGAACCATCAATTAGCCCAAGAAGGGCCAACAATGGGTATCGGATACACTCGGAGTATGAAAAAATAAATTAATTAAGCACAGTCAAATTTTAATGTAATTAGCATTGGGTTGAATTTCGCGATGGATGGCCTTAACCCTCATAGACTTGGGTACCCTAACCCTTTTCTCGATTATCAAGAAACCGCAAATGGATGAAAATTCGGCAGTGCACTCGACTTCACACCTTTGGTTAATGTCTTAGAACAGCCGGGAAGTAGCGCGAGTCCGCAAAATGGTTGCGGAGAAGCAGCGCAAACCGCCGCTATTGGCAGCAAAATTCATTTAATTCCAACGTTTAGCGGGGAAGTCGAGATTGGGGTTGGCAAATTTTATGAAAGCGTTCGTATTGAAATTCATCTTAGTAGTTGGAATGAAGCACAGACCTTAGGAGTCGCTCAACTTCGGCTTGGAGGAACCGCCGCGGATTTTGTCTCTGCAAATCATCACATATCAGGTTCATACGCGGATTTTTCCATTAATCTCAAAAGGAGATTTTCACTAAAGGCATCTCCAATCATGTTAGAAAAAATATTTAACACTTGCGTACAAAAACCGCTGGAGAGCGTCGCAGAATTTCCAACCAGATTGCGCCATGTCGCCCGTAGGCTACGCGAGTCATGGGGCGAGATTGATTCAGAAACAGCGAAGAATTCAAGGTAGACTTCTTGTGCAATTTTTAATTGGGCTGAAGGAAGAGATTGGTAGGTTTGTGTTGGTTCGTAATCCAACAAACTTGATTGAGACAGAAGGGTTCGCAAGCGTTGAAGAAGCTAGTGTCAGAAATTACGCCGTCAACAGAGACGTAAATTCACCACAACAGTCTCATGCGTGGTTGTGTCAGTAACCCCCTAGGTGGCCGCCATCTCCAAATATAACGCCTTGGTAGGGTATGAACGCGAATACGCCAAATGTTGCAGGTTGGTAGTTTCCCGTGGAACAAATTAACGCCGCACAGGCTGTCGGAAGGGGTTTCAATGTAAGACTGGTTCCCCCGGTGCAAGTAGGGACACCGAAGGATAGATAATCACGGCGCACGCGTTTGCTTTCGCTGCGGTACAACCGGTCACATTGGTCGAGCGTGTAGAGAGAGGGAGAGGGGAACGAGGCCGTCTTTGTGTTTAAATTGTGGAAATGAAAATCATATGGCTAAAGATTGCCCGCTCGTGAAATGAGGCTTTTGTCAAAGGACTGGCCATCTTCCCAGACGCTGCCCGAGGCGCGAAAATCCCTTCGTGGCGGGAAACGCCGATCTCCCGACTGGGAGGTCGGGACAGATTTAATTCTAGTGGTAACTCAAGAAGCAGGATGGACAATAGTAGTTAATAATTTTAGGAAAGATAACAATTTTCTAGTGGAAACGAGAGCAGCCGTTACCATCATTGATAGTAAAAAATTTCCTTTTGGCCAATTAAGGAATTCTGATTACAATTCTCGGGTGCGAAGCGCGTCAGATCATCCCTTGCCAATCATCGGAGAGAGTTCGTGCAGTATTTAATTAATCATAAATTATATCCCCATGACATCTTAGTAGTGGATTTTGGGGAAACGAACTATGACGGTCTTCTAGGCCTTGATTTTATGAATTCCAAAGAAACTGCGGGAGATGCCGCCACAGTAACTTTTAGCGGAGTCATCCGCTATTGTGCATTTCAATGCAACAATTTCAGAGTGTAAAAATCATTCGCCTTGACTGGGATTCGAACCCAGATCCCTCAATATCCGGTCGAGTGCTGTTGTTCCCTTAAAAGCCCCAAAATTTCAGAGTTTAAGAGGTCGCCTCGGTAGCTTAAGTGGCTAAAGCACTCAACCGGATATTGCGGGATCTGGGTTTGAATCCCAGTCAAGGCGAATGATTTTAACACTCTGAAATTGTTGCCTTGATTTTATGGTTCGTTACGGGAAAGGTATGTCGTTCAATAAACGGAAAATAAGAATGGCTGAGGGACACGAGACAGACCTTAAATCTAATGGCGTAACATCGCAGATGAACGAGCCCATAGGCGCCCATGAAATTGGAGTTTCCAAAGAGGTCAAGGCGTTTGATTCTTTCATTTATGGTATAATTAATGGCAATGATTCGCAAATGGCCACGTATAATTTAGCATCCCTTGAGGAAAAAACAATAAGCGACACTAAAAACCAAAGTGCTTTTCCGGCAGAGATAATGAAATGTAACTCGCGAATAAACGGCAGTATGGAGGGAATTTGTTTTCAAGTAACGACGGAGGAATCGACAGAAGGGAATAAGGATAACGGATCTCTAAATAAGGATTCACAGAAATTAGCAGAGGTGGCGAAGGCCGAAAGAGTCATAGAGAGGTTGCCACCCGCGTCGCAAGCAAGCTGCACCGCTAGGGACGAAGTTAATGGCGATGTCTTCGAGGTTTCCACCGACTCCCGGTTTGGGATAAAGAAGTCGGGTGATGATTGTGTTTTTTCGCCAGTAAGAGAGGATAGATTTGTTGTCGCCTTGTGCGATGGCAAAGTTCGCGAAACTCAGACCGGCGCTAGTAATGGGGTTGGCCGATCGAGCAAAATTGTATCAGAGGAATCTATTAGAGTACCGCCGTTATCCGTTGTGTTGTCGAAGAGAAAGAGTCAGATGGTTGAAGGCAAAGAAGTGCGAGTCATTGGAAGCGAGAGAGATTTATTTATTCTGCCGAGCATTGCTTCGGTGTCACCTGAAGGCAATGTCCCCATATTACTTTGTAACATTCGTAGCAGCGAACAAAAGGTAAAAAGGGGCTATGTAGTTGAGGTGGCGCCATTCCGCGAGGAAGTTTAGGCACCCCTCACTAACTGGGTAGACGCTGAGGACGAAAACTTCTGGCCAGATCCTTCCGCGCGTAGGGGCACGTGTCCACTCTCTAAACATCATTCTTTAGGAATGCCGAGACGAAGAGGCAGTTAATCCGCGTCCGAGAGTTAGGCCCTGATCGCGTGAAGGGGGTGGGACCGGCGCAATAAGAACGCACTGCGTCAATCGCTCGAATCAGTGAGAGTGCCCGGCTTGGATAGTATGTCACCCCATCCCTTTTCGAGGCACTACCCTCTCGGCGGTAGATGGAGTTGAAATCTCCGCCCAATATGGCCCTCCCCAATAAAGAATACTGGTAGGGGAGAGGGAGTTAATTAAAATATTTTTCGCGCTCAGCCCTCGCGCGCTGACCGGAGGGAGCGTAAAGGTTCGTGATATGGATACCATTCACGATAGCGGACGTTTTTCGGCCTGAAGCGTGGCGGCGAACATGAGAGAACGGAATGCCATTTCGGACTATGGTGGTGGTGCCAGAATGACTTTCGGCGAAATTGCCGAAAGCCTGAAAGATGTTTTTATCCCAGAGTATGTCCTCTCTTACCTTTTGAAGGAGGATTACATCAACCCTGAGATCGCGGAGAAAACGTTGGACTGCACTTTCTAAAGCGCTATAAACACCAGCAATATTAAGCGAAATAATATTAATTGGTGGAATGAGAGGACAGCTATGGGCACCGGACATCACTTACCAGAGTCCTGGTCTTGGCTTACGTTGCTTCGGTCGCCGCTAGAGCCCAAGCGACAACAGCTTCGCCGCTTCCCGGGACGCTTCGTCCGACGGGCCGACGATCGAGGCCTCGAGTTGTCACTGCATACCTCCCCCTCGACCTCGTCCGAAGGAGAAGACCCAGCCGTGGTCTCTACGAAGAGCGGGTAACTCGGCAGCGTTCAACGGGAGGCCTTCTTTTAGGCAGCACAGCTGGTGACCGGCCCAACCCAGGAGGTGGCCTCGGGGGGGCCGGGAGCGGACTGGAGGTCATCTGCCGAAGGGGCTCCGTCGGGAGAAATCGGAGGAGATCGATCGAATTGGTCCACCTCTAGAGTAGCCCTGGGATTATTGCGGACACCTTGGCTTTCCTCCACCTTGGCCTTCTTGGTTGCAACGGGCGCAGGTGCGGCGCTGACCCTCGTAGATGATGATGATGGCCCGGTTGCCGCCAATGTGGAGGTACGACGGGATATTTCTTTCCACCGTCATACGCACCATTGTCATACCTGTCAGCACGCGCGCCATTTTGTCGCCCTCCCACCTGTTCTCCCACGAGCGATGGATTTTTCCAAAACGTTGAAGCTCACTTGTTATATCTTCTAATGGGGTCTCCACGGGAAGACGAAGAACCCTGACATTACAAAGGCTACCGAAGGTATCGTCAATGGCAATCGTCGTCCTCGGATCGTTAGGGATGGAAACGGTAGCTTTCGTGGGATATAATATAGAATCCTCTTCATAGTAGCTTCAGTTGCCAACTTCGGGAATACCAAATGGCGGTTATATCCTAATTAGATCGCCACAATCTCTTCCGGTGTGAGGCCCAGTGTATCTAGTGTAAGGAGGTGGACCTCCAACGGAGCAGGGGCCTTCGCCTTATCGTCAATTTGCAAGGCGAGCGTGTCCACGTGATGTACGACCATTTTGAAAAAATCAAATTGAGCACGCCAGCGCGAAAAAAGGGAGAGCGCACCGAAAGCACTCCAAGAAAGAAAACACTCGTGCGCACTCCCTCCCCGCTACACGCAACCGTTGGTGGCAAATAAAAATGAGCCCAAACTCTACACCAAGAGTCAAGGCCAGTCTTGATCCAGTAAACAGAACGAAAGCACGGCCTTCCCGGCAGCAGAAGTCGAGAGTCAAACCGCACGCTTCTTGATGAACTAGGCGGTCAACCGCCGCTCGACACAAAACACGATCGGAACCTCGACTTCCGAGAGAGTCCGGCAGCGCCGCTCTCCGAATCCCGGCGGCCGAAGCCTCGGACGCCGGCGAAATTGAGACACTCGGTTGAACACAGGCAGGACATGCCTGTGCTCTGCTATCGAGGCCTCCTCTTAAACTCAGAAATTTTGAGGGTTTTAAAGGAACAAGATGTTGTGACGAAATACCGTACATACAATGCCACAGGTATTCGTAGTCGTGTGCGGGATGCGCCACACGGTTAAAGAGCCAACTTTTAAACACTTATCTGTTTAAACCTTGACAAAATTCAAATAAACTGAGGGAGATGCCGGATGTGTCCGTTAAAAGTTACTTTTGCGGCATCTCCCGCAGTTTCTTTGTCTCGTTTCGACTTTCAAATCATAGCGTAAAAGCAGTGAGGCGACATATTTTGTCGACGCGTTCATAGTTTTTTTTTGATATTTTGATCTTTCTCATCTTTGGAATTGATTTCAATCGCCTGGCTCTAATCTTCTGCATACTTACGGTAGATATAGTCAAAAGCATTTATGATTCAAAGCATTCATTGGTCGTAACTATCAATTATTTACCGCATGAATGGAGACTAATTTTTTTGCAAAATATAATTGAAATTGGTTCTTAACCCCTTAACATTTTAATTTTATAAATAAATATTCACATAACTTAAGACTGCTATTTTTTCATATTTATAATCACAGGTATATGAAGCTATCTCTAAAATGACGATAAGTACAGATGAAATGGAAATTATAAAATAGAAAGGACCGATATATTATTCAACTAATAAAATATTCCTGTTGGAAATATATATATATATATTTATATAACCCTCCCCGGACTACAATCTTCACGTGGTGGAATGGCTCAGGCGTTCCGATGACCCCTAGAGCTGTGCTGGCGGGAGTAATAATAATTGCTCCTGGTAGGGTAACCAATGCCAGATAGGTCAAAGGTTTGGAGCCAGACAAAAGGTAGTCCACGCAGCGTCTGTTCCTCAGTGAGGCGGCTGCAATGGCGTCGGACCCAAGTGGGGCGGCCAAGAAATCATGGTGTCACGTTAAAAAAACGATTGAGGAACGCAACGGGAAACTACCTCAATTACCATTCCAAAGATTTACATTATGGACTATACAAAGATTTTGAGTCCTGGCAACTATGGGGCTCGGCCCAATCGGCCGTGTGTCGTAGCCGGCAGCGGGGGAGGCAAGGCTTCCGCGGTCGTCATCCCACGAAACCCTTTGCAAGAGAAAACCGGCAGCAGCAGTACAGAAAACGCAGCAGAAGAAGACCAAATTAATTAGAATAGGAACGTGGAATGTTAGGACAATGATGAGGACAGGGAAACTGGAAAAGTTAAGCGACAGATGGAAAGGGGAAATATCGATATTTTAGGTATATGCGAGGTGAGATGGAAAGATAGCGGGAATTATTGGAGTGATAAGTATAGAATAATATACAGCGGCGGGGACAAGAGCCAACGAGGGGTTGCTATAGTATTAAATGAAGAAGTAGGGAGAAGCGTAGTCAATATAGAGCAGGTACCGGATAGAATACTACTAGTTGAGATAAAAATAGAGCCGACGAACTTGGTCATTATTCAGGTATACATGCAACCGAGCAACCAGAAGGCAGAGGAGGTCGATAGGATATACGATCAGTTAGAGGACATAATCGCGTTTGAACCTGCGGGGAAACATTTGATAGTGATGGCGGATTGGAATGCGACGGTAGGCTAAGGAAGAGATGGTGATGAGGTCAGGGACTACGGTTTAGGCACAAGGAATGACCGCGGGGAGAAAGCAGTTAAGTTCTGCTGGAGACGGGCTAGTCATCACCAACACTTGGTTTAGACACCACAAAAGATGCAGGTATACATGGAAAATGCCAGGTGACTCAGAGAGGTATCAGCTAGATTATATCCAGGTTAGGCACAGGTTTAGCAACAGTGTGATAAATTCGCACAGCTTCCCGGGAGCGGATGCGGACTGAGACCACAATTAATTATTATGAACTGTAGCGTCCGTTTCGAAAAGATACAGCAGGGGCGGCGAGTTGGAAAATGGAATGTAGAAGCATTAAATGGTTTGAAAATGAAGGAATTCAAACAGGTGGTAGAGGAAATCATGGCGGATGATGAAAAGCTACGTACTATCAAGGAAAAATGGGAATGGATCAAGAAATGGTTGTCTAAAGTTGCAAAAGACTCTATTAGAATCGTTAACGCTAAAAGGACCACGAAACCATGGATCACGGATGAGATGATTACAAAGATGGATGACCGGCGAAAATAGAAGAATGTAAATACAGAATTAGGCAAAATGAAGTACAAAGAATTAAACAATAAATTGAGGCGATCAACAAATAAAATAAAAAGAAGCATGGTGGAAGATATGCGAGGATATGGAAAGTCTGCAGAGGAAGGGTGAAATAGGTGCGCTGTACAGCAAAGTTAACTCTTTATCGGGAAGTAAGAAAGGGAGATCAACGATCGCAGTTAGAGATAAGGTGGGTAAGGTAATATTGGATGCAGGGAAGATCAAAGAGAGATGGAAGGAATATAAGGAAGAACTGTTATAATAAAGAACTTAGACCAACAAAGTTAGACATAGGAGAGGAACATGACGTAGAGGAAGATAGCTTAGGTCCAGGCATACTAGACAATGAGATAGAAAGGGCATAAAGGGAGATGAAACTAAATGAGGCCGTGGGGGTGGATAATATTCCCGCCGAACTTTTAAAAGGCTTAGGAAAATGTGGGAGGAAGAGGCTATATGGGCTGATCCGTAGTATTTATGAGGAGGGAATCTGGCCGGAAGACTTTGTGAGATCATTTTTAATTTCAATTCCAAAAAGGTTAGGGGAAAATCATGAGAGGACTACAGGATGATAGATTTGATATCCCATGCAGCTAAAGTTGTTCTCAGGATTATAAACAAAAGGACAGAGAATAGGGCAAATGATTACTTCGGGGAGGATCAGTTTGGGTTTAGGAAGGGGAAAGATATGCGTGATGCCATTGCAGTAATGAAATTATTAATCGTGAAGAATATAGAACACAACCAGGATGTATTTGCCTGTTTTGTAGCTTTCGAAAAAGCATTTGATAGAGTGAATTGGGAAAAACTAATGAGTATATTGCAGGAAATAGGAATAGATTGGCGGGACAGGAGGCTAATCCGCAACCTGTATATGTCTCAGACAGCTCAGATGCGAGTGAGGAATTGGGAGTTCGGTTGGGCAGGGTTAGGAACAGGTGTAAGACAGGGTTGCTCATTATCACCGTTACTGTTCAACCTATATGCTGAGGAAATGATGAAAGTGGCATGGGAAGAACTGGAGGAATGAATGAAAGTGGGTGGGGAATTTTTAAAATCAGTTAGGTTTGCCGATGACCAAGCTTTAGTTTGTCAGTTAGCCAAGGGGTTGCAAGCATTGCTTAGTGAATTGGAAATTCAGGGCGACAGAATGGGATGAGAATCAATATTAATAAAACAAAGGTTAAGCGATTGTCCAGAAAGAAAAATGCTAAGCTAAACATTAAAATAGGAGGGCAAAAACCAGAGCAGATAGAAAGTTTACATACCTCGGTAGTTTTTTGGACCAACACGTTCAAAGTAGTAGGGACGTAAGAAGAAGAATTGTGCTAGGCAAAGAGGCTTTCACAAGGAGGGGGGAGTTGATGACAGGGATGTTGAGAAAGGATGTTAAAAAAAGACTCATAAAACACTGATATGGAGCGTAGCTATGTACGGTGCGGAAATGTGGTCATTGAAGCAGGAGAATAGACGTACACTGGAGGCTTTTGAAATGTGGGTGTGGAGAAGAATGGAGAAGGTGAAATGCACACAGATAAAAACAAACAAGGAAGTACTTGGTATGGTGGGCGTGGAGAGGGGCTTGTTTGGAGCAATCCTACAGAGGCACGAAAAAAGAGTGAAGGGGGTATTTACCGGCAGTGGGATATTGAGGACTGTGATAGAGGGGAGAATGTTAGACCAACGAGGGAAGGGAAGGAGTAGGATAGGGAAGTTGGACGGGATGAAGGGAGGCAGAGAGCACTCAGAGATGAAGAGGGACTTGATGGAGTAGGATGCTGGATTTTGTGTTTTTTACGAGACACATAAGGTTTTATTTAGTAGCTTTGTCCATCCAAAAACCTACCTAAACGGGTAGATTACATAATAATACTATATGTATATATTTATATATATATATATATACATAAATATATATAAACACATAAAAATACAGATGTAGATTTTTAAACCATAGGGACACAAAGAAAGGACACTCACTATATATTGTTTTGATGTTTCAATGGCTCTGCTGTTGTCTTCAGACTGGCCTTCTCGTGGAATAGCGGAGGGGACATGTGCAGGGGAGGGACGAGGGAGGGAGGGGTAAGGGACCAATGGGAAATGAACAAGGGGTAGGGAGGGAGGCATGTGATACATGAAGAGTGCTTGGTTCAGCCCAACAACACGACCATTCTCATGGCCACAATAGACAATACATATCTGTACACCTCCATTCCCAACAAAGAAGGCTGAGAAGCCCTGCAATATTAACTCTCCCTACGATCCACACAACACACTCCATTCCACAGATTTGCCCATCAAACAGAGTAAATTTGTTCTCACCAAAAATGCTTTTCAATTCAACGAGAAAATATATTTACAAATAAAAGGCACTGCAATGGGAACACCTATTGCTCTTATATACGCCAATCTTTTTATGGGTAAACTAGAACATGACTTTCTGCAATAATAAACCCTCAAACCACTCTTCTGGGCCCACTATATCAATGATATTTTCCTCCTTTGGTTCCTCAGACGCAAAAATTTATCTCCTTTTATTTCCTCTCTCAAATCCTCATCAGTATCATTCACTTCTTCCATACCCGACTTGAATATCACTTTCCTCTATATCAACATTTACCTCCAAAACAATACCTTTTATACCTCAGTCCACGTTAAACCAACTAGTAAGAACAATAGCTTGATTTCGACAGCTGCCATCCACCTCATGCAAAGCGCTCCATCCCATTCTCTCTCAGTGTGATGCTTCCGTCTCTGAAAAAACATCCCCTCCCAACAGAAGTACTTATATCAGCTACATGACTCTCTAAGAAAATGTAGGTACCATGAATGCTACTGAGCAGTTAAATCCTAACCCTCAACCAAATACACTCCCCTCATTAAACCAAACTTTCCAAAAAGCCCTAATATTATCACCACTTTCTTCCCCGGAACACACAAAATTAAACATTTAATCCGTGAACTCTTCATAATTATTAATGACAATCAGTCAACATCAATTATATTCTAACCTTGTCCCTCTGTTTTGTTTAAATGCCCATCAATCTTGCGAGACATTTTCAGGGTTTAGGAAGGGGAGAGGTACGTGTGATGCCATTGCAGAAATGAGATTATTAATCCAGAGGAATATAGAACACAACCAGGATGTATTTGCCTGTTTTGTAGCTTTCGAAAAAGCATTTGATGGAGTGAATTGTGAAAAACTAATGAGTATATTGCAGGAAATAGGAATAGATTGGCGGGAAAGGAGGCTAATCCGCAACCTGTATATGTCTCAGACTGCTCAGGTGCGAGTGAGAAATGAAGAGTCCTGATGGGTAGCGTTAGGAAGAGGTGTATGGCAGGGTTGCCCACTGATGAAAATTGCCACAAAAGAATTCATCCAATGAGTATAGTGGGTGAGTAAGTAACCAGGTATATACCCTATTCTTGAAACTCTGGATAGCATCTGATTTCAACTGAGTAGGCAGATGGTTATACAGTGGTATGTTCATATTGTGAAATGTGTTGTAAGTTAATGACAATCTACAATAAGTAGTATTTAGATTCGATTTACCTCTTGTGGAATACTTATGGAGGTTGGATCTTAATTGGTAAGTTTCTAGATTAACTTTCACATGAGTCGGAGCCTTAAAGATATACAAACAAAATACAGTCATGATTCTATACCTAATAAATAAAGGTTTGCTGTAATCACATGGTGGTATATTAGCAAGAGAGCGAATAGCTCTCTTTTGCAGTAGCAAAATTTGTTTAACATGAGGGGAATGACCCCATAACTCAACACCATAATTCAAATGACATTGAAAGAAGGCATGGTAAAGTGTTAAACGATACTCATTTGAAATGATAAAGTTGAGCTTTCTTAACATATAAACAGCTTTACTAAGTTTATTACAGGTCTGACTGATGTGAGTCTCCCAATTAAGTTTTGTATCAATATAAATTCCTAGTATTTTAGCAGTTTCAATATCAGTTGTTTTTGATTTAAGACTGCACACAATATGCTGAGTTTTGTTAGTATTTAATTGTAAATGATTAACATCAAACCATTCATTAGCCTGTTTTTGGGTAGCGCTAGATTGTAACTTTGCATCTTCTAGATGTTGACACTTTTTCACAAAAGTAGTGTCATCAGCATATAAAACAGATCTCGGTTTCATATTACAGGGAAAATCATTAATCATGATAATGAAAAGTACTGGGCCAAGCACAGAGTCCTGTGGTACACCACATTTTACTTTAAGAGCTGCAGACTGACAGCCATCAAGTTCAACCAATTGGTGGCGATCATCCAAATATGACTTCATTAGTTTCAGTGCAACTCCCTTAATACCATAATATTCTAGCTTTCTTAGTAATATTGAATGATTAAAACAGTCGAAGGCCTTACTAAGATCACATAGTGTCACTGAGACTGATTCCTTTTCTTCAAATGCATTAATGACATAATTAACTATGGACTCTACTGCCAAAATTGTAGATTTCCCAGATCGAAAGTCATACTGGGATTTGGAAAACAGCTTATTTAACTCAAAAAAATTACATATTTGATCTTTCATAATAGCTTCAAAAATTTTACCAGAAACGGGGACCTTGGAAATGGGGCGGTAGTTAGCTAAATCATCTTTATCACCTTTCTTATAACAGGTACTGTTTTGGAATATTTTAGAGCTGTTGAAAAATCTCCTGTCTCAAAACATAAATTGACTAACATTGCTAATGGTTCCGCAATGAGCACAATAATGTCCTTTATTAGGGAGTTTGAAAGACCATAAATATCCTTACTGTTGGATTTTTTAAATTTTTTAACAGTCGATATAATATCAAGTGTAGTAACAAAATTCCATTTAAAATTTAAATTATTCGGAGGAAGATTTTACAGCATATTACCAATGTTGGCAGCATCAACTTTTCGAGAGAACAAATTGTCTTCAACAGCTTTTAAGAAAAAATTTTTTACAGCATCTGGGGTGAAAGGAAGATTTTCTTTTCTATTACCATGACCAACTTCTTGATTGATTATACTCCATGCTGCCTTTTGTTTATTTTTTGCATTCAATATAAAATCCTTGTAAGCATTATTTTTTGCACACCTAACTAAATTATAATAATCTCTTTTGTATTTCAAGTAAGCCTCTTTGTCATGCTGGCTTCCACTGGTTTTGTAAGAGTGGTAGTAACTAAGTAAATCATTTCTAAGAGCTAATAACTCCCCAGCATACCAGAGATTTTTTTTATTTTTAGTGGGGATAGAGTTAGGAATTTTTTTAGGAAAGCATTGCTCAAAAATGCCTAGGAAATTACCTAAAAAACTTGAAAAACATGTTTGTTCTACAGAGTCTGTGCAAAAACCATGCCAATCAATACAAGATAGAAGCAGTTAGAAACTCTCTAAACCTTCTATTGTTATGGGCCTCACGATTATGGTTTTACCTCTATTTGGATATATCTTTTGAGTTATTTGAGTAATAAAAGTGAAGCTTATACCTTGATGGTCAGATAAGAGATAGTCAATAACACTTATACTGTACAATTCAGGACCATAATTGGTAATTACATTATCTAGGCAGGCAGAAAGTCGAGTAGGCTGTTTGTTTGCCCAGTATAAATTATAAGAAAGCAAAAGATTTTCAAGAACCTGACAATTACTAGTTTTTAGTGTTATGTCAATGTTGAGATCTCCACAAATTATGATATTGGCTTTCAGAGTCAAGAATAGGGATAGTACTAGTTCCAGTTGATTGAAGAAGTGTTAAAAAACACCATTAGGGGAGCGATACACAGAAGCAATGATCAAATTCAGGTCCTTCAATATGATCGCAGATATTTCAAAGTGCAATCAATTCCAGACAGAATTTTTCCAAGTCAATTACCTTGAAGGGCATACCTTTCAGGAAATAAATACAGGTCCCACCGTTTTTTTGCTACAGATCGGCAGTAGAATGATGACCAGCCAAAATCACTAATGTTATACACATCAAATTCATTTTTTGCAATCCAGTGCTCATTGAGACATAGCACATTGTAGCCACCATGTTTGACTATTGCCTTCATCTCCGTTATCTTATTACGTAGACATCTCACATTTTGGCAAAATAAATTAATACTATCTAGTCAAAAGGACTTTGGTTTTGATATTCCCGTTTGGAGGCGGGTAACACGTTTCTCTAAGGAACACTTTTCCGTAGTGTTATCGGTGTGGCCCCTTGTTGCTGAGGTGGATACCGGCGCATCACTAGTTTTCAACTCGGAGTTCGGATTCACCACCGCAGCTGACCCTTCAGCAATATTCTCTGTCTCTTCATGAGTAGGGGTCAGTTTCTGCGGTTTTGGGGGGAAAAATTTCCCAACTTTCACTTCTACTGGCCAAATAACTTCTTTAAGAAGTTGATCCTTAAGGCTAATTGGCGCACAGAGTTTAAAAGAATTATAAACTTCACCAACTCTCAAACTTTCACATTTGAAGTCATTCCCAGGAAATATTCCGGACAGATGCTTCACAATGTCATCAGGCGTTGCATTGGACTGGACACGACCAATGTAGAAGAGAGTCTTGTGAGGAACTCCCACAAAATTGCACGTAACAGCAGGCTGCTTACAACTCCCAAAAACCTTATTTCGTTTGCATTTGTTTCTCTGGTAATTCACCTTTTGAAAACCTTCCTCGTCAGTAACGATGGATTCGAAACTCATGGTGATAAATTTTGCTTTTACATTTTTGGGGCACAAATCAGAGTTGTCACTATTGAGGCCTAATTGTTCGTTGACTTCAGGTTTCAATTCCGTAGACAACGTTACAGCTTCCTTTGCAATTGGCTGCAAGGTAGTACTTTCCGTGGATCCGGTAGATTGGAGAGTTAGTAACTTGATTTTCAAATTTTCAATGTCGGCCGCCATATTGTAAATATTGGGCTTATTTACACGGCATAAAAACACTTCCAGTAAATGTCATGGCAGTCCGAGAGAGCTTTTAATGTTATATCACTTAAGCCGGAGCATTTATGGTGGCATACACCTGAGCAAATATCGCAACTAACAACCATATCACGTACTTCGACTCGTGTTTTACAAGAGCCACATCGTTGTACGGCCAAAGTTGACGCCATCTTGAACTACAATGCAGAGGAAATGATCAAAGAGGCATTGGAAGAACTGGAGGTAGGAATGAAAGTGGGCGGGGAATTCGTAAAATTAATTAGGTTTGTGGATGACGAAGCTTTAGTTTGTCAGTCAGCCAAGGGGTTGTAAGGATTGCTGAGTGAATTGGAAATTCAGGGCGACAGGTATGGGATGAGAATCAATATTATTAAAACAAAGGATATGCAATTTTCTAGAAAGAAAAAAGCTAAGATAAACATTAAAATAGGAGGGCAAAAACTAATGCAGGTAGAAGAGTTCACTAATCTCTGAAGCATTTGGACCAATACGGTCAAAGTAGTAGGGACGTATGGAGAAGAATAATGCTAGGCACAGAGGCTTTCATAGGGAGGAGAGAGTTGACGAATGGGACGTTGAGTAAGGATATTAAAAAAAGACTCGGGAAACTTTTGATATGGTGCATAGTTATATACGGAAATGTGGTCATTGAAGCAGGAGGATAGTCGTAGACTGGAGGCTTTTGACATGTGGGAGTGGAGAAAATGGAGAAGGTGAAATGGACCGAGAAGAAAATCAATGAGAAAGTACTTGGTATGGTGGGTGAAGAGAGGGGTTGGTTGGGAGAAATCCTATTGAGGCAGTAAAAATGGATGAAGGGCATATTGACCGACAAAGGGACTGTTCAAGATGGTAATAGAGGGGAGAATGTGAGATGAGCAAGAAAAGGGAATGAACAGGATAGGGATGTTTCATTTAAGGATTCAAGTTCCTTCTAGATTATTATTATTAGGAGTTAATTTCATTATTTCCTTGAAAATTGTATTGTAGCACAACAGTCTGATTTACCTAATTTCTCTTAAATTTTTAGTAGTTCTAGGGTTAATTTTTCCATAAAGACATGGCCTCATTTTGCTTCCAATAATAATTTTAATGCCCATATTTTCATGACAAATTTCTAGTATTGAGCTATTTTGGGTATCATCATGATACCTGATTTGCCCTGTAAAATTAAACCTACATATGTTTTATATCATTATTATGCTTTTTGTGTGCAAAAATATCAAAATCTAGAAGATGCAAAGGTACGATTCAGAGCCACTCAAAGACAGGCTAAGCAGGCAGGTTTCATATTAATCATTTACGTTTAAATTCTAACAAAACTCAGCATAATGTATGCAGTTATAGTATATAAAAATGTACTGATGTTGAAAATTCTAAAATACTAGGAATTAATATAGATAGGAAACTTAACAGGGAGACTCACATCAGTCAGATCTGTTATGAACTGATTAAAGCTCAACTTTCCCATTTCAAATGAGTATCGTTTAACACTTGACCACGTCTTCTTTCCATGTCATTTAAATTGCAGTGATGAGTTATGGGGTCATTTCCCAACACATGTCATACGAATCTTGCTACTACCCAAGAGAGATTTTTCCTCCCTTGCTAATACACCACAACGTGATTTCTGCAGACCATTTTTAATTAGCTGTGGAGTCATGATTGTACACCATGAGGGGTAGAGCAAATGTAAATAATACTATTTTTTGTGGATTTTCATCAACTTACAGCGCATTTCATATTGTGGACATTCAAATGTAAAACTATCTGTTTTTTTACACTGTTTTTGTAACACTGATTATTTATTGAGAGATAGTAAGGTGAAAATGAAATCCTTTGAGTTTGGTGCATTCATCAAAATAAATCCAAGAACGCTACATTAAAACTGCTAATTCTTCAAGGAAATTTGACAGAAATCATGATGGGTGCCATTTTATTATGTTTGCACCTTTTGGTCTACTAAATTCTCCATTATCAAAGGACAATTGATGCATGATCGTTCATCATACTTAATGCGAATTTAACAGTTTAAATGAGCGTGCCATTATATTGGTGATGTTAAACATTTTTTATTTATTGTACACAAACACTCAAATTCAAGGAGACTTCTTATTGTCTTACATTGCTCCAATATTTCATTAAATTTTGTTTCAATTGATTCTGAATTTGTATAAAAATAAAGCCCGCCTAAATGCATAGTGTACTCAATTAAACTGCATATAATCAACCATTATCGGTTTGCTGTGAAAGTGAGTACATTAAATGCATTTGAAATATAAAGGTCACACTTGTATCCTTAAATAATGGCATTTTCAAGAATAAAAGCAATGCCAATCGAAAAGAATGTAGAAGAAGAAATGAATTCGATCACAATCACCATAATGAAAAAGGAGTATTTCACAACAGCAAGGGATTTGTGGCGTTAATAGGTGTATTTGGGAATTGATTCAGCATATTAAATAAAATAATACCTCACTACAGAAAACAATAAAAATCTAATTTTACGTTAACTACTTAAATATCGAATCTTCCTATTTATAACCGTTGTATTTTAACTATCCATTTTGAATGATTTGGACTCAATGTATCGTTTGATCATTGCGCATGTGAAATAATACTATTTTCTAAACATTATTGACGATGTTTATAGCTGTCGTTGGACACTTGACTCCCGTTCAATTCTACCAAAAACATACGATCTTAACTACTTCAAAAAGGAACATTTACAAATATATTTTCTACAGAGATTGATACTGCAGTCAATTCAAGCAGAGCCCAAAGCAATTAAAACATGACTATCTCTGCAGCAAGTATTATTGTTGTGTATGTAATTAGGTGTTCTCCAAATTTAAAAGGCATATATCTCACAAATGATCTCACCCGTCCATTCTTCCCAAAATACATTCACTAAGATTAGCAACCTGAAGCAGTATATCCTTGTTTACGCAAATGAGAAGCCATACCGTTAAGAATTTGCTCCATGTCATTCAGTTGGAAAGGAAAGCCTATGGTCTGTGAGTGTGTAAAGAATGCTGTTTCTGAAGTACGCAATAATGTTTGTTTTGATTCGTTCATTTGGTGACGCTGTAGCCGTGGCAACAGTAACAAACAAGTGAAGAATGAAAAGTTTCGGATTAGATTGAGAATAAGATCTAATTTTAAAGAGAAATAAAGTATGCTCTATGGATACTATATTTTCGTTTATTAGGTATAAAGATCAAATACTGAAAAGGAAAATCAAATTATTGGACATGTGCGGAGACATACAAACGTTTGACTTTCCTTTCTCCACAAATATATAATGGCAATTGAAGATGTTTTTCTTTCTTGCAAGCAAGAAAGTCATTTCATGATGTATCCGGGCTTCGTGTTGGTAATATAATAAATAAATGAATGAATAAATTTACCATACATGGGAAGGAGTGTATAAAATACATAAAATATGTAATTATATTTAAGAATGCGAACCATTGCCTATTAGTGTACACGCCTGAGCTATCTTTCCAGTAATGCAAGTTAATATCTTGTAGTTTCATTGTGGTTCTTTTTCTTCTTAGTTTCCAAATTTCGGCGTGCTTTGATGGCACTTAAGGTGATGACGCATCGATGTTGCTGACGACCCATAGTCAGCAACATCGATGCACCAACCCACAAGCTAGCGCAATATGTTTCACATGCTCTTCAACTCTTCGCCAGAAAAACTGACTTTTTTGCTAAAACTTCCATGGATTTCATTCACATTATTCGGAATGCTGAAGTCCAAATAGTCAACATGCTGGTGACCTTTGATGTAATTTCCTTGTTCACAAATACGGCCATTGATGGCTCCATGCTACTCATCAAAAACCTCACCTCACAGGGATTAGCTAAGGATTAACCTGGACCTCGCAAATTCTGCCTCAGGAACTCATACTTCCTTTGGAATGATAAGCACATTGAACATAATGAAAGTCAGCCATGGGATCACCCCTCTCTTCCGTACTAACCAATATTTTCATTGAGATCTCTCAGCTGAAGGCAATGGTCTTACCCAAAGAAACCAACCCGTAGTAATAGTGGTTCTTTTTGCACCACTTTTTAAAACATTTAAAATCTCAATCCAATTTTGATAAATACATTTATGTATAAAAAACATATAAATAGTTAAAAAAATAATTATTTAAAAAAAAAGAAACGGAAACTCAAGTTTTCCGTTCAGGTCAGTTTCCTTTAAAAACCTGGAAACCTTACTTAAAAAGTTGGGGTCCACCCCTAAACTATTGCTTAAATTACATCTTATTTTAAAACATTGCTGCAAGGTTGCACTTTTGTCTCCATGAAGAGTGCATGAGGGCTAAGTGCCCTATTCTCAGGCGCGTGATCCTGACCTCTTCCCCCTAATGTTCCAGATGGAAGAGGGCGCTGTCAAAACAACCAAATTTATGGCCTTTAGTTCCTTGTTTGGCAAGAATCACCAAGCTTCCTTCCACTAGTTCAGAACCAAATTCAGCAAGGCAGCCCCGACATCCAGCACAGGAAGCAAAGCTGAGTCTGTTTTGAGATTGACCAGGGCTTCATTTGCTGCTTTGCCATCTTTTTCAATGCCTGGTATTCCCACATGACAAGCAGTCCATGTAGAGGATACCTACTTCCCCTTTATCTGAAGGGACCACAGGGTATAATAGATCTCCTGAACCATGAGGTGCATTGATGACAAGACTGATATGGATTATAGGGAAATCAATGAGTGCGAACAGATGAGAAAAGAGCCATTACATTCTCTTATGACTTTTAGGGCCCTCTTGATAGCTGACAGTTTGGCTGTGAACCCCTTAATCGTCTCTTAACTCTCCCCCAACCTCCGATCAACACCCTCCGCCACCCTCTGGAGAACACTCTCCCTCAATCAATGACCAATCATCAACCGCAAATATAAGAACTGCTCTATTGAGCATAATTACGAAACTTCTCTCTCCTACTGACAATAAAACCCTTATTAGCATCATCACCAATGACCTTATACCAGCCCTTCTTCAACTTGTATATGGTGCCCAATTCAGAAATAAACAACCACTTCCTTAAAGTTTTACAATGGAACTAAATGGCATAAAAAACAAAAAACAATAGCTCAACCTCCTAATAACCAATCATTATCCAGACATCATCCTTTTTCAAGAAACCAAAAATAATAATACCCAAACATTTAATTGTCCAAATTACTCTAAAATCAGAAGAGATAGAGCCAATGATCCTGGTTGCGGGGTCATGATCCTATCTAAAACTAACGTACTCTTCACATAACTTCACCCCCACCCACCCAAAAACTGGAACTCGCTGGAATAGCAATAAAAGGAGTTACTGGGACCCTTAACATTTTGTCAGCCTACTTTCTACCTTCATCCTCAAAGTCAGACGTCCCTGGCTTATCAGCACTGTCATCCCTACTGCACCCAAAGCTCATAAAAGTGGTGACTTAAACGCCAAATATTCTGCCTGGGGTTGAAAAACCACTACAACACGAGGGCGAGCCCTTCATAAGCTCCTATTTACCAAAAATATCGCAATTCACTCACCGCCTTTCCCTACCCTCTTCCATCATCACCCCCACTCCTCCAATATCCTGGATGTAGTTCTATTATCCGCAGATATCGCATTCCAAATCCTTAACCTATATAACTCAGCCTCGGACCACTGCCCCATATTTTACTGCGTTCCTACACTCCTTCATACAACCAGAACCAACTAGAAGAGTTAACTGGAAACTATTTAAAGAAAACTGCTTGGCCATTAACCTTGTCCCATGTCCTGCTAGCACTCCAGGCAGCATAGAGAAAGCGGCTCAAGATTTAACAAGCACCTTAACCAAAATCATTCTTCGCTCTTGCTACCCTCCTTCTCCGGCCTCCATCGCTGGTGCCACACTACCTCCGGATATTTGGCGCCTAATTTCACTTAGAAACAAGGCCAGAGCCCTCATGGCAACGCACTCATCTCCGCCAAGATAAAATCGGCTTCTGTGCACTTCTAAACCTTGTAACATCCAAAACTAGAAAACATTGGGAAAAAACTTGGCAAGAGAAAATAAGTTCACTCTCACATAAGGATAATTCGGTATGGACCCTAGCCCACTGTCTGCAAAGGAAAAAGGTACCCATCCCGCCAATACCACATAATGGGAGAGCACTATACGATGACTGCGACAAAGCAAATACCTCTGCCGACTCCCTCGATTGCATTTTAAAAAAACATAATACATCCTCGTTGTATTCAGAAGCGTTGAACAGCGTTGAACAGCATCTCTTGCCTGTCACTTTGCCCATTCCACATATTCTTGGAAATTACTCCTCAAGAACTTTACTCATTTTTCCCGTGGACAGAGTAGGGTTGGGTTCGTGGAATCAAAGAGGGTCTTTCATTGCAATACATTTATTGGACTTACTACACAAGGAGTCCGGGCCGGAAGGAAAGAGGAAGCGTAGAGACAACAGCCGGTTCGGCCTCCGTAAGAGATTTCCACAACCTTTTGTGTCTTCAGTCACTGATCTGCTTTGCTTATAGAGCAGTTTCTGGCAAGGGCTCTTGCGTAGCCTTTACACTGCCCCTTTTCAGCCTCCAAGGCTACTAAGGCGGGAAGAATTCTTCTGCATTGTCAGTCGTTTGATTTATTCCCGCTAAGAGCAGCCTTGGCTTCTTCTTTGCCGCAAGGGTGTCTTGCTCGTCTTGGGATGCTATGGGGCGCTTGTAGCGGTCCCATGGCCAGACCCTTATGTCGCCAACCCGGAGAATTACTTTTACTTCCGCTTCTGCCGCTTTTATGAAGAATTTTCCAGATATTCTAGGCAGAAGGACGTCCATAGTTTCCAGCTTTTCGTCCTCGTGCATCTCGGAAACGCGGGCGCAACGACCGCGTGCCATGATGTCACGAAGAGCAGAATTCTGCACCCCCTGAATTTGACCGAGACTCGTTCGCGACACTCCTGACCATACCGGAGCAGCGTACGTGATGAAAGGCAGCACGCACGCTTGGTACAGTCTACGCTTCGTGTCCATACTCAGGACCGGCGGGCGGATAATCCGCAGGAGCCGATTAAGCGCCGCGAATGCCTTTCTACGTACACGAAGCGCTAGGGCGTTCCAAAGGCGTTTCCGGTCCATCAGCACTCCGAGGTAGGTAACTTCGGATTTCCACGGTAGGGCGACTCCATTCACTGTTAGGTTCACTCCTGTCGGCCGTCCATTTCCCGGATGGAAGATGATCGCCTTCGTCTTCTGTGCGTTAACAGCAAAGCGCCATCGGCGGTACCATTCTAGGAGATCCGCCACAGCGCTCTTCAGTCTTCGCACCGCGGTCACCTTCTGCCAGGAGCAGCACAGAAGGGCCGTATCGTCGGCATAGAGAGACAGGATCTCGAGGTTCCCACGTGGAGTTGGAATGTCGTGGGAGTAGATATTGAAGAGCAGTGGTCCGAGGACTGATCCCTGGGGCACGCCGGCGGAGATCCGACGCACCCCTTAATTCGCCCCTAGCCATTGCACGGTGAATGTCCTGTCTCTCAAATAGGAGTGAACCATCCGAACAATCCAAGGTCGGAAATGGAGTCGTCTCATCGTCAACAAGAGAGCCGGATGCCAGACGCCATCGAACGCCTTACTGACGTCGAAGAAGGCCCCAGCAACCGCCCTATTCCTGTTGAAGCTGTTCGTGATGAAATCCGCCGCTCGCACCAGCTGATGGACTGTGGAATGCTGCGCACGGAAACCAAACTGCTCCTCCGGGAGGATGTTATTCTCCCGGACGAAATCAGTCAGCAGCTGTTGCAGCAGTCGCTCGAATATCTTACCGAAGCCGTCGAGCAAGGACATAGGCCTGAGTTCTCCGGGACCCACCTCCAATTTCTGCGACTTCGGCAGGCAGACGATTCTCGCTCTTCTCCAAGTGGTCGGGAAGTAGAAAATCCTGACACAGCCATTTAGGAGCTTTGTCAGGGACCTCACCGCCGCCTTTGGAAGCTCCCGAATGACCATATTGGGAATGTTGTCGCTTCCCGGGGCCTTCCTCGTGCGGAGGCGACGTATTGCCTCTTTGACGTCCTTCTCGTCGAATCTCGGAATTTCCGAGGCGTCTTTCAGATCGGCGTCTCCGGCTCTTTCAAACGCCTCGATTTCTTCTTCAATCTCGGCAGAAGCGGAATTCCCAGGATTGGGTGAAAAGCTGCAGACCAAGTGATCAGCGAGCAGTTCGGCCTTCTCCATGGGAGATCGTGCCTCCCTGTCTCCGTCGGTAATAATCGGGTCCAGTGTTTGAGGGGCCCGCAGCCTCCGGCATATCTTCCACACCGACGGCCGGTCCTCGTTGCCGTCTTCCAAAAGGAGCTCCTCCCGCAGGTGCGCCTCCCAGTGGTCCGATCGGACCTCCCAGAGGGCATCCTGTACCGCTACGTTGAGCTCTGAGAGCTGCCTTCTCACATCCGCTTTAAGATATTTCTGCCATTGGCGCCGGACGTTGTTTCGCCGCGCAATGAGGCCTCAAACCGCCGCTGGAAGTGGAACCCGATGATACGAGTTTCTTTGTTCCTTTAGCGGTATCGAGGCCTTAATTGCGCCGTCTATTGCAGAGGTGAGGTGGCTGACCATTTGATCGGCCATCTCCGGTGAAGTCGCCTCCAGTGGCTCTCTTGGCAGCTCCTCAGCGATGACGTTGCGGAAACTGCTCCAGTCGGCCGACGACAGATCCAATCGCCGGGTGGAAGACAGCACTGGGATTCGGCTCCCCACTGCCAGGATGATCGGGTTTTGGTCTGACGACAGTTCCACGCATGTGTACAAACTCAGGGACGTCCTTACATTGTGAGCAATCGCAATGTCTAAAACGTCCCCTCGTTCGTGCGTGGGTATCGCTGGTCCTAAGATGGTTAGGCCTTTTGCATCTGCTAGCTGACGCAGGGATTCTCCTCTCGGGTTCGAGGACCGTGAATTCCAAGTAGGATGCTTGGTATTCAGGTCCCTCAAGATGACCGATGGTCCGCTGTCCCCCGCAAGTTACTGGATGAGATCCGGATCCCAAGGTTTCCCGGGTGGGAAATACAGAGATGAGACCCGGAGCCATCCTCCTCTTGTCCGTACGTCCACCGAAACAGACTCCGCATGCGGGTGAGAAATCTCTCTACATGCTTGGTGCTCGATGGACCTGTGGACGAGGATGGCCGCACCTCCTGATGTGCTAAGTCGTTGTCGCACGGGATCCCTGTCCGCCCTAAAGATGGTCCAGCCAGGTAACCCCCAGGCGTCCGTTGGCCGAAGGTGCGTCTCATTGACAGCGGCGACTATGGCTCCCTTCTCCTGGAGGAACACCCGTAATTCCTCGCGTCGGCAAAGAATTCCGTTGGCGTTTCATTGCGCAAGCAGGACGGGTCGTTCAGCCATGGTTGGTTGAATTTCCGATCCTGCTGCGCACCAGCTCTTCCAGGAGTGAGAGGAGAAGTTTGCCCTGCGTCGAGGTGACGAGCCTCTTCAAGGTGCATGCAATAACGGCAATGGTCTGCCATAATTCCTGGTCCTCTCTGTCTGGTGTCAGCGAGAACTCTGCGGATACTGGAGACTTATCAGTTGATGTCCCCTCTCTCCGTTTTTCCTGTTTCTGGCTTGGTTTTTCGCCTTCTTCACTTGCCGTTCGGAGGGTGTTCCCAAGCGCCCTCTGGGTTGGCTTCGTAATGGCTATTCCTTCTTCCCCGGTGGTGTTCGGGGATTTCTTCTTCTGCTTCTTTTTCTTCTTCTTCCCTTCAGAAGAAAAAGGAAGGGTCGCTTCCTTCGGAGGGAGGCTGTCGGGGGGTGACAAGTTCCCCTTGTTGGCCTCTCCTACGGCTGGCGCTGGTGGTGGTTCTCGGACCGCCTCAGAATCCCTGGGTGGATCTGTGATATCCACCTCCATGTTCCCCTCTTCTCCGGAGAGAGCCTGAACCTTGTCCTGAGAAGGGCCCTTCAGGATTGCTCCGTAGGTTGTAGCGTGATCGACTTGTCGGAATGGTTTTATTCCCGGTTCCGCTGCCGGTTTCTTGGGCGCCTGCTTCCCTGGTGCTGGCTTGCGTGCGTTGGCGTGTTGTTGCCGCTCAGCCTCCTGAAAGGCGGGATACCGGCGAGAGACGGCCGTATGAGGTCCTCCGCAGTTCGCACAGATGGCATCATCTCCCCTTCCTCGGGAGCATTCCTTGACTGCGTGTGCTCCAGCAAAGCGCATGCAGCGTTTCGCACACCAGCAAGCTATGCCGATGTGTCCAAACCGCATGCAGTTGCTGCACTGGAGTGGACCTCTGTCTCCACGGTAACGCTCCACAGTGACGTAGCGGTGGCAGAGCTGGCGGATGTCCCCGGGGGCGATGGCCGATGGAATCTTTACCACGTTCGCTACGTGGCGATCTATGGGGACCGGTTTTCCGTCCTCCGTGACCGTAAGGCGACGTACGCTACGAATTTCGTATCCGAGGGATCTGAGTCCCTCGGATACCTTTTCGACTGCTATCCATCAAGATATACCCTTGATAAACAGCTTCATCCCTGGCACCCTTTCAATGGGCTGCGAGTGGTGTTGGATTTTCTTGCTCTGCAGCAAGGAGAGTGCCTTTTTATGCCCCTCTCTGTTGGAGGTGATGATCCGGATTAAAGCTCTTCGAACTTCCAAGCCGAAAGCAACACCTATGTCGCCCGACAGCTGGTCAATCAGTCCCTGGACGTCGGTGACCCCATAGACGGCGATAGGCGGTGGTCGCAGCGTCTTAGGTGCCGATGCCGGTAGAGGTGTGGCTTCCGGGACGGCTGCGTCGTTCGTCAGAAGCGGTTTCCTTTACTTCCTCTTGGAAGAAACCAAGGTAAATCCGTCGTCGCCTTCCCCCTCCTCTGCGCTCAGCGCACGCTCCGCCCTATCGTCTCCTTGAAGATTCGGCATCCGCGTAACCGCGGAATCTTCTGGCTTCTGGTTCCTTCCAGATGCCTTCTTTCGCTTCACGCCGCCTGCGGTGTCCTTCACCACCTGGCCCTGTAAAGGGCCGAGGTCTGCTGTTGCCTCCGCTGTCCCGCTTCGGGCCTTTGTCTCCTCCAAGCACTGCGACGGGCTGAGAGCCAAGGCTTCAACACCTGATGATGAATTTGCCGAAGACTTAGATACCCCCGGCAAACAGCTGGAGATTCTTTGCCTTGCGGACGATTATTCCCACGCTGTGCAATTCCCTTCGTGGACATGAAGTCTCTGAAGGAGTACGCACGACGGTGTGTCTTCCTCCTCACCTGGACCACCGGAAAAGCAGAGTTGCTAGATGACATCCCAAGAAAGTAGTAGGCCCTCGTCTGATGTCTCCTTGATTCTGGCAATGAAGTTGGGGCGCTCGGGGTTTATATATGAATTCCCGGGTACAAAGACCGGACGCCGAACTCCGTATCATTAGCGGAAGGGGAAAAAGCAGGTTAACCTCGGTAGTGGGTGACTGTGTCCAGCCACTGTTCACCAAATTTGCTATCGCGGATTCGGCGAAAAGGACACTAGCTCGCATGAGTCCCTCTAGATGTCCGAGCATCAGATCCCCGCGACATTTTGTATTGAGACTGCCATCTACTTGGCTTTTCCGAAACATCAGAACTAGCATCATGTCCCCGCGACATCACCCCGGCTTTGAAATCAAACTGTGAGCCCCTTAGAAGTCAACCTTGCTTTCTCCGCTGTTGTCTCTAGGCTTCCTCTTTCCTTCCGGGCCGGACTCCTTGTGTAGTAAGTCCAATAAATGTATAGCAAGGAAAGCCCTTCTTTGATTCCACGAACCCAACCCTACTATGTCCACGCGACATATTGGTGTCAGGTGTGGGGTTGCGGAGTCTTGGAGGGTCTTATTTAAATGCAACTTGCCTTCGGTCCATCATGCTTCATTCGTATGATTGAATTTCGATTTAAGAAGTAGTTACGCGTAATGCCAAAGGAAACTAACCCCATTTTTTTTATTAACGAGAATCAGTTATACTACCTCGATCAAAAATTTCCCGGAATATATTCAGAAAATTAAAAATACAAGTTTATTCATCTAAATCTATATTGTCCCCTTCAAAGTAATCCCCATCGACTGCAAACACACTTATGCCAGCGCTTGATCCAATCCTCGAAACATTTTTTATATTCGGTTTTCGGTATTTCCATCAGTGCTTCCTGCGATTTTTCCATTACTTCCTCTCGGCTGCTAAAACGCGTTCCCCGTAATGGTTTTTTAACTCGATTGAACAGAAAGAAGTCACAGGGAGCCAAATCAGGTGAATTCGGTGGCTGTTGGATGGTATTTGTTGCATTTTTCGTCAAAAAATTACGAATAATGATAGGACTGTGCGACGGTGCGTTATCATGGTGCAAAATCCACGAGTTTTCTGCCCACATTTCTGGTCTCTTTCGGCGAATTGCTTCACGCAAACGTCTCATAACGCCCAAATAATACTCTTTGTTTACTGTCTGGCCTTCTGGCAAAAATTCATGATGCACTACACCGTTGTAATCCATGAAAACTGTCAGCATTGCCTTCTTTTTTGACTGCAAACGACGTGGTTTTTTGGTCTCGGCTCATTTGGTGAACGCCATTCACTTGCCTGATGTCTGGATTGCGTGTCGTACTCATAAACCCACGTCTCGTCTCCAGTAATGATCCTTTTGATGAATGTGGGATCGGTTTCAGCCTCGCAAATCATGTCTTTTGCGACGTCAACACGGTCTCTTTTTTGCATGAAATTGAGGTCTTTTGGCACCAACTTTGCTGCTACACGACGGAAACCCAAATCATTAACCACAATGTCTTGGGCGGATCCATAGGCAATGTTCAAGTCCTCCGCTATTTCTCTGATGGTTAATTTGCGGTTATTGACCAACATTTCTTTTACTTTATCAATTTTTTCACCGACTTTCGATGTCGATGGTCTGCCACTGCGTTCATCATCTTCGATTGACTCACGACCACTTCTGAACCGCTCGTGTTACTGGTAAACGACCGTTTTTTTTAGAGAATCGTTGCCGAAACACTTTTCCAACATTTCCAACGTCCGTGCGCCACTAAATCCGTTTTTTACGCAAAATTTAATACAAGTTCGTTGTTGCAAATTTAAATCCATTTCTGCAATTGTAAAAAATCGCCAACACACACAGAGAAAGATGTACTCTTGGTTACGTAACTTTTGCAAATGTCAAGTTATGACACTAAGATTTAAAGGGAATATCAACAACAGATGTACCAATTTAACAAAAAAACAGAACTCAAATCGGAACGATGGGTGCGCCACACGGTAGTTATTCCGGGAACTTTTTGATCAAGGTAGTATTACTAACATATGGCGAATGAATTTTGTCCTAGCCGTATTGTCTTTAAATCATAATGGATTTCGGTGGAAAGGGCACGTATGGGCGCTTAAGCGAATCTCTGCCTCGGGAGCTTGATTTATCACCAAACAATACGAACTTAATCGATTTTCCTACCGCTGTTAATATGATAGAAAGCGACCCTGTTTCCCATCCAACTATGCAACAAACATTTTCAGGACATCACATTTATTTAATTCCGAGTTTTAACGGTGATGGGGACGTAAGCATCGAGGAATAATCTTAATTTAGTGAGTCATCTTAGCGGGTGGAGTGAGAATCAGACCTTAAGCGTAGCACGGCTGCGTCTGAGCGGTACCGCTGCCGAATTCATTAAGTCAAATCCTCACGTTATTGAGTCTTATGAACTTTTTTCTTAACTAATGAAAAAGCGTTTCATTCCAAAAATTTCACTGGTCTCTGTTGAAAGAATGTTCACAAGCTGTTTGCAACGCCCCTTGGAAAGCGTGAACGAGTATTCTTCCCGTCTCAGGGAATTGGGACGAAAACTAAGAGATGCTTTTCTAGACCCAGACTCACAAGCGACAGGAATTATGCTCGAGAACCGCCTCCTCTCACAGTTCTTGGTCGGACTTAGGGAAAAATTGGGCGATTCGTGCTAGTGCGCAATCCAAGAACCATGCAAGAGGCTGAGGAATTTGATAACCTAGAGGAACTCAATGCTCGTAATTACTCAGGCGTTAGGGAAGTAAACTTCTTGCAGAACCATGACTTTGGTATGCCCGTGCGTAGTCCTAACGTGAAGACACCGACAACCTTTCCGTACAGTGACCCGACACGATATTTCTTAACGAGTCATGTTCAACCCCATCTCCAGCCAATCTTAAAACCCACTGTGAGCCCTAGTCTTTCGGATCAAGTGTACGCAATCCAGACAAATGTACACACGAAGCCTCCACAGTCTACACTGCCGGTGGGTGGAGGGAACGTAACTAATGCGCCTCGGACTTGTAATTACTGTAAAAAGGTGGGACACATCGCGCGCTATTGCCGTACAAAACCCCGCGCATGTTATAACTGTGGGGAAGGGAGCCATGTCAGTAAAGATTTCCCTCTGATGATTTGCGGCGTGTCCAAGCAAGCGGGCCATCGCCCGATAGATTGTCCCACCCCCACCCAAAAGCGAGATTAGGGAAACGCGGCCACCCCGGCCGGAAGGTCGGGGACGAATTAGTGCTCGTCGTAGCACCAGAAGTCGGCTTGATGGTCTCGGTTACAGTACTAGGTAGAGTGTATTCCTTATAAGTGGATACCGGTGCCGCTGTGAGTATTATGCAGAGTACAAGTTTCCCTTTTGGAAACCTAAAAATTGACGACTATTCCTCCCCTGTGAGAAGAGCCTCCGGCCTTGCGCTCGCCGCAGTAGGGCAATGCAACATACCTTTCATTATCGATGGAGAAGTTTACCCTCACGATACATTGATTGCAAATCTAGTGAAAGTACCGTATGACGGTATCCTCGGACTAGACTTCATGGTAAAATACGGAAGTAGCATTTCGAGCGGAGAAGGTAAAATTAAAATAACAGAAGGTCACGAAACCATGTTAAAATCAGGTTACTCAAAACAGGAAATTTCCGCTGTATTTTTAGAGGACATAATTTCATGTGATGATATCCAAGCAGTGCCTAAAACACAGAGTAATGAATCTTTCAAAGAGGATAACGCCAGCAGAAACTCAAAGGATAAAGTGAATGATGGACTCGTGGCTGTTGATGATTTGCTTAATATTAATTAGGAAGAGTTGGGTGATGATATATTAGTGCCGTCAGGAATCGAAGTCACAAGCACCGGTTTGCTTGGGGACATTTTTGGGGATACTGAAGATGTCTTGGTTGAGGCCACTCACTCTAGCGGGACAGAAGGACGAGTAACCTGTACGCGAGAAATTTTTAATTGAGCAAATCAAACTGTTGGGCAGAAAGGCGAATGTAAAACGTAAGTTGTTGATAGCAATCCATCCGTAGTCCATGCAGAAAGTAATTGCGGGACAGAAGGACGAGTAACCTGTACGCAAGAGAAAGCGTCGCATGAAGCTACATTTGTTGATACAATTAAAATTCCTCCACGCTCGGTTATGTTGACGAGTACCAAGATTCAGGACTATTATGGCGAGGATATCATTATTCAGGGAAGGGACTGAGATGTATTAATACTTCCAGTTCTAGCAACCGTCTCCCCCGATGGTAAAAAACCTTTGTTGTTGTGTAACACACGGCCCGAACCAAAGATGTTAAGAAAAGGGTCCTTATACAGTTTCAACATTTTTTCAGAAAGTCATGAATTACTAGCTGTAAATTCGATTGAAACAGAAACCCCAGAAATGTGGCCCGAGCACCACTCCACCGCTGAGTTACTGTCACTATTCTCGTTTTCTGATACTCCAAATGAAGCGACTGACTCTTTAAAGCAACTTTTACTAGAGTATGCAGATATTTTTATCCACGGGGATATTAAATTGGGATGCACCAACCTGGTACAGCATACCATAGATGTGGGAGATTCCAATCCCATTAAAAAGGCTCCATATCGCGTCCCTCATTCTCAAAGTGAAGCTCTTAAGGAGGCCATCGGGGATATGCTTGAGCAGGGAGTAATATCTCCATCTACCAGTCCATGGTCTGCTCCTCTGATTCTAGTAAAGAAAAAGCATGTTCCAGGCGAACCTGTCAAGTATAGGCCTTGCTTTGACTATCGCGCTCTGAACGCCGTCACTAGAAAGGAAGTATTTCCACTGCCAAATATGGACGAAATATTCGATCAGTTAGGAGGGACAAAATATTTCAGTTGCCTAGATTTATCTCAAGGTTACTGGCAAGTTGAAGTAGACGAAAAAAACAGGGCACAAACCGCTTTTAGCACTCCAGACGGGCACTACGAGTGCAACAGGATGGCATTCGGCCTTTCGAACGCGCCTTCCACATTCATGCGTCTTATGACAACCGTACTAGATGGAATGATCAATCGAGGAGTTTTGTTCCATCTCGACGACATATTACGGCATGATGAGAGCATGGAAAAACACATACTAGGCTTGAGAGAAATTTTTTCAAGACTGAGGAAAGCGAATTTGAAACTGAAACCACAAAAATGTGAATTCTTACAAACACGAGTGAAATTCCTCGGTCACGTCGTTTCCGCTAATGGGTTGGAACCCGATGAAGAAAAAATACATGCAATAAGCAGTTTTCAGCACCACGTAACGTTAAGCAACTGCAATCGTTCCGTGGGTTAGTGGGATATTACAGGAAATTTATTTTGCATTTTGCTCAATTTTGGAGTCCTCTTACCTCGCTAACAAGGAAGGATACGGACTTTATTTGGAAAAGAGAGCAACAAGAATCTTTTGATAAATTAAGGGCTTGTCTCACGAGTCAACCCGTATTGCGATTCCCTGACTTTTCGAAAGAATTCATTTTGACCACTGACGCTTCTTCCGTGGCGATTGGAGGAGTGCTGTTGCAGAATTTTGAAGATGGCGGGCATATGATAGCATGCGCCAGCAAGCAGTTGACACAGCAGCAAAAAGCATACTCCGCCACTGAACTTGAGTGTTTGGCGGTCGTACATATGATTAGAAAGTTCAGAGTATATCTTTTAGGCCGTCCGTTCACTTTAATCACTGATCATAGCCCGCTCCGATGGCTACTTGCCCTTTCCGAGCCGAAACCCAGACTTGCTAGGTGGATAATGGAGCTCACCGAATACTCGTTTACAATTCAGTACAAAGCAGGAAAAGATATTCCGCACGTAGACGCTCTCTCCCGCGCAGTGAACCCAATAGTAAATGCCCTCCATCAAGACACGGAATACGAGCCAGTTTGTGATAAAACCAAGATTGCGCAAGAACAGTCAATTTGTCCGGAACTTCGACCACTGCGTACGCTAGCGGAAGAACGAAACCCCAACTATCTCTTAGACGAGCATGGAGTACTCTATAAAATCCACGTTAAGACCCCCGATCCACTATACACCATCTGTGCACCCGTAAGCATGTGAGATTACATATTACAAAGATGCCATGACAGCCCCCTAGCAGGACATCTAGGAATAGACAAAACATTAAATATTGTGAAAAGACATTTAAATTGGCAAAGGCTGTACGCCGACACTCGAGATTACGTAAGTAATTGCGTAAGCTGCAAGAAACGAAAGGGAAGAAAGGAAAGAATACCTATTCAACCTGTCACCGAAGCGTCATATCCGTTCGAGAAAATTGCTTTGGATATAATTGGTCCATTAAAAGTATCCAATAGAGGCAATCGCTACATACTATCATGTCAAGATTATCTTACGAGATATCCGGAGGCCATACCTATCATTGATCAATCCGCAGAAACTGTAGCTCGAGCCTTCGTAGAGCAGATCATTTGCCGTCATGGGGTGCCAGCCACCCTTCTCACTGACAAGAGGTGCCAATTTCACATCACAGCTTATGAGGGGAATTTGTGATCTATTGAAAGTAAAGACAATTTTTACCTCCCCTTACAATCCCGCTTCCAATGGTAGGCTGGAGAGGGCGCACCAATCTTTTGCCGCCGTTATTTCTCACTATGTCAACCAAGACCACTCGGATTGGAACGATCAACTAAATTTTGCATTATTTGTGTACAGAAATAGCAAACATCGAATCACAGAGCAAACTCCTCCTTACCTTTTATATGGGAGGGAATTGGATATGCCTTGGGATGATGTCTTACGACCCCTCCTACCGTGTTACACGGAGGTACCCCCGTACGATCACGTTTTGCAACGCCGGCTCCAAATCGCTCGCGCACAAGCGGCCGAGAATAACCAGCGTAACCGAACCGATATAGTACTGCGCCTTGCGCATCTTGTCCCGATTTCCAGCTGATGCTGATAAACGGTGGTATGATATGGGTATTTTAGGGCGTGGTTAGGGAGAAAGGATGCTTAATTTATGTTGGGCATTGCGGTAAGTTTAGGACGTTTATGCTTGAAGTGTGGATTGTTATCGTAGGACCATAGTTATTCTAATAAGGGGTTTTGGGTGATGGGCAGTGATTTGGAAAAGGACGAAGCAATGGATTGGAGGTAGGTACTGATGGGTGGTAGCTGCAGATCATTGTGGAGGGAACCAGGATCATTGCGAAAGAACCAGGGGGCTTCAGCTATATGACGGATAGCTTTATTTTGAAAAGTGCAAATTTTCTTTATGTTTGTGTCGGATATGGCTCCCCAGGCTTGGTAGCCATATGTCAGGATGGGGCGAATCATGGATTTGTAGAGGATCAATTTGGTACTTAGTTTAAGGGGACTTCTGTGATTTAGAAGGGGGAACAGGGAAGCACGCGCCGCGTTTGCCTTGTTGAGCACGTACTTAGTATGCTCCTGCCAGGTAAGTTTCCTGTCCAGTATGACTCCCAGGAATTTTTCTGAGTTTTTAAGGGGGATGCGGGAGTTACCATAAAAAAGGGCCGTAGAGCAGGGTTTCTTCCACTTTCTTGCAAAGTTGACATGTTCGCATTTGTCTGGATGGACACGGAGTTTCCAAGAGTCCATCCATTCTTCAACTAAGTCCAGGTGTTCCTGGACGTTGTCTGCTGCATTGTCGGGACAGAAAGACTGAGATGCAATGGTGGTGTCGTCGGCGTACAGGTACACTTGGGTTTTAGGATGGGAGGGGAGATCATTTATATAAAGATTGAAAAGGGTTGGGGATAAAACAGCACCCTGAGGGACGCCAGCAAGGATTTTTCTCGGGTTTTAGTTGTGAGAGTTTATGGAGACAAAGAAAGTTCTGTTTGAGAGGAATGATGCTATAATTTTAACAAGAGAGAAAGAGATATCAGTCTGGGAGAGTTTGTAGACGAGTTCTTCTTTCCAGACACGGTCAAAGGCCCGTTTGATGTCTAAAAAGGCGACCTGGGTGTGTTTTATAATGTTGAATCCAAAAGTAATATGCTCGACAAGTCGGAGGTTTTGGTGGGTGGTTGCTGTTTTTCTTCTGAAGCCCGTTTGTTCCGGCCGTAGGATATTTAGTGCAGTGAATTCCTCATCAAGGCGGTAGTGAATGACACGCTCCAGGACCTTACCCATGCAGGGGAGAAGGCTGATGGGTCTGTGATTACCAGGGTCCTTAGGATCTTTTCCGGGTTTGGGTATGAGTATGACTTTTGCACACTTCCAGGCGGCAGGCAAATAGCAGAGTGAGAGGCATGAGTTCAGGATGGACAGAAGGTGTTTAAGGAAGTGTATGAGGAGGTTTTTGGGGTGGTTGTATGAGATGCGGTCAGGGCCGGGAGCGGATTTGGCTTTGCAGTTATTAATGATGGCCTTTAAGTCGGTCATTGTAGCCGCTGGGATAGCAGGAGGGGGAGTAAATGCGATAGAGTCGAAAGTTTGGTTAGCGGGGGAGTCAAGATGGGATGGATTTGGGTTGCAAAAGACCGATTCCAAGATGTCGGCGAAGATTTCACACTTTTCCTGGTCGGAGTATGATAATGACCCGTTATGAAGGAGAGGAGCTGGGGGTGTAGATCTTTTTCGGAGTGATCGGGCGAGTGGCCATACTGAGTTATCCTCATAAGACAGGGAACTGATCTTTTTGTCCCAGAGGGATTGTTTTTCCTTTCTGAGGGAGGAGGTGACAAGGTTGCGAAGAGCCCTGTATCTGCGGCCATCAATGGGCCGGTGGGTACGCAGCCATAGCTGTCTTGCGCTGTTTCTCTTCCGAATGAGGTTCAAAATCTCAGCCGGCAGAGTTTGACCAGCTAGAATTGCCGGATCTTGGCGGAGTTGGGAAGAATTTGCTATCGACGTGAGGGTCAAGGTAAACTGTTTGATGGCTGAGTCAATGTCTTCTTTTATGTTGAGGATCGGGCGTTCCAGAGGCGTAACGCAGCAGGTCGAATGAAACCGTTTCCAGTTGACTTTTATGGTTTGTGAGTTGGGGATCGTCGGATTCAGGGAAACAGTGTAGGTTAGTGGACAGTGATCGGAGGCAGCATTGTTTACATTTTTAAGGTGAAAATTGAGAGGAAGGGAGGTAAGGACGAGGTCAAGGATGTCAGAGTCTACGGGGTTAGGGGTGAAATGCGTTGGGGATGGAGGAGCCAGTATGGAAAAATTTTCCGAGATTTGGAGACGGCGCAAAGAGTTGCCGCGAGTAGAGTTGCATTTGGAACCCCAGGCCATATGCTTGGCATTGAAGTCGCCACCTAGCAGAGCCCTTGGGATGAGGATACATTTGATTGCATCCAGGTCCTCCTTGGGATATTTGCTGGTGCTGGGCGGGAAGTAAACTGACCATATGTTTAAATTCCCTTCCCTGGTCTTTATTGTAATACCGACAAGTTCAAGCTTGTTAGTAGCAGGTGGTGATAGTTGGCAGCAAGGAATGGTTTTCTTGATGAGGATTGCTACACCGCCTCCAGGCTTGGAATCAGGCCTGTCTCTGCGGAAGACTCTGTAGTTGGGGATATAGAAGGTTTGGTTGACAGTCAGCTTTGTTTCTTGAAGAAGTATAATATCCGAGGAGTAGACGGCCGTGAGGTGCTGTAGCTCGAGTGATTTTGACCTGATGCTGTTACAGTTCCACTGGAGGAAGCTTAGGTGGTGAGGAGAGTAGACGGGTTTACAGGCCATTCAGGAGTTTAAGGAGGCACGGGATTAGGTCCGTTTTTAGGATTGACATTAGGGAGGCATTGTCATCTACCGTAAGGATTTTAGCAACGATAGAGAGTAGGGAGGACTTCAGGGTAGATTGGGATGAGGATTCTTGAGAAAGGTTAGAGTCAAGGTTAGCGTTTGGTTGGGTGGGGAGGGGATTGGAGGCAGGGGGAGGGTTGGCGACGGCCTGAGCACGGGAGATACCAGTAAGGGGGTTGGAACGGGATTGCCAAGCGTTTTCTATGGGGGGGAAAGCAGCCTCGGAGATGGTTGGAGCTGTGGGTGCAGTCACCCTGTTGCCAGAGACTAAGCCCTCTCTTTTGGCGCGTATTTTTAGCATGAGTTCTCTATGGACGATACAGCCCCTGTAATTTGCAGTATGTGCTCCACCGCAGTTTATACATTTTGCAGGCTCGTTTCTTGATTTTGTGCATTCGCGATAGTGATGGTTGCCAGCCCACTTTACGCAGCGGGGATTTAGGCCACATGTTTTATGCGTTTGGCCGTAGCGCTGGCATGACATGCACTGGGGGGGGGCCTACAGGTTGCCGGTAGGGTTCGACGCTCGTACGCAGATGTAGAAGAGAGGTCGTTTGCATAAAATCTTCGTGCCTCGAAGGATCTTGTAGGCGAACTTGAAACAATGGCAGTTCCTTTGGGGGGATAGGAGGAAGTTCAGCAGTGGGATTTTCTGAGCGGATCACATTTCTCTCTGCGTGTTCAATGGGGGAAGGACGTGTAGTCTTTAGCTGGACGACTTGGTCAGTAGGAAAGCCGATATCCGCTAAAGATTCTTCGATGCTCGCCACTGGGGTGTTTGATGGGAGGCCCCGAAGAACGAAGTGGCGTTTCTTATCACACTTGAGTTGATAAGTGTAATGCTCCCAACCTTTTGATCTAAGGAGGGAGGTGGCTGCACGGAAATCAGAAACAGTTTAGCAGTTTAATCGTATTTCATTACGGACTAGGGTGGCCACTGGAGGGAGGACACATGCCGAACGAAGGGAGTTGTATTTCTCTTGCCAGTTTCGGATATCTTTAAGGTATATAGGGGGAAGGTTCAGCCTTGACTGAGGTTCGGAGGGTTCATCCTCCATCAGGGCTGGGGTTTGGTCAGCTTCCGTCTCGCTTTCGGTCGTGGACAGGGGAGTGAAACGGTTAGCGGTTGGGGTGAGGCGTACTTCGTCATTTAAGGAGGGTTTTGCCTTCCGCTTGGACACCACAGTGGTGTATTCTGAATCGGCGGGGGCAGTGCGCTTTGAAGAGCTTTGAGTGGTTGAGGCGGCAGGTATGGAGGCTGGGAATTTCACTCCATAAGTGGAAAGGATGGATTGTAAACGGGAGTCTGCCAAAGCTTTGGAGGGGATGGGGATGGATACCGTCTGAGCGGTTGATGAGGTGGCAGGAAACAGATTAAGAATGGTTTGGAGCGCAGAGTTTTGGTTAGACGACGAAGGAGTGTCAGGGCGTAGCTTTAGCTGAGTATTTTGGTCAGCGGGAGTCGGAGTAGTAGCTTTGGGATCTATTTTGGTGGATCCCGGCCCGGGAGGGCCCAAAGTAAAATTTAAAAGTTGTTTAAAGGGCGATTTTGTAGCATATAATACGCTATATAGACCGGAGATTTCAACGGGCGCACCTACCTGTTGATCGCTCTGGAGATTTCAACGGGGGGGCTATGAGAGTAGTTCGGGTGGCCGACACTCGTGTCGCCACCCGCAACGTCTTTTAAGGAAAGGGCCGTAACTCGAGAACGGTAAGAGATAGCTCAAATCTGAGAAAAGATTTGAGTCCGAATTGGGGGATAGGGAAGATCAAACTCCCCCGCTACCGATTGGGACCCTAATGGAGGGGGTAGGTTGCGTTTCAGAAACGTCTTAGGAAAATGGAAAAACTGGTTTAACTGCGTAGTACGTGGCTTGGCTCAACAGATGGCGCCACCGACAACGTCTTAAACGAAATATGGCCTCTATCTCCTTAACCGTTGGACTTAGAGCAAAACGGACAAAAGATTTGAGTTCAAAATGGGGGGAAGGGGGGACTAACAAAACTTTCCACCCAAAGAGACCAATTTGAAGGGGGTGGGTGGGGGTTTAGATAAAGGAAAAATAATATGAGTAAGCACTATGTAGCACTATGTATCAAGGTTGGGGGAGAGTAAGATTGGGTTTGTGTTGGTAGTGGTGTGTGAGGCGACTTCAGCCGACCTAATGGGGGGGAGGGGAAAGTAGGGGGACGCCAAAGACACCCCTGCCAATCCGCAAAGCGGGCACAGCAGGTCCGTGCCAAGTCGCCTTCCCGCCCTAGCACTAAGAAGTGGACCCGCCCGGGTCCCAATGGAGTGCAATGGGAGTAAACTCCCTTCCAGGGGTAACCGGACGAGATGACCTAAAGGGGACACAGCACGAGCGCCTCCGGAGGGTGAGAAGGAGGGACAAGTTAGCCTCCCCCCACCGGAGCTACGGCTGAGAAGGACTCAAGTCGCCTATGTGTAAGTGTGTGTAAGTGTAACTATGGCTATGGCTGAGTTGACGCAAGCGTGCAGACTCGATGGAAGTCTTGACTGGCGAACACCAGAAGGTTTTGCAGCGTCGATGGCAGCGGCCTCGTGGACTGGCTGAAGAGCTCAAGCACGGAACGATGTTCTCTCGACGAGATTAGGCAGCAGAATGAACCAGCGTAACATAAAAAATGAGCATTATAAATACAATAGGAACTTACGTTTGCCGCCTATTCTTAACATTCAACTTGTGTTGCTGCGCAACTTGGTACTTACGCCCAGGCAGTCAAAAAAGTTTACTTCGAAGTGGGTTGGCCCCTATAAGGTAGTCAAAATTAGAAGTAAGGCGACCTGTGACATTGAGAATATCCGGGACGGGAGGATTCTGACAGCGCACCACAGGAATTTGCTTCCACAACCACCATAGCCCAAACCGCCACCTAATTACGCACAAGCAGGACGCGTGATTGACGAGTTCGAGACTGAGCAAGGCGCCCAGACCAACCATAATCAAGTCCACATTCCGCAGCCAGATAAAATCACCAATGGTTCACCAACCGAGCCTCTTCAAGGGGAAAATCTCCAAAATCATCCTCCATCGTCAGGAAAAGTTTATGACTTGCGGCCCCTGCCCGGGAGGATACGCTCTTAATTCACCCTACTTCCCTCCCTTGTATCTGCCTATTAGGTATGGCCCGAGTAATAGCAGTAAGACAATTGCTACGGAGAAAGAAGGTAGCAAGGAAGATCAAAGAATTGTTTGGCGAGACACCTCCTATCTACGACCGCCTTCCGGCGGCCGATGGCCACTCCTGGTGGGATGAAAGCCCACCTGTTTCGCCTCCAGCCCAGGCCGATTGACCACCGCCCACACCGGGTCGCTTCCCTTCTCCCGTGCGACAACACCTGGGTGGCGGTGATGAGTATTGGAGTGCCTTCCGGTATCTACAGCATGGGGAAGGGCAACGCAGCCAGCCAATGTATTACGCAGGAGATGGAGAGGGTCTAGCTCCAGCGTCACCAACCCAGGGAAGAAACTACTCCTGGTGGATGAAACCCCACCGTTTTCGCCTCCAGCCCAGGCGGATGGACCGCCACCCACGCCGGGTCGCAGTCTCTCAACACCGGAGATCCCGCCCAACGAAGAGAGAGGAGGGGATTCCTCTCCTGCCTCCTCACCCTTCGACGGACAAAGCAGTCCACCAACCGCTGTCGTGGAAGCCGGTGAATACTTCACAAACTCCAACTTGCCCCCCCTCCCCATTGTGTTCAAAACTGCAGTTTCAAATTTAACATTGGAAGATTCAGCGCCTCGTCCCCCAGCCGAAATTGAAAAAAGGAGGGAATACCCCCCGTCGCGGAAAGAGCATAAGCGTAGGCGACATATTCTCAATAAAAGACGGAAAAGACAATTAATCCAACAAAATAAAGGAGATCGCGAGATCGCCATGTGAGCTCTGCGACCGCATTAACTATATATTCTAATCTAACCTTTAATTTCCTCCTTATAGAAACCATGGACCTCCTTACCGTACAGAATGTGTGTCTAGTGACAATAGGACTGTTGAGTGGAGCAAACACCTCTGGTCTACTTTTCGTCCCGAAAGGACAATTATACTTCATAGTGAGTGAATGGATAGTGAACATAGGCCTTCACATACCTCAGCTAACAGCTGCAGTGGACATAGTTAAATGACAGAGCACCCAATTCCATGAGATTGATTTAAAATTAACAGCACAACCAAACGCGAGCATATTTTTTCACTTTGCTAACATCTCTTTTCTAATATGATTTGCTATATCTAACAAAGTGTACGGTTCAACTTAAACAATTTGGAAAGGCAATTAGAAATGTTAATTGGAGCCACCGAAGCAACTCGTAAGGGCAGAGGATTGTTTGACGTGGTCGGTTACGGACTGCATTACTTTACAGGCACGGCGACCGACCATCAGATACAAACATTAGATAAGAAAATAGAAGGTTTATCCATTCGCACCGAGCATGCCCTAAATGCGCGATATACATTTCTGTCAAACGCATCCAATACACTTAAAAGACATGATTTCTTCGACAGGGAAAGCCCTAGAACTCATGCAAAAAAAATATATAGAAAAGAGTATCAAATCATATACTGAGACTATAGCTTCAACAAAATACGCTTTTAAAGTCTTCAGCTACAGCCATACCGCTTTTATTGCCCTCACTCGCCACATCGCTGAACTGCAACATGAGATAGACCTTGTCAAGGCTAAAGTGCGACTCGCCGAGGCTGGGAAGTCCATACCTTCCCTACTCCCTCCCAGCCAGTTCCAGGGTATCCTGAAAAGTATTTCCGGAGCGCTGCTGCCCGATTGGTCGCTCCCACGCGATCTGGACCACAAAATCGCGATCATGTACGACATTGCTAGCGTGAGAGTGATCCGGCGGATGGGCGACATCAAATTACTCATAATACTGCCGTTGACGCAAAAGGGAATGAATTTCAAGGTGTTGCGAGCGCTACCTTTCCCGACCACCGATGGTGGGAATAAATCTGTCCTCATACAGCCTGACTCGCCTTATCTGGCCGTCTCAACGGAACAGAGCAACTTTGTACTCTTACCCTACGACTACTCACAGCAATGTAGAACTGAAAGCATGATCGTGTGTCCTCAGGCTTACCCAATACTAACTCCTAACTCCCGCTCCTGTAACATTGCCATTTTTCTCCGGAAAACAAAACTCATAAAGCAGAACTGCCAGATAGGATTAGCTCAGTCTCCATATTCAATGTTTATCGAGGGCGAAACGCCTGGAACGTGGCGCTTTAGCCTCAGTAACGTCACCGAATTAACTATCGACTGCCCTCAAAAATACTCCAAGTTATCCACCAGTAAGCAAGGCACCCTTACTCTTGCATCTGGGTGTTCGGCCAGCGATAAAGTAAATTACATACCCGCCTTAACTGAATTCCACAGTGTAAGAACTTCCTTGCAAACAAATATTTCCACTGCCAATGATAATTGAAACTGTTATTGATAACCGATACCTGAACCTGGCAAGTAACGACGCCAACCTTGAGCACCTCATAAAGTCGATCGGAAAATTAGATACTCATGACGTACACACCGTATCCCTGTCCGATATAGAAAGAAACGTTAATTCCCTGTCCCCCCTGGGTTTGGACATAAAGCGCGCTCATTATGTAGGAATCTCGTCTTTTGTGGTGCTCTTGAGCTCTACCGGATACGCTGCAAAATGCTTTTCCTGTGGGTGCGCGGGCCACATAGCTCGCGATTGTCGCTCTAAAACTCGAGCTTGTTTTAACTGCGGAGCAAGGAGACATTTCCCGAGACTGTCCCCCGCTATGCATCGGAATATGTAAGGAAGTTGGCCACCTTCCAATTAATTTACCAGAGCGCTCAAACCGAATGGCCTCGGGAAACGGGATGACCCCGACCAGCGGGTTGGGGAAGACCTCATCCTATCCATCACTCCAGTGAAAGGAATGACGATTAGCGTGCAGATTATAGGAAAATTACGTCACTTCCTTGTAGACACAGGCGCGGCGGTCACGATACTTCACGAAAGAGTGTTCCTTTTAGATACATTAGGTATTGCCCCGTACGACCGCGCGTGAGTGAGAAGCGCCTCAGGTCATGTATTGATGACAAACGGTAAGAGTCGCGTACCTCTCTGTATAGACAATCGTGTTTACCCTCATGATGCTTTAGTAATAAATCTAGGGGACACACTCAATGAAGGCATATTTGGCTTGGATTTTATGAAAAAGTATCGTAGCTTGATTTATTTTGAGAACAAGACCATTAAATTTGAACCTGACCACATGATGTCTTTAGAATCTATTTGCAGTAAAGGTGAGGAAGAAGATTTCATTTCGTGCGAGAATCCCCCATTAGTACCCTGCGAAGAGGCCGACACGGTGCAACACTGTTTCATAAACTGAATGACTCGTGGAGAATAGCGATGGGACGGGTTCAAGGAGTTCCCATTAGCCCGGCTACTTTTACGATGAGGAAAATTTGCTATAGAAAGTTGACCCTTCGAAGATTGAACCAAATTTTATAATATGTGCACCCAAAAATATGCGGAAATTCATTTTGACTCGTTGCCACGATAATCCCCTATCAGGAATCATCGCGGAATCGAGAAAATGGTGAAAATCGTCCAGCGACACTTCAGCTGGAAAGGCTGTTATTCGGACACCCTCCAGTACGTTCAGCATTGCATCGAATGCCAAAAGAGCAAATTACGCGTGAAAAATATTCCATTACAGCCACTGGTTGAAGCCGCCTACCCAATTTAGAAATTAGTTTTGGATATTGTTGGACCACTACCCCTATCCCTCCGAATTAACCGATGTCATTTAACTCGCCAAGATTATTTCACAAGATATCATGAAGCCTTTACGATTCCAGATCAATCGGCCAAAACAGAAGCAGAATTTTTTTTCCGAGCACATAATTTGCCGTCACGGTGTGCTTAAATATTTACTGGCAGAAAAAGATGCAAACTTCACTTCGGAACTAATGAAAAACGTTTGCAGGGAACTGAAAATAAAATCTATCTTCACTTCTCTCCATATATCCCCGCCTCAAATGGTCGTCTAGGGCATGCATAATTACGAAACTTCTCTCTCCTACTGACAATAAAACCCCTATTATTATCATAACCAATGACCTTATACCAGCCCTTCTTCAACTTGTAAATGGTGCTAATTCAAAAATAAACAACAACTTCCTTAAAATTCTATTAGTGAATAAATTATATAAAAAACAAAAAACAAAAGCTGGAAAAACCACTACAACAAAAAGGCGAGCCCTTCATAAGCTCCTATTTATAAAAAATATCGCAATTCACTCACCGCCTTTCCCTACCCACTTCCATCATCACCCCAACTCCTCCGATATCCTGGATGTAGTTCTATTATCCGCAGATATCGCATTCCAAATCCTTAACCTAGATAACTCAGCCTCGGACCACTGCCCCATATTTTACTGCGTTCCTACCCTCCTTCATACAACCAGAACCAACTAGAAGAGTTAACTGGAAACTATTTAAAGAAAACTGCTTGGCCATTTACCTTGTCCCATCTCCTGCTAGCACTCCAGACAGCATAGAGAAAGCTGCTCAAGATTTAACAAGCACCTTAACCAAAATCATTCATCGCTCTCTCTACCCTCCTTCTCCGGCCTCCATCGCTGGTGCCACACTACCTCAGGATATTTTGCGCCTAATTTAACTTAGAAACAAGGCCAGAGCCCTCTGGCAACGCACTAATCTCCGCCAAGATAAAATCGGCTTCTGTGCACTTTGAAACCTTGTAACATCCAAAACTAGAAAACATTGGGAAAAAACTTGGCATGAGAAAATAAGTTCACTCTCACATAAGGATAATTCGGTATGGACCCTAGCCCACTGTCCGCAAAGGAAAAAGGTACCAACCCCGCCAATACCACATAATGGGAGAGCACTATACGATGACAGCGACAAAGCAAATACCTCTGCCGACTCCTTCGAATGCATTTTTAAAAACAATAATACATACTTGTTGGATTCAGAAGCGTTGATCAGTGTCTATGGCCTGTCACTTGGCCCATTCCACATATTCCTGGAAATTACTCCTCAAGGACTTTACTTCATTATGTCCCACTCCAAAACAAAGTCATCACTGGGACCCGATCAAATCTCCTACCTTCACCTGAAAAACCTTCCTAAATCTTTTATCAAACACCTACTCTCTATCCTCAACGCCTGTCTTTCCCAATCGTACTTCCCAAAGGCATTGAAAACGGCTAAGATAATACTCCTTCCAAAACCCGATAAAAATCCTTCTTATATCCTGAACTATAGACCCAGTGGCCTGCTCCCCTGCATGGGCAAATTTCTAGAAATATGCATCTTAAACAGGCTACAAGAAGAGATCTCGGCCCTAGACTTGATCAGACCTGAGCAAACTGGCTTCCGCCGTCGCCATTCCATGACTCAGCAAATAACAAGATTGGTTGAACTGATCACTTTCGGCTTCCACATCCACAAGCACACCCAAGTAGTCTTCCTTGATTTCCAAAGAGCTTTTGACAAGTTCTGGCGAACTGGTTTAATACATAAACTGCCTAAAACCGACATATCAGTATACCTAAATAAGACCATCCCCTCCTTTCTTTCAAACCGCACATTCTTTCTAGCCCTTAACAATGCCAAATCAACTACCCAGTCCATATCCGCAGGCTTTCTTCAAGGATCAATTTTGTCACCCGTCCTATTTAACCTCTACATTAACGACCTCCCCTCCGACCCAAAAGCTACCTCCATGCGGATGACTCAGCTAGAGCGTCAACTTCCTTTGACCCAAATCATGCCGCAACAAATGTCCAAGAACACCTTAAGAGCATAGCAGAGTGGATGACCGATTGGAAACTAACCATTAACACCACAAAATGCGTAAACGTAAACTACGCAAGAAAATGGAAGAATCCTATCATCACTGCTATCCACTATGGCAGGGAAATAATCCTCCAGGCATCATCAGCTAAATTTCTTGGTGTACAAATGGAGAGTAAACTCACTTGGCAAGCACACACTCAATATGTACTCAACAAGGCCAATTCAGCCGCTTTCTTATTCTATCCCCTCAGAAAACGCACCATTCCCCTCCGTCTCCTCACCAAGGTACTGTTATTTAAATCTATGATACGACCTATCTGAAGGCTACCCAGCCTGGGGTTATATGACCGCAACCAAATTGAAGAAAATGACATGCTTCCAAAATAATACTCTACGAACCCTTGCCAACGACGCCTGGTTTGTAAGAAACTCAGATATTCACACGGATCTAAAAATACCGGACCTTCCAACATATCTAAGCGACATAGCCACGTCATTTCAACAAGAAATAGGAAATACTGGTAACCCATTATTAAAACCTTTATGAGATTACCCTGATAATCCCCATATCAGATACAATTGTGCTAAAGCAAGCATAAATGGGCTGTCATAATCTTCAAATATAATACTGTCACAAACTGCAATAAAATATACTCACTAGCTTAACTTCGCCCATAAACCACTTATATCCTACGACCATTGATCAGCATAGCTGGATATTGGTATAAGATGCAGCTAACGGCACAGTCCATAAGCATCGATTGGTCGGTCGGTAGCAGGACCCCCATTCTTCTTTCGCATCAACAACGACCAATGAAAAAACGTGGAAAAAGTCAAAGAAATTGTTTACGATTTAATCAACATAATCAAAATATTCAGAGAGAAAACGATTGAAGATGTATGGCATGTCGCAATTGGCTCATTCTAATTAAATTATCTCTAGATAGAATGTTTTGGTATTAATAGCGAGAGAAACAGCAACATTTCTTCATAATTTTCGAAATTTGAATTACAAACAAAGCGGCAAATGAAAGTTGCTCAGGATCAGTCACACGCAAATGAAGTCATCGAGGATTTAGAATTATTAATTCCTGTTGAAAAACAGGATGACGAAACAACCTGGCGATTAAAATGATATGACGTGGAAACAGAAGGCATGATTTATGAATTCTTTTAACCATATTTTTAAAACACACGAAAATCTCCTCCCGTTCATAAAATCACATGTCTGTGTTTAGCGGCTGTGACATGCTTGGAAATGGCACCTCGCTTCTTTTCCAATCTTTTTGCTTGTTCCATCCCTTTTGGCACAACAAACTGCACACATCCTACAAAGCTTTTCCTTCTTCTCTGTAGGTGGAATATACTTGGGAAATTGTAACTTACATAGAGGATCAAGGATTTGGTTCTACTGAAGGCCTTCCACCCTCACATGTTATATCATATGCAATGTACCCCTCAGTTACATCTTCAACTACTTTGATATATTTTCTACGCTTAGATTGATACTCCAGTCAATTCAAGCAGAATTTATCATCAGAACAAATTAAAAGACAACTATCTCAGCAGCTGGTAATCTTGTCGTGAATGTAATTAGGTGTTTTCCAGAATTTAAAAGGGATATGTTTCATAAAAGATATCACCAGTCCATTCTTTCCATGTGTGGCGTAAATAGGAAGAAGTTCAAATACACATAAATAACCTTAAAAAAGACAATGAGACAGTTCACCTCAAAGAGGAGATGTATTCTTCCAAACAGTGCAATACAACTTTTGGCTACGGTTGATCCTTTAATGTCACCCATTAATTCACAATGCAATCAAATAATTTGTGCGTTCTGAATCTGAGAATGAATACTATATAGCCTTAATGAACGTGTATTGTGTATTTCTAAAGGTAAGCACAGTATGCTCAAAGGCATTAGCGATATGTGAAATTTAAAATGTGACAGAACAATCTAATACATTACTTGAGAATTAAGTTTGTTTGGTTTGAACATTTGGTGACGACGTCACCATGGCAATAGTAACAAAGAAGTGAAGAACGAAAGGTTTCAAATTGGAGTTCGGATCCAGTCTTATTTCATTAATGAAATACAGTATGCTCTTTAGAGTTATTTGCTCTTAATATATTCGTTTATAATGTAAAAATAGTAAAACAATGTTGTTTGAGAAAATATTTGATTTTAAAATTATTTCTATTCGGTTCAAATCATTAGAAGTCAGATTAATTAATATTTCAAACAACAGAGCTCATTATACTTGAACGAAATTCTAGATGGTAACTTTGAAAAAATTAATATCTATTGTCGCAAGTATGCGACATGGTACTCCTTCCCTGGCTCCTCCGAATGTCCCACGTGACCAAAGACAACGTTTCAAAAGTATTCCTCCCCTGAATCCTAAATTGGGTATAAAAGCCCTGGTCGCCGGGCAAAAAGCAGTCAGTTGGTTATCTGGCGGTGACCGGTAGGGCACGATGCTTCGGCTATGTTGCGCTTGTGTCGACAGTGTGTCATATTCCTGACTCAACTTCGGACGAGGGCTCAACCTAGGTTAAGTTCGTTTGACCTCGTCCACCCTGCAATACTCCCTTCCTTTCCGACGGACGAGGGCTCCGCCTAGGTTATGCGTGTCGTGACCGCGTCCACCCTGCCATATTCCCTTCTTTTCCGACGGAAGAGGGCTCTGCCTAGGTTATGTGTTTCGTGACCGCGTCCACCCTGCATTTACCCCGTCCCAGGTAATTTTCTGCCATTTTAATTCTGTCCGTACTCGCGTTGGTTTACCGAGGGTCAAGCCATCCATAATTTGCTTATACTTATGTAAATGGTGCATTATGACTGATGTTGGGTAATATACGGCTGCTTTGGTAATACTCGGTGTAGTTACTCTAACCTTCCCCGATACCCTTTGTGTCGCTTATAGAAACCCCTCTTGCGATATATTGGTGTCAGGTGAGGGGTTGCACGGTTGGACTAGTGATTTATTCAGTGTATGCGACAGTGTCTCATAGATTATCATGTGCCCGTGTACCTCTTTAAATCGGAAGTTCCGTATTTTCTCGGACAGGTGGGATATGCTAATCTGTGCTGACCTAACGAATTATTATTTTAAGACACGTGCTATAACCTCATCGCGATTCTCTGCGCGCAATTAAACTAAGCGTCACTTCATTAGGAACCATCAATTAGCCCATTCAGCGCCCACCATGGGTATCGGATACACTCGGAGTATGAAAAAATAAATTAATTAAGCGCAGTGAAATTTTAATGTAATTAGCATTGGTTTGAATTTCGCAATGGATGGCCTTAACCCTCATAGACTGGGGAACCCTAACCCTTTTCTCGATTATCAAGAAACCGCAAATGGATTGAAATTCGGCAGTGCACTCAACTTGACACCTTTGGTTAATGTGTTAGAACAGCCGGGAAGTAGCGCGAGTCCGCAAAATGGTTGCGGAGAAGCAGCGCAAACCGCCGCTATTGGCAGCCAGATTCATTTAATTCCAACGTTTAGCGGGGAAGTCGAGATTGGGGTTGGCAAATTTTTGGAAAGCGTTGTATTTTAAGTCATCTTAGTAGTTGGAATGAAGCACAGACCTTAGGAGTCGCTCAACTTCGGCTTGGAGGAACCGCCGCGGATTTGGTCTCTGCAAGTCATCACATATTAGGTTCATACGCGGACTTTTTCATTAATCTCAAAAGGAGGTTTTCACTAAAGGCATCTCCAATCATGTTAGAAAAAATATTTAACACTTGCGTACAAAAACCGCTGGAGAGCGTCGCAGAATTTCCAACCAGATTGCGCCATGTCGCCCGTAGGCTACGCGAGTCATGGGGCGAGATTGATTCAGAAACAGCGAAGAATTCAAGGTAGACTTCTTGTGCAATTTTAATTGGGTGAAGGAAGAGATTGGTAGGTTTGTGTTGGTTCGTAATCCAACAAACTTGATTGAGACAGAAGGGTTCGCAAGAAACAGGATGGACAATAGTAGTTAATAATTTTAGGAAAGATAACAATTTTCTAGTGGAAACGAGAGCAGCAGTTACCATCATTGATAGTAAAAAATTTCCTTTTGGCATATTAAGGAATTCTGATTACAATTCTCGGGTGCGAAGCGCGTCAGGTCATCCCTTGCCAATCATCGGACAGAGTTCGTGCAGTTTTTGATTGATCATAAATTATATCCCCATGACATCTTAGTAGTGGATTTGGGGGAAACGAACTATGACGGTCTTCTAGGCCTTGATTTTATGAATTCCAAAGAAACTGCGGGAGATGCCGCAACAGTAACTTTTAACGGAGTCATCCGCTAATGTGCATTTCAATGCAACAATTTCAGAGTGTAAAAATCATTCGCCTTGACTGGGATTCGAACCCAGATCCCTCAATATCCGGTCGAGTGCTGTTGTTCCCTTAAAAGCCCCAAAATTTCAGAGTTTAAGAGGACGCCTCGGTAGCTTAAGTGGCTAAAGCACTCAACCGGATATTGCGGGATCTGGGTTAGAATCCCAGTCAAGGCGAATGATTTTAACACTCTGAAATTGTTGCCTTGATTTTATGGTTTGTTACGGGAAAGGTATATCGTTCAATAAACGGAAAATAAGAATGGGTGAGGGACACGAGACAGGCCTTAAATCTAATGGCGTAAAATCTCAGATGGACGAGCCCATAGGCGCCCATGAAATTGGAGTTTCCGAAGAGGTCAAGGCGTTTGATTCTTTCATTTATGGTATAATTAATGGCAATGATTCGCAAATGGCCATGTATAATTTAGCATCCCTTGAGGAAAAAACGATAAGCGACACTAAAAACCAAAGTGCTTTTCCGGCAGAGATAATGAAATGTAACTCGCGAATAAACGGTAGTATGGAGGGAATTTGTTTTCAAGTAACGACAGAGGAATCGACAGAAGAGAATAAGGATAACGGATCTCTAAATAAGGATTCACAGAAATTAGCAGAGGTGGCGAAGGCCGAAAGAGTCATAGAGAGATTGCCACCCGCGTCGCAAGCAAGCTGCACCGCTAGGGACGAAGTTAATGGCGATGTCTTCGAGGATTCCACCGACTCCCGGTTTGGAATAAAGAAGTCGGGTGATGATTGTGTTTTTTCGCCAGTAAGAGAGGATAGATTTGTTGTCCCCTTGTGCGATGGCAAAGTTCGCGAAACTCAGACCAGCGCTAGTAATGGGATTGGCCGATCGAGCAAAATTGTATCAGAGGAATCTATTAGAGTAGCGCCGTTATCCGTTGTGTTGTCGAAGATAAAGAGTGAGATGGTTGAAGCAAAGAAGTGCGAGTCATTGGCAGCGAGAGAGATTTATTTATTCTGCCGAGCATTGCTTCGGTGTCACCTGAAGGCAATGTCCCCATATTACTTTGTAACATTCGTAGCAGCGAACAAAAGGTAAAAAGGGGCTATGTAGTTGAGGTGGCGCCATTCCGGGAGGAAGTTCAGGCACCCCTCACTAACTGGGTAGACGCTGAGGGCGAAAACTTCCGGCCAGATCCTTCCGCGCGTAGGGGCACGTGTCCACTCTCTAAACATCATTCTTTAGGAATGCCGAGACGAAGAGGCAGTTAATCCGCGTCCGAGAGTTAGGCCCTGATCGCGTGAAGAGGGTTGGACCGGCGCAATAAGAACGCACTGCGTCAATCGCTCGAATCAGTGAGAGTGCCCGGCTTGGATAGAATGTCACCCCATCCCTTTTCGAGGCACTACCCTCTCGGCGGTAGATGGAGTTGAAATCTCCGCCCAATATGGCCCTCCCCAAGAAAGAATACTGGTAGGGGAGAAGGAGTTCATTAAAATATTTTTCGCGCTCAGCCCTCGCGCGCTCACCGGATGGAGCGTAAAGGTTCGTGATATGGATACCATTCACGATAGCGAACGTTTTTCGGCCTGAAGCGTGGCGGCGAACACGAGAGAACGGAATGCCATTTCGGACTAGGGTGGTGGTGCCAGAATGACTTTCGGCGAAATTGCCGAAAGCCTGAAAGATGTTTGTATCCCAGAGTATGTCCTCTCTTACCTTTTGAAGGAGGATTACATCAGCCCTGAGATCGCGGAGAAAACGTTGGACTGCACTTTTTAAAGCGCTATAAACACCAGCAATATTAAGCGAAATAATATTAATTGGTGGAATGAGAGGACAGCAATGGGCACCGGACATCACGTACCAGAGTCATGGTCTTGGCTTACGTCGCTTCGGTCGCCGCTCGAGCCCAAGCGAAAAGAGCTTCGCCGCTTCCCGGGACGCTTCGTCCGACGGGCCGCCGATCGAGGCCTCGAGTTGTCACTGCATACCTCCCCCTCGACCTCGTTCGAAGAAGAAGACCCAGCCGTGGTCTCTACGAAGAGCGGGTAACTCGGCAGCGTTCAACGGGGGGCCTTTTTTTAGGCAGCACAGCTAGTAACCGGCCCAACCCAGGAGGTGGCCTCGTGGGGGGCCGGGAGTGGACTGGAGGTCATCTGCCGAAGGGGCTCCGTCGGGAGAAACCGGAGGAGATCGATCGAATTGGTCCACCTCTAAGAGGACCCCTGGTAATATTGCGGACACCTTGGCTTTCCTCCACCATGGCCTTCTTGGTTGCAACGGGCGCAGGTGCGGCGCTGACCCTCGTAGATTGAATGATGGCCCGGTTGCCGCCAATGTGGAGGTACGACGAGATATTTCTTTCCACCGTCATTCGCACCACTGTCATACCTGTCAGCACGCGCGCCATTTTGTCGCCCTCCCACCTGTTCTCCCACGAGCGATGGATTTTTCCAAAACGTTGAAGCTCACTTGTTATATCTTCCAATGGGGTCTCCACGGGAAGACGAAGAACCCAGACATTACAAAGGCTACCGAAAGTCTCGTCAATGGTAATCGTCGTCCTTGGATCTTTAGGGATTGAAACGGTAGCTTTCGTGGGATAAAATATAGAATCCTCTTCATAGTAGCTTCAGTTGCCAACTTCAGGAATACCAAATGGCGGTTATATCCAAATTAGATCGCCATTATCTCTTCCGGTGTGAGGCCCAGTGGTTCTAGTGTAAGGAAGTGGACCTCCAACGGAGCAGGGGCCTTCGCCTTATCGTCAATTTGCAAGGCGAGCGTGTCCACATGATGTACGACCATTTTGAAACAAATCAAATTGAGCACGCCAGCGCGAAAACATGGAGAGCGCACCGAAAGCACTCCAAGAAAGAAATAAACACTCTTGCGCACTCCCTCCCCGCCACACGCGACCGTTGGTAGCAAATAAAAATGAGCCTAAGCTCTACACCAAAAGTCAAGGCCAGTCTTGATCCAGTAAACAGAACGAAAGCACGGCCTTCCCGGCAGCAGAAGTCGAGAGTCAAACCGCACGCTTCTTGATGAACTAGGCGGTCAACCGCCGCTCGACACAAAACACGATCGGAACCTCGACTTCCGAGAGAGTCCGGCAGCGCCGCTCTCCGAATCCCGGCGGCCGAAGCCTCGGACGCCGGCGAAATTGAGACACTCGGTGAACACAGGCAGGACATGCCTGTGCTCTGCTATCGAGGCCTCCTCTTAAACTCAGAAATTTTGAGGGTTTTAAAGGAACAAGATGTTGTGACGAACTACCGTATATACAATGCCACAGGTATTCGTAGTCGTGTGCGGGATGCACCACACGGTTAAAGAGCCAACTTTTAAACACTTATCTGTTTACATCTTGACAAATTCCAAATAAACTGCGGGAGATGCCGGATGTGTCCGTTAAAAGTTACTGTTGCGGCATCTCCCGCAGTTTCTTTGTCTCGTTTCGACTTTCAAATCATAGCGTAAAAGCAGTGAGGCGACATATTTTGTCGTCGCGTTGATAGTTTTTTTTGATATTTTGATTTTTCTCATCTTTGGAATTGATTTCAATCGCCTGGCTCTAATCTTCTGCATACTTACGGTAGATATAGTCAAAAGCATTTATGATTCAATGCATTCATTGGTCGTAACTATCAATTATTTACCGCATGAATGGAGACTAATTTTTTTTGCAAAATATAATTGAAATGGGTTCTTAACCCCTTAACATTTTAATTTTATAAATAAATATTCACATAACTTAAGACTGCTATTTTTTCATATTTATAATCAAAGGTATGTGAAGCTATCTCTAAAATGACGATAAGTACAGATGAAATGGAAATTATAAAATAGAAAGGACCGATATATTATTCAACTAATAAAATATTCCTGTTGGAAATATATATATATATATATATATATATATATATTTATATAACCCTCCCCGGACTACAATCTTCACGTGGTGGAATGGCTCGTGCGTTCCGATGACCCCTAGAGCTGTGCTGGCGGGAGTTATAATAATTGCTCCTGGTAGGGTAACCAATGCCAGATAGGTCAAAGGTTTGGAGCCAGACGAAAGGTAGTCCACGCAGCGTCTGTTCCTCAGTGAGGCGGCTGCAATGGCGTCGGACCCAAGTGGGGCGGCCAAGAAATCATGGTGTCACGTTAAAAAAACGATTGAGGAACGCAACGGGAAACTACCTCAATTACCATTCCAAAGATTTACATTATGGACTATACAAAGATTTTGAGTCCTGGCAACTATGGGGCTCGGCCCAATCGGCCGTGTTTCGTAGCCGGCAGCGGGGGAGGCAAGGCTTCCGCGGTCGTCATCCCACGAAACCCTTGCAAGAGAAAACCGGCAGCAGCAGGACAGAAAACGCAACAGAAGGAGACCAAATTAATTAGAATAGGAACGTGGAATGTTAGGACAATGATGAGAACAGGGAAACTGGTGAATGATAAGCGACAGATGGAAAGGGGAAATATCGATATTTTAGGTCTATGCGAGGTGAGATGGAAAGATAGCGGGAATAATTGGAGTGATAAGTATAGAATAATATACAGCGGCGGGGACGAGAGCCAACGAGGGGTTGCTATAGTATTAAATGAAGAGGTAGGGAGAAGCGTAGTCAATATAGAGCAGGTACCGGATAGAATACTACTAGTTGAGATAAAAATAGAGCCGACGAACTTGGTCATTATTCAGGTATACATGCAACCGAGCAACCAGAAGGCAGAGGAGTTCGATAGGATATACGATCAGTTAGAGGACATAATCGCGTTTGAACCTGCAGGGAAACATTTGATAGTGATGGCGGATTGGAATGCGACGGTAGGCTAAGGAAGAGATGGTGATGAGGTCAGGGACTACGGTTTAGGCACAAGGAATGACCGCGGGGAGAAAGCAGTTAAATTCTGCTGGAGACGGGCTAGTCATCACCAACACTTGGTTTAGACACCACAAAAGATGCAGGTATACATGGAAAATGCCAGGTGACTCAGAGAGGTATCAGCTAGATTATATCCTGGTTAGACACAGGTTTAGCAACAGTGTGATAAATTCTCACAGCTTCCCGGGAGCGGATGCGGACTTAGACCACAATTTAGTTATTATGAACTGTAGCGTCCGTTTCGAAAAGATACGGCAGCTGCGGCAAGTTGGAAAATGGAATGTGGAAGCATTAAATGGCTTGAAAATGAAGGAATTCAAACAGGTGGTTGAGGAAATCATGGCGGATGGTGAAGAGCTACGTACTATCAAGGAAAAATGGGAATGTATCAAGAAAGGGTTGTCTAAAGATGCAAAAGACACTATTGGAATCGTTAACGCTAAAAGGACCACGAAACCATGGATCACGGATGAGATGATTACAAAGATGGATGACCGGCGAAAATAGAAGAATGTAAATACAGAATTAGGCAAAATGAAGTACAAAGAATTAAACAATAAATTGAGGCGGGCAACAAATAAAGCAAAAGAAGCATGGTGGAAGACAGTGCGAGGATATGGAAAGTCTGTAGAGGAAGGGTGAAATCGGTGCGCTGTACAGCAAAGTTAACTCTTTATCGGGAAGTAAGAAAGGGAGATCAACGATCGCAGTTAGAGATAAGGTGGGTAAGGTAATATTGGATGCAGGGAAGATCCAAGAGAGATGGAAGGAATAATAAAGAACTTAGACCAACAAGGTTAGACATAGAGGAGGAACATGACGTAGAGGAAGATGGCTTAGGTCCAGGCATACTAGACAATGAGATAGAAAGGGCATTAAGGGAGATGAAACTAAATAAGGCTGTGGGGATGGATAACATTTCCGCCGAACTTTTAAAAGGCTTAGGAAAATGTGGGAGGAAGAGGCTATATGGGCGGATCCGTAGTATTTATGAGGAGGGAATCTGGCCGGAAGACATTGTGAGATCATTTTTAATTCCAATTCGAAAGAGGTTAGGGGAACATCATGTGAGGACTACAGGATGATAGGTTTGATATCCCATGCAGCTAAAGTTGTTCTCAGGATCATAAACAAAAGGATGGAGAATGGGGCATATGATTACTTAGGGGAGGATCAGTTTGGGTTTAGGAAGGGGAAAGATACGCGTGATGCCATTGCAGTAATGAAATTATTAATTCTGAGGAATATAGAACACAACCAGGATGTATTTGCCTGTTTTGTAGCTTTCGAAAAAGCATTTGATAGACTGAATTGGGAAAAACTAATGAGTATATTGCAGGAAATAGGAAGAGATTGGCGGGACAGGAGGCTAATCCGCAACCTGCATATGTCTCAGACTGCTCTGGTGCGAGCGGGGAATGGGGAGTCCGGCTGGGCAGGGTTAGGAAGAGGTGTAAGGCAGGGCTGCCCATTATCACCATTACTGTTCAACCTATATGCCGAGGAAATGATGAAAGAGGCATGGGAAGAACTGGAGGTATGAATGAAGGTGGGTGGGGAATTAGTAAAATCAGTTAGGTTTGCTGATGACCAAGCTTTAGTTTGTCAGTTAGCCAAGGGCTTGCAAGCATTGCTTAGTGAATTGGAAATTCATTGCGACAGAATGGGATGAGAATCAATATTAATAAAACAAAGGTTAAGCGATTGTCTAGAAAGAAAAATGCTAAGCTAAACATTAAAATAGGAGGGCAAAAACCAGAGCAGATAGAAAGTTTACATACCTCGGTAGTGTTTTGGACCAACACGTTCAAAGTAGTAGGGACGTAAGAAGAAGAATTGCACTAGGCAAAGAGGCTTTCACAAGGTGGGGGAGTTGATGACAGGGACGTTGAGTAATGATGTTAAAAAAAGACTCGTAAAAACACTGATATGGAGCATAGCTATGTTTGGTGCGAAAATGTGGTCATTGAAGCAGGAGGATAGACGTAGACTGGAGGCTTTTGAAATGTGGGTGTGGAGAAGAATGGGGAAGGTGAAATGGACAGAGAAGAAAACAAACAAGGAAGTACTTGGTATGGTGGGCGTGAAGGGGCTTGTTTGGAGCAATCCTACAGAGGCAGGAAAAAAGGGTGAAGGGGGTATTGACCGGCAGTGGGATGTTGAAGACTGTGATAGAGGGGAGAATTTAAGACAAACGAGGAAAGTGAAGGAGCAGGATAGGGAAGTTGGACGGGATGAAGGGAGGCCTAGAGCAGTCAGAGATGAAGAGGGACTTGATGGAGTAGGATGCTGGATTTTGTGTTTTTTTACGACACACAAAATGTTTTATTTAGTAGCTTTGTCCATCCAAAAACCTAACTTAACGGGTATATTACCTAATAATAATAACATATGTATAGATATATATATATATATGTGTATATATATGTATATATATATATGTATATATATATATATATATATATATATATATATATATATATATATATATATATATATATATATATATATATATATATATATATATGTATATATATATATATATATATATATATATATATATATATGTATATATATATATATATATATATATATATATATATATACATAAATATATAATCACAAAATAACACAGATGTAGATTTTTAAACCATAGGGACACAAAGAAAGGACACTCACTATATAATTTCAATTCAACGATAAAATATATTTACAAATAAAAGGCACTGCAATGGGAACACGTATAGCTCTTACATACGCCAATCTTTTTATGGGTAAACTAGTACATGACTTTCTGCAATAACAAACCTTCAAACCACTCTTCTGGGCCCACTATATCAATGATATTTTCCTCCTTTGGTTCCTCAGACGCAAAAATTTATCTCCTTTTATATCATCTCTCAAATTCTCATCAGTATCATTCACTTCTTCCATACCCGACTTGAATATCACTTTCCTCTATATCAACATTCACCTCCAAAACAATACCTTTTATACCTCAGTCCACGTTAAACCAACTAGTAAGAACAATAGCTTGATTTCGACAGCTGCCATCTACCTCATACAAAGTGCTCCATCCCATTCTCTCTCAGTCGGTGCCTTCCGTCTCTGCAACAACATCCCCTCCCATCAGAAGTACTTGTATCAGCTACATGACTCTCTGAGAAAATGTAGGTACCATGAATGCTACTGAGCAGTAAAATCCTAACCCTCAACCAAACACACTCCCTTCATCAAACCAAACTGCCAAAAAGCCCTAATATTATCACCACTTTCTTCCCCGGAACACACAAAATTAAACATTTAATCCGTGAACTCTTCACAATTATTAATGACAATCAGTCAACATCAATTTTATTCTAACCTTGTCCCTCTGTTTTGTTTAAATGCCCATCAAACTTGCGAGACATTTTCAGGGTTTAAGAAGGGGAGAGGTTTGCGTGATGCCATTGCAGTAATGAGATTATTAATCGAGAGGAATATAGAACACAACCAGGATGTATTTGCCTGTTTTTTAGCTTTCGAAAAAGCATTTGATAGAGTGAATTGTGAAAAACTAATGAGTATATTGCAGGAAATAGGAATAGATTGGCGGGAAAGGAGACTAATCCGCAACCTGTATATGTCTCAGACTGCTCAGTTGCGAGTGGGAAATGAAGAGTCCTGATGGGTAGTGTTAGGAAGAGGTGTAAGGCAGGGTTGCCCACTATCACCATTGCTGTTCAACCTATAATAATAATAATAATAATAATAATAATACTTTATTCATTTTAAAAATGGTACAACCATATTAAATGTCGTCAATATAAGTATAATTTAACATATAAACATACTTTCTTAAATGTGATGAAAATTGTCACAAAAGAATTCATCCAATGAGTATAGTTGGTGAGCAAGTAACCAGGTATATACCCTATTCTTGAAACTCTGGATAGCATCTGATTTCAACTGAGTAGGCAGATAGTTATACAGTGGTATGTTCATATTATGAAATGTGTTGTATGTTAATGACAATCTACAATAAGTAGTATTTAGATTCAATTTACCTCTTGTGGAATAGTTATGGAGGTTGGATCTTAATTGGTAAGTTTCTAGATTAACTTTCACATGAGTCAGAGCCTTAAAGATATACAAACAAAATACAGTCATGATTCTATACCTAATAAAAAAAGGTTTGCAGGAATCACATGGTGGTATATTAGCAAGAGAGCGAATAGCTCTCTTTTGCAATAGCAAAATTTGTTTAACATGAGGGGAATGACCCCATAACTCAACACCATAATTCAAATGACATTGAAAGAAGGCATGGTAAAGTGTTAAACGATACTCATTTGAAATGATAAAGTTGAGCTTTCTTAACATATAAACAGCTTTACTAAGTTTATTACAGGTCTGACTGATGTGAGTCTCCCAAATAAGTTTTGTATCAATATAAATTCCTAGTATTTTAGCAGTTTCAATATCAGTTTTTTTGATTTAAGACTGCACACAATATGCTGAGTTTTGTTAGTATTTAATTGTAAATGATTAACATCAAACCATTCCTTAGCCTGTTTTTGGGTAGCGCTAGATCGTAACTTTGCATCTTCTAGAGGTTGACACTTTTGCACAAAAGTAGTGTCATCAGCAAATAAAACAGATCTAGGTTTCATATTACAGGGCAAATCATTAATCATGATAATGAAAAGTACTGGGCCAAGCACAGAGTCCTGTGGTACACCACATTTTACTTTAAGAGCTGCAGACTGACAGCCATCAAGTTCAACCAATTGGTGGCGATCATCCAAATATGACTTCATTAGTTTCAGTGCAACTCCCTTAATACCATAATATTCTAGCTTTGTTAGTAATATTAAATGATTAATACAGTCGAAGGCCTTACTAAGATCACATAGTGTCACTGAGACTCATTCCTTTTCTTCGAATGCATTAATGACACAATTAACTATGGACTCTACTGCCAAAATTGTAGATTTCCCAGATCGAAAGCCATACTGGGATTTGGAAAACAGATTATTTAACTCAAAAAAATTACATATTTGATCTTTCATAATAGCTTCAAAAATTTTACCAAATAACGGGGACCTTGGAAATGGGGCGGTAGTTAGCTAAATCATCTTTATCACCTTTCTTATAACAGTTACTGTTTTGGAATATTTTAGAGCTGTTGAAAAATCTCCTGTCTCAAAACATAAATTGACTAACATTGCTAATGGTTCCGCAATGAGCACAATAATGTCCTTTATTAGGGAGTTTGAAAGACCATAAATATCCTTACTGTTGGATTTTTTAAATTTTTTAACAGTCGATATAATATCAAGTGTAGTAACAAAATTCCATTTAAAATTTAAATTATTCGGAGGAAGATTTTACAGCATATTACCAATATTGGCAGCATCAACTTTTTGAGAGAACAAATTGTCTTCAACAGCTTTTAAGAAAAAATTATTTACAGCATCTGGGGTGAAAGGAAGATTTTCTTTTCCATTACCATGACCAACTTCTTGATTGATTATACTCCATGCTGCCTTTTGTTTATTTTTGCATTCAATATAAAATCCTTGTAAGCATTATTTTTTGCACACCTAACTAAATTATAATAATCTCTTTTGTATTTCAAGTAAGCCTCTTTGTCATGCTGGCTTCCACTGGTTTTGTATGAGTGGTAGTAACTAAGTAAATCATTTCTCACAGAAGCAATGATAAAATTCAGGTCCTTCAATATGATTGCAGATATTTCAAAGTGCAATTCCAGTCAGAATTTGTCCAAGTCAATTACCTTGAAGGGCATACCTTTCAGGACATAAATACAGGTACCACCGTTTTTTGCTACAGATCGGCAGTAGAATGATGCCCAGCCAAAATCACTAATGTTATACACATCAAATTCATTTTTTGCAATCCAGTGCTCATTGAGACATAGCACATTTTAGCCACCATGTTTGACTGTTGCCTTTATCTCCGTTATCTTATTACGTAGACATCTCACATTTTGGCAAAATAAATTAAAACTATCTAGTCAAAAGGACTTTGGTTTTGATATTCCCGTTTTGAGGCTGGTAACACGTTTCTCTAAGGAACACTTTTCCGTAGTGTTATCGGTGTGGCCCCTTGTTGCTGAGGTGGATACCGGCGCATCACTAGTTTTCAACTCGGAGTTCGGATTCACCACCGCAGCTGACCCTTCAGCAATATTCTCTGTCTCTTCATGAGTACGGGTCAGTTTCTGCGGTTTTTGGGGGAAAAATTTCCCAACTTTCACTTCTACTGGCCAAATAACTTCTTTAAGAAGTTGATCCTTAAGGCTAATTGGCGCACAGAGTTTAAAAGAATTATAAACTTCACCAACTCTCAAACTTTCACATTTGAAGTCATTCCCAGGAAATATTCCGGACAGATGCTTCACAATGTCATCAGGCATTGCATTGGACTGGACACGACCAACGTAGAAGAAAGTCTTGCGAGGAACTCCCACAAAATTGCACGTAACAGCAGGCTGCTTACAACTCCCAAAAAATGTATTTCGTTTGCGTTTGTTTTTCTTGTAATTCACCTTTTGAAAACCTTCCTCGTCAGTAACGATGGATTCGAAACTCATGGTGATAAATTTTGCTTTTACATTTTTGGGGCACAAATCGGAGTTGTCACTATTGAGGCCTAATTGTTCGTTGACTTCAGGTTTCAATTCCGTAGACAACGTTACAGCTTCCTTTGCAATTGGCTGCAAGGTAGTACTTTCCGTGGATCCGGTAGATTGGAGAGTTTGTAACTCCATTTTCGAATTTTCAATGTCGGCCGCAATATTGTAAATATTGGGCTTATTTACACGGCATAAAAAACACTTCCAGTAAATGTCATGGCAGTCCGAGAGAGCTTTTAATGTTATATCACTTAAGCCGGAGCATTTATGGTGACATACACCTGAGAAAATATTGCAACTAACGACCATATCACGTACTTCGACTCGTGTTTTACAAGAGCCACATCGTTGTACGGCCAAAGTTGACGCCATCTTGAACAACAATGCAGAGGAAATGATGAAAGAGGCATGGGAAGAACTGGAGGTAGGATTGAAACTGGGCGGGGAATTTGTAAAATTAATTAGGTTTGCGGATGACCAAGCTTTAGTTTGTCAGTCAGCCAAGGTGTTGTAAGGATTGCTGAGTGAATTGGAAATTCAGGGCGACAGGTATGAGATGAGAATCAATATTAATAAAAAGAAGGTTAAGCGATTGTCTAGAAAGAAAAAAGCTAAGCTTAACATTAAAATAGGAGGGCAAAAACCAGAGCAGATAGAATAGAATAAAGTATGCTCTATGGATACTATATTTTGTTTATTAGGTATAAAGACCAAATACTGAAAAGGAAAATCAAATTATTGGACATGTGCGGAGACATACAAACGTTTGACTTTCCTTTCTCCACAAATATATAATGGCAATTGAAGATGTTTTTCTTTCTTGCAAGCAAGAAAGTCATTTCATGATGTATCCGGGCTTCGTGTTGGTAATATAATAAATAAATGAATGAATAAATTTACCATACATGGGAAGGAGTGTAAAAAATACATAAAATATGTAATTATTTTAAGAATGCGAACCATTGCCTATTAGTGTACACGCCTGGGCTATCTTTCCAGTAATGCAAGTTAATATCTTGTAGTTTCATTGTGGTTCTTTTTCTTCTTAGTTTCCAAATTTCGGCGTGCTTTGATGGCACTTAAGGTGATGACGAATCGATGTTGCTGACGACCCATCGTCAGCAACATCGATGCACCAACCCACAAGCTACCGCAATTTGTTGCGCATGCTCTTCAACTCTTCGCTAGAAAAACTGACTTTTTTGCTAAAACTTCCATGGATTTCATTCACATTATTCGGAATGCTGAAGTCCAAATAGTCAACATGCTGGTGACCTTTAATGTAATCTCCTTGTTCACAAATACGCCCATTGATGGCTCCATGCTACTCATCAAAAACCTCACCTCACAGGGATTAGCTAAGGATTAACCTGGACCTCGCAAATTCTGCCTCAGGAACTCATACTTCCTTTAAAATGATAAGCACATTGAACATGATGAAAGTGCAGCCATGGGATCACCCGTCTCTTCCGTACTAACCAACATTTTCATTGAGATCTCTCAGCGGAAGGAAATGGTCTTACCCAAATAATTCATCCCTTGGTAATAGTTGGGGTTTTTGGATGCATCAACCACTGTGGTTGTTTTTGCACCACTTTTTAAAACATTTAAAACCTCAATCCAATTTTGATAAATACGTCAATGGATAAAAAACATATAAATAGTTAAAAACAAAATTATTTAAAAAAAAAGACACGGAAACTCAAGTTGTCCATTCAGGTCAGTTTCCTTTAAAAACTCGGAAACCTTACCTAAAAAGTTGGGGTCCTCTCCTAAACTATTGCTTAAATTATCTCATATTTTAAAAAAGGTATCTGGCCTTTTATAATTTATATCTGAGTCACAATCAGGTGCAAGTTACAAACATTGCAGCAAGGTTGCACTTTTGTCTCCATGAAGAGTGCGTGAGGGCTAAGTGCCCTATTCTCAGGCGCGTGATCCTGACCTCTTCCCTCTGAATGTTCCAGATGGAAGAAGCCCTGTCAAAACAACCAAATTTATGGCCTTAACTTCCTCGTTTTGCAAGAATCACCAAGCTTCCTTCCACTGCTTCAGAACCAAATTCAGCAAGGCAGCCCCGACATCCAGCACAGGAAGCAAAGCTGAGTCTGTTTTGAGATTGACCAGGGCTTCCTTTGCTGCTTTGCCAGCCTTTTCAATGCCTGGTATTCCCACATAACCAGCAGTCCATGTAGAGGATATCTACTTCCCCTTTATCTGAAGGGACCACAGGGTATAATAGATCTCCTGAACCATCAGGTGCATTGATGACAAGACTGATATGGATTATAGGGAAATCAAAGAGTGCGAACAGATGAGAGAAGAGCCATTACATTCTCTTATGTCTTTTAGGGCCCTCTTGATAGCTGACAGCTTGGCTGTGAACTCCTCAATCATTTCTTAACTCTCCCCTAACCTCCGATCACCACCTTCCGCCAACCTCTGGACAACAGTCTCCCTCAATCAATGACCAATCATCAACCGCAAATATAAGAACTGCTCTATTGAGCATAATTACGAAACTTCTCTCTCCTACTGACAATAAAACCCTTATTTGCATCATAACCAATGACCTTATACCAGCCCTTCTTCAACTTGTAAATGGTGCCTAATTCACAAATAAACAACCACTTCCTTAAAGTTTTACAATGGAACATAAATGGCATAAAATACAAAAAACAAAAGCTGGAAAAACCACTACTACACAAAGGCGAGCCCTTCATAAGCTCCTATTTACCAAAAATATCGCAATTCACTCACCGCCATTCCCTACCCACTTCCATCATCACCCCCACTCCTCCGATATCCTGGATGTAGTTCTATTATACGCAGATATTGCATTCCAAATCCTTAACCTAGATAACTCAGCCTCGGACCACTGCCCCATATTTTACTGCGTTCTTACCCTCCTTCATACAACTAGAAGAGTTAACTGGAAACTATTTAAAGAAAACTGCTTAGCCATTAACCTTGTCCCATCTCCTGCTAGCACTCCAGACAGCATAGAGAAAGCGGCTCAAGATTTTACAAGCACCTTAACCAAAATCATTCATCGCTCTTGCTACCCTCCTTCTCCGGCCTCCATCGCTGGTGCCACACTACCTCAGGATATTTTGCGCCTAATTTAACTTAGAAACAAGGCCAGAGCCCTCTGGCAACGCACTAATCTCAGCCAAGATAAAATCGGCTTCTGTGCACTTTGAAACCTTGTAACATCCAAAACTAGAACACATTGGGAAAAAACTTGGCAAGAAAAGATAAGTTCACTCTCACATAACGACAATTCGGTATGGACCCAAGCCCACTGTCTGCAAAGGAAAAAGGTACCCACCCCGCCAATACCAAATAATGGGAGAGCACTATACGACGACAGCAACAAAGCAAATACCTCTGCCGACTCCTTCGAATGCATTTTTAAAAAAATAATACATCCTTTTTGGATTCAGATGCGTTGATCAGTGTCTATGGCCTTTCACTTGGCCCATTCCACATATTCCTGGAAATTACTCCTCAAGGACTTTACTCCATTATGTCCCACTCCAAAACAAAGTCATCACCGCGACCCGATCAAATCTCTTACCTTCACCTGAAAAACCTTCCTAAATCTTTTATCAAACACCTACTCTCTATCCTCAACGCCTGTCTTTCCCAATCGTACTTCCCAAAGGCATTGAAAACGGCTAAGACAATAATCCTTCCAAAACCTAATAAAAATCCTTCTTATATCCCTTACTATAGACCCAGTGGCATGCTCCCCTGCATGGGCAAACTTCTAGAAATATGCATATTAAACAGGCTACAAGAAGAAATCTCGGCCCTAGACTTGATCAGACCTGAGCAAACTGGCTTCCGCCTTCGCCATTCCATGACTCAGCAAATAACAAGATTGGTTGAACTGATCACTTTCGGCTTCCACATCCACAAGCACACCCAAGTAGTCTTCCTTGATTTCCAAAGAGCATTTGACAAGTTCTGGCGAACTGGTTTAATACATAAACTGCTTAAAACCAACATATCAGTATACCTAATTAAGACCATCCCCTCCTTTCTTTCAAACCGCACATTCTTTCTAGCCCTTAACAATGCCAAATCAACTACCCAGTCCATATCCGCAGTCTTTCTCCAAGGATCAATTTTGTCACCCGTCCTATTCAACCACAACATTAACGACCTCCCCTCCGACCCAAAAGCTACCTCCATGCGGATGACTCAGCTAGAGCGTCAATTTCCTTTGACCCAAATCATGCCGCAAAAAATGTCCAAGAACACCTTAAGAGCATAGCAGAGTGGATGTCCGATTGGAAACTAACCATTAATACCACAAAATGCGTAAACGTAAACTACGCCAGAAAATGGAAGAATGGAATTCGTAAAATTAATTAGGTTTGCGGATGACCAAGCTTTAGTTTGTCAGTCAGCCAAAGGGTTGTAAGGATTGCTGAGTGAATTGGAAATTCAGGGCGACAGGTATGGGATGAGAATCAATATTAATAAAACAAAGGTTATGCAATTTTCTAGAAAGAAAAAAGAAAAGCTAAACATTAAAATAGGAGGGCAAAAACTAATGCAGATAGAACAGTTCACGTATCTCTGAAGCATTTGGACCAATACGGTCATAGTAGTATGGACGTATGGAGAAGAATTACGCTAGGCACAGAGGCTTTCATAAGGAGGAGAGAGTTGACGAATGGGACGTTGAGTAAGGATATTAAAAAAAGACTCGTGAAACTTTTGATATGGTGCATAGTTATACACAGAAATGTGGTCATTGAAGCAGGAGGATAGTTTTGGACTAGAGGCTTTTGACATGTGGGTGTTGAGAAAATGGAGAAGGTGAAATGGACCGAGAAGAAAACCAATGAGAAAGTACTTGGTATGGTGGGTGAAGAGAGGGGTTGGTTGGGAGAAATCCTTTTGAGGCAGTAAAAATGGATGAAGGGCATATTGACCGACAGGGGACTGTTCAAGCTGGTAACAGAGGGGAGATTGTGAGGCAAGCAAGAAAAGGGAATGAACAGGATAAGGATGTTTCATTTAAGGATTCAAATTCCTTCTAGATTATTATTATTAGGAGTTAATTTCATTATTTCCTTGAAAATTGTATCTTAGCACAAAAGTCTGATTTACCTAATTTCTCTTAAATTTTTAGTAGTTCTAAGGTTAATTTGCTTATAAAGACATGGCCTAATTCGGCTTCTAATAATAATTTCAATTCCCATATTTTCATGAAGAATTTCTAGTCTTTGAGCTATTTTTGGTATCATCATAATTACTGATTTGCCCTGTAAAATTAAACCTACATATGTTTTATATCCTTATCATGCTTTGTGTGTGCAAAAATATCAAAATCTAGAAGATGCAAAGGTACGATTCAGAGCCACTCAAAGACAGGCTAAGCAGGCAGGTTTCATATTAATCATTTACGTTTTAATACTAACAAAACTCAGCATAATGTATGCAGTTATAGTATATAAAAATGTACTGATGTTGAAAATTCTAAAATACTACGAATTAATATAGATAGGAAACTTAACAGGGAGACTCACATCAGTCAGATCTGTAATGAACTGATTAAAGCTCAACTTTCCCATTTCAAATGAGTATCGTTTAACACTTGACCACGTCTTCTTTCCATGTCATTTGAATTGCAGTGATGAGTTATGGGGTCATTTCCCAAAACATGTCATACGAATGTTGCTACTACCCAAGAGAGATTTTTCCTCCCTTGCTAATACACCACAACGTGATTTCTGCAGACCATTTTTAATTAGCTGTGGAGTCATGATTGTACACCATGAGGGGAAGAGCAAATCTAAATAATACTATTTATTGTGGAATTTCATCAACTTACAGCGCATTTCATATTGTGGACATTCAAATGTAGAACTTTCTGTTTTTTTACACTTTTTTTGTGACAAAGTTTGTTTATTGAGAGATGAGTAAGGTGGAAATTAAATCCTTTGAGTTTCGTGCATTCTTCAAAATAAATCCAAGAACGCTACATTAAAACTGCTAATTCTTCAAGGAAATTTGACAGAAATCATGATGGGTGCCATTTTATTATGTTTGCACATTTTGGTTTACTAAATTCTCCATAATCAAAGGACAATTGATGCATGATCCTTAATCATACATAATGAGAATTTAACAGTTTAAATGAGCGTGCCATTATATTGGTGATGTTAAACATTTTTATACTATTCCACACAAACACTCAAATTCAAGGAGACTTCTTATTGTCTTACATTGCTCCAATATTTAAATAAATTTTGTTTCCATTGATTCTGAATTTGTATAAAAATAAAGCCCGTCTAAATGATAGTGTACTCAATTAAACTGCATATAATCAACCATTATCGGTTTGCTGTGAAAGTGAGTACATTAAATGCATTTGAAATATAAAGGTCACACTTGTATCCTTAAATAATGGCATTTTCAAGAATAAAAGCAATGCCAATCGAACAGAATGTAGAAGAAGAAATGAATTCGATCACAATCACCATAATTAAAAAGGAGTATTTCACAACAGCAAGGGATTTGTTGCGTTAATAGGTGTATTTGGGAATTGATTCAGCATATTAAATAAAATAATACCTCACTACAGAAAACAATAAAAATCTAATTTTACGTTAACTACTTAAATATCGAATCTTCCTATTTATAACCGTTGTATTTTAACTATCCATTTTGAATGATTTGGACTCAATGTATCGTTTGATCATTGCGCATGTGAAATAATACTATTTTCTAAACATTATTGACGATGTTTATAGCTGTCGTTTGACACTTGACTCCCGTTCAATTCTACCAAAAACATACGATCTTAACTACTTCAAAAAGGAACATTTACAAATTTATTTTCTACAGAGATTGATACTGCAGTCAATTCAAGCAGAGCCCAAAGCAATTAAAACATGACTATCTCAGCAGCAAGTATTATTGTTGTGTATGTAATTAGGTGTTCTCCAAATTTAAAAGGCATATATCTCACAAATGATCTCACCCGTCCATTCTTTCCAAAATACATTCACTAAGATTAGCAACCTGAAGCAGTATATCCTTGTTTACGCAAATGAGAAGCCATACCGTTAAGAATCTGCTCCATGTCATTCAGTTGGAAAGGAAAGCCTATGGTCTGTGAGTGTGTAAAGAATATTGTTTCTGAAGTACGCAATAATGTTTGTTTTGATTCGATCATATGGTGACGCTGTAGCCGTGGCAACAGTAACAAACAAGTGAAGAATGAAAAGTTTCGAATTAGATTGAGAATAAGATTTAATTTTAAAGAGAAATAAAGTATGCTCTATGGATACTATATTTTCGTTTATTAGGTATAAAGATCAAATACTGAAAAGGAAAATCAAATTATTGGACATGTGCGGAGACATACAAACGTTTGACTTTCCTTTCTCCACAAATATATAATGGCAATTGAAGATGTTTTTCTTTCTTGCAAGCAAGAAAGTCATTTCATGATGTATCCGGGCTTCGTGTTGGTAATATAATAAATAAATGAATGAATAAATTTACCATACATGGGAAGGAGTGTAAAAAATACATAAAATATGTAATTATATTTAAGATGGCGAACCATTGCCTATTAGTGTACACGCCTGGTCTATCTTTCCAGTAATGCAAGTTAATATCTTGTAGTTTCATTGTGGTTCTTTTTCTTCTTAGTTTCCAAATTTCGGCGTGCTTTGATGGCACTTAAGGTGATGACGCATCGATGTTGTGTGTGACCAACCCACAAGCTACCGCAATTTGTTGCGCATGCTCTTCAACTCTTCGCCAGAAAAACTGACTTTTTTGCTAAAACTTCCATGGATTTCATTCACATTATTCGGAATGCTGAAGTCCAAATAGTCAACATGCTGGTGGCCTTTGATGTAATCTCCTTGTTCACAAATACGCCCATTGATGACTCCATGCTACTCATCAAAAACCTCACCTCACAGGGATTAGCTAAGGATTAACCTGGACCTCGAAAATTCTGCCTCAGGAACTTATACTTCCTTTAAAATGATAAGCAAATTGAACATCATGAAAGTGCAGCCATGGGATCACCCCTCTCTTCCGTACTAACTAACATTTTCATTGAGATCTCTCAGCTGAAGGAAATGGTCTTACCCAAAGAAACCAACCCGTATTGATAGTTGGGGTTTTTGGATGCATCAACCACTGTGGTTGTTTTTGCACCACTTTTTAAAACATTTAAAACCTCAATCCAATTTTGATAAATACGTCAATGGATAAAAAACATATTAATAGTTAAAAACAAAATTATTTAAAAAAAAAGACACGGAAACTCAAGTTGTCCGTTCAGGTCAGTTTCCTTTAAAAACTCGGAAACCTTACCTAAAAAGTTGGGGTCCTCTCCTAAACTATTGCTTAAATTATCTCATATTTTAAAAAAGGTATCTGGCCTTTTATAATTTATTTCTGAGTCACAATCAGGTGCAAGTTACAAACATTGCAGCAAGGTTGCACTTTTGTCTCCATGAAGAGTGCGTGAGGGCTAAGTGCCCTATTCTCAGGCGCGTGATCCTGACCTCTTCCCTCTGAATGTTCCAGATGGAAGAGGGCCCTGTCAAAACAACCAAATTTATGGCCTTAACTTCCTCGTTTTGCAAGAATCACCAAGCTTCCTTCCACTGGTTCAGAACCAAATTCAGCAAGGCAGCCCCGACATCCAGCACAGGAAGCAAAGCTGAGTCTGTTTTGAGATTGACCAGGGCTTCATTTGCTGCTTTGCCAGCCTTTTCAATGCCTGGTATTCCCACATGACCAGCAGTCCATGTAGAGGATACCTACTTCCCCTTTATCTGAAGGGACCACAGGGTATAACAGATCTCCTGAACCATCAGGTCCATTGATGACAAGACTGATATGGATTATAGGGAAATCAATGAGTGCGAACAGATGAGAGAAGAGCCATTACATTCTCTTATGTCTTTTAGGGCCCTCTTGATAGCTGACAGCTTGGCTGTGAACTCCTCAATCATCTCTTAACTCTCCCCTAACCTCCTATCAACACCCTCCGCCAACCTCTGGACAACAGTCTCCCTCAATCAATGACCAATCATCAACCGCAAATATAAGAACTGCTCTATTGAGCATAATTACGAAACTTCTCTCTCCTACTGACAATAAAACCCTTATTAGCATCATAACCAATGACCTTATACCAGCCCTTCTTCAACTTGTAAATGGTGCCTAATTTACAAATAAACAACCACTTCCTTAAAGTTTTACAATGGAACATAAATGGCATAAAATACAAAAAACAAAAGCTGGAAAAACCACTACTACACAAAGGCGAGCCCTTCATAAGCTCCTATTTACCAAAAATATCGCTATTCACTCACCGCCATTCCCTACCCACTTCCATCATCACTCCCACTCTTCCGATATCCTGGATGTAGTTCTATTATTCGCAGATATCGCATTCCAAATCCTTAACCTAGATAACTCAGTCTCGGACCACTGCCCCATATTTTACTGCGTTCTTACCCTCCTTCATACAACTAGAAGAGTTAACTGGAAACTATTTAAAGAAAACTGCTTAGCCATTAACCTTGTCCCATCTCCTGCTAGCACTCCAGACAGCATAGAGAAAACGGCTCAAGATTTTACAAGCACCTTAACCAAAATCATTCATCGCTCTTGCTACCCTCCTTCTCCGGCCTCCATCGCTGGTGCCACACTACCTCAGGATATTTTGCGCCTAATTTCACTTAGAAACAAGGCCAGAGCCCTCTGGCAATGCACTAATCTCCGTCAAGATAAAATCGGCTTCTGTGCACTTTGAAACCTTTTAACATCCAAAACTAGAAAACATTGGGAAAAAACTTGGCATGAGAAAATAAGTTCACTCTCACATAAGGATAATTCGGTATGGACCCTAGCCCACTGTCCGCAAAGGAAAAAGGTACCCACCCCGCCAATACCACATAATGGGAGAGCACTATACGATGTCAGCAACAAAGCAAATACCTCTGCCGACTCCTTCGAATGCATTTTTAAAAAAATAATACATCCTTGTTGGATTCAGAAGCGTTGATCAGTGTCTATGGCCTGTCACTTGGCCCATTCCAGATATTCCCGGAAATTACTCCTCAAGGATTTTACTCCATTATGTCCCACTCCAAAACAAAGTCATCACTGGGACCCGATCAAATCTCCTACCTTCACCTGAAAAACCTTCCTAAATCTTTTATCAAACACCTACTCTCTATCCTCAACGCCATCTTTCCCAATCGTACTTCCCAAAGGCATTGAAAACGGCTAAGATAATACTCCTTCCAAAACCCGATAAAAATCCTTCTTATATCCTGAACTATAGACCCAGTGGCATGCTCCCCTGCATGGGCAAACTTCTAGAAAAATGCATCTTAAACAGGCTCAAAGAAGAAATCTCGGCCCTAGACTTGATCAGACCTGAGCTAACTGGCTTCCGCCGTCGCCCTTCCATGACTCAGCAAATAACAAGATTGGTTGAACTGATCACTTTCGGCTTCCACATCCACAAGCACACCCAAGTAGTCTTCCTTGATTTCCAAAGAGCTTTTGACAAGAATGATCTGGTACTTTCCCGGCGAATAATGTTTTCCAAGATTATTCGGGTCTCCCACCGGGTCCATGTTTGTAGGAAGAAGAACCAAAACCACTGGCAAGGGCGGGTCTACCCTTTGTCTCCACGGTCTCGGGGAAGGTCACGAGAATACTGAAGAAGTACAACATCGACACCTACTTCCGTCCCTGTAACAAACTCAGGGACGAATTAGTAAGGGCAAAGGACCCCTGTGGCCTAATGACCCCGGGAGTATACCGAATACCCTGCGAGTGCGGCCAAGTCTACGTTAGAGAGCCTGGAAGGACCATCGCTAAGGGTTAAAAGAACACCGGAGACACCTCAGACTGTGCCAACCTGAGAAGTCAGCGATTGCAGAGCACAGCATCATCTCCGACCATAGCATTCGGTGGGAGGAGACAAGGGTCCTTTGCCGAGAAGAAAAATTCTGGGAAAGATTGACTAAGGAAGCAATAGTGATCCGGCTCGAAAACAAATCCATTAACCGAGACAGCGGATACTCCCTCAGTAACGCGTGGAAACCCATTTTGAGGAACATCAGGCAAAACAAGAGGCGGAAAGCGTCCGACCAATCAGACGTGACTTGACCTCCCGACCAAACTATATAAGGCGGCCAAACCTGAGTACCGAAATGCCCTGAAGACGATGGACGACTCGGCCATCGAAACGTCGACAACCCTACGAACGTGGACCAAGTGGGAGACCCGAATAATCTTGGAAAGCTTTTGACAAGTTCTGGCGAACTGGTTTAATACATAAACTGCTTAAAACCGACATATCAGTATACCTTAATAAGACCATCCCCTCCTTTCTTTCAAACCGCACATTCTTTTTAGCCCTTAACAATGCCAAATCAACTACCCAGTCCATATCCGCAGGCTTTCTCCAAGGATCAATTTTGTCACCCGTCCTGTTCAACCTCTACATTAACGACCTCCCCTCCGACCCAAAAGCTACCTCCATGCGGATGACTCAGCTAGAGCGTCAACTTCCTTTGACCCAAATCATGCCGCAAAAATGTCCAAGAACACCTTGAGAGCATAGCAGAGTGGATGACCGATTGGAAACTAACCATTAACACCACAAAATGCGTAAACGTAAACTACGCCAGAAAATGGAAGAATGGAATTCGTAAAATTAATTAGGTTTGCGGATGACCAAGCTTTAGTTTGTCAGTCAGCCGAGGGGTTGTAAGGATTGCTGAGTGAATTGGAAATTCAGGGCGACAGGTATGGGATGAGAATCAATATTAATAAAACAAAGGTTATGCAATTTTCTAGAAAGAAAAAAGAAAAGCTAAACATTAAAATAGGAGGGCAAAAACTAATGCAGATAGAACAGTTCACGTATCTCTGAAGCATTTGGACCAATACGGTCATAGTAGTAGGGACGTATGGAGAAGAATTACGCTAGGCACAGAGGCTTTCATAAGGAGGAGAGAGTTGACGAATGGGACTTTAAGTAAGGATATTAAAAAAAGACTCGTGAAACTTTTGATATGGTGCATAGTTATATACGGAAATGTGGTCATTGAAGCAGGAGGATAGTCGTGGACTGGAGGCTTTTGACATGTGGCTGTGGAGAAAAAGGAGAAGGTGAAATGGACCGAGAAGAAAACCAATGAGAAAGTACTTGGTATGGTGGGTGAAGAGAGGGGTTGGTTGGGAGAAATCCTATTGAGGCAGTAAAAATGGATGAAGGGCATATTGACCGACAGGGGACTGTTCAAGATGGTAATAGAGGGGAGATTGTGAGGCAAGCAAGAAAAGGGAATGAACAGGATAAGGATGTTTCATTTAAGGATTCAAATTCCTTCTAGATTATTATTATTAGGAGTTAATTTCATTAATTCCTTGAAAATTGTATCTTAGCACAACAGTCTGATTTACCTAATTTCTCTTAAATTTTTAGTAGTTCTAGGATTAATTTGTCCATAAAAACATTGCCTCATTCGGCTTCCAATAATAATTTCAATGCCCATGTTTTCATGAAGAATTTCCAGTCTTTGAGCTATTTTTGGTATCATCATAATTACTGATTTGCCCTGTAAAATTAAACCTACATATGTTTTATATCCTTATAATGCTTTGTGTGTGCAAAAATATCAAAATCTAGAAGATGCAAAGGTACGATTCAGAGCCACTCAAAGACAGGATAAGCAGGAAGGTTTCATATTAATCATTTACGTTTAAATACTAACAAAACTCAGCATAATGTATGCAGTTATAGTATATAAAAATGTACTGATGTTGAAAATTCTAAAATACTACGAATTAATATAGAGGGGAAACTTAACAGGGAGACTCACATCAGTCAGATCTGTTATGAACTGATTAAAGCTCAACTTTCCCATTTCAAATGAGTATCGTTTAACACTTGACCACGTCTTCTTTCCATGTCATTTAAATTGCAGTGATGAGTTATGGGGTCATTTCCCAAAACATGTCATACGAATCTTGCTACTACCCAAGAGAGATTTTTCCTCCCTTGCTAATACACCACAACGTGATTTCTGCAGACCATTTTTAATTAGCTGTGGAGTCATGATTGTACACCATGAGGGGTAGAGCAAATCTAAATAATACTATTTATTGTGGAATTTGATCAACTTACAGCGCATTTCATATTGTCGACATTCAAATGTAAAACTGTATATTTTTTTACACTGTTTTTGTAACACTGATTGTTTATTTAGAGATGAGTAAGGTGGAAATGAAATCCTATGAGTTTGGTGCATTCTTCAAAATAAATCCAAGAACGCCACATTAAAACTGCTAATTCTTCAAGGAAATTTGACAGAAATCATGATGGGTGCCATTTTATTATGTTTGCACATTTTGGTCTACTAAATTCTCCATTATCAAAGGACAATTGATGCATGATCGTTCATCATACTTAATGCGAATTTAACAGTTTAAATGAGCGTGCCATTATATTGGTGATGTTAAACATTTTTATATTATTGTACACAAACACTCAATCTCAAGGAGACTTCTCATTGTCTTACATTGCCTCAATATTTAATTAAATTTTGTTTCCATTGATTCTGAATTTGTATAAAAATAAAGCCCGTCTAAATGCATAGTGTACTCAATTAAACTGCATATAATCAACCATTATCGGTTTGCTGTGAAAGTGAGTACATTAAATGCATTTGAAATATAAAGGTCACACTTGTATCCTTATAATGGCATTTTCAAGAATAAAAGCAATGCCAATCGAAAAGAATGTAGAAGAAGAAATGAATTCGATCACAATCACCATAATTAAAAAGGAGTATTTCACAACAGCAAGGGATTTGTTGCGTTAATAGGTGTATTTGGGAATTGATTCAGCATATTAAATAAAATAATACCTCACTACAGAAAACAATAAAAATCTAATTTTACGTTAACTACTTAAATATCGAATCTTCCTATTTATAACCGTTGTATTTTAACTATCCATTTTGAATGATTTGGACTCAATGTATCGTTTGATCATTGCGCATGTGAAATAATACTATTTTCTAAACATTATTGACGATGTTTATAGCTGTCGTTTGACACTTGACTCCCGTTCAACTCTACCAAAAACATACGATCTTAACTACTTCAAAAAGGAACATTTACAAATTTATTTTCTACAGAGATTGATACTGCAGTCAATTCAAGCAGAGCCCAAAGCAATTAAAACATGACTATCTCAGCAGCAAGTATTATTGTTGTGTATGTAATTAGGTGTTCTCCAAATTTAAAAGGCATATATCTCACAAATGATCTCACCCGTCCATTCTTTCCAAAATACATTCACTAAGATTAGCAACCTGAAGCAGTATATCCTTGTTTACGCAAATGAGAAGCCATACCGTTAAGAATCTGCTCCATGTCATTCAGTTGGAAAGGAAAGCCTATGGTCTGTGAGTGTGTAAAGAATATTGTTTCTGAAGTACGCAATAATGTTTGTTTTGATTCGATCATATGGTGACGCTGTAGCCGTGGCAACAGTAACAAACAAGTGAAGAATGAAAAGTTTCGAATTAGATTGAGAATAAGATTTAATTTTAAAGAGAAATAAAGTATGCTCTATGGATACTATATTTTCGTTTATTAGGTATAAAGATCAAATACTGAAAAGGAAAATCAAATTATTGGACATGTGCGGAGACATACAAACGTTTGACTTTCCTTTCTCCACAAATATATAATGGCAATTGAAGATGTTTTTCTTTCTTGCAAGCAAGAAAGTCATTTCATGATGTATCCGGGCTTCGTGTTGGTAATATAATAAATAAATGAATGAATAAATTTACCATACATGGGAAGGAGTGTATAAAATACATAAAATATGTAATTATATATAAGAATGCGAACCATTGCCTATTAGTGTACACGCCTGGTCTATCTTTCCAGTAATGCAAGTTAATATCCTGTAGTTTCATTGTGGTTCTTTTTCTTCTTAGTTTCCATATTTCGGCGTGCTTTGATGGCACTTAAGGTGATGACGCATCGATGTTGCTGACGACCCATCGTCAGCAACATCGATGCACCAACCCACAAGCTACCGCAATTTGTTGCGCATGCTCTTCAACTCTTCGCCAGAAAAACTGACTTTTTTGCTAAAACTTCCATGGATTTCATTCACATTATTTGGAATGCTGAAGTCCAAGAAGTCAACATGCTGGTGAACTTTGATGTCATCTCCTTGTTCACAAATACGCCCATTGATGACTCCATGCTACTCATCAAAAACCTCACCTCACAGGGATTAGCTAAGGATTAACCTGGACCTCGCAAATTCTGCCTCAGGAACTCATACTTCCTTTAAAATGATAAGCACATTGAGATCTCTCAGCTGAAGGAAATGGTCTTACCCAAAGAAACCAACCCGTATTTATAGTTGGGATTTTGGATGCATCAACCACTGTGGTTGTTTTTGCAACACTTTTTAAAACATTTAAAACCTCAATCCAATTTTGATAAATACGTCAATGGATAAAAAACATATAAATAGTTAAAAACAAAATTATTTAAAAAAAAAAATGGAAACTCAAGTTGTCCGTTCAGGTCAGTTTCCTTTAAAAACTCGGAAACCTTACCTAAAAAGTTGGGGTCCTCTCCTAAACTATTGCTTAAATTATCTCATATTTTAAAAAAGGTATCTGGCCTTTTATAATTTATTTCTGAGTCACAATCAGGTGCAAGTTACAAACATTGCAGCAAGGTTGCACTTTTGTCTCCATGAAGAGTGCGTGAGGGCTAAGTGCCCTATTCTCAGGCGCGTGATCCTGACCTCTTCCCTCTGAATGTTCCAGATGGAAGAGGGCCCTGTCAAAACAACCAAATTTATGGCCTTAACTTCCTCGCTTTGCAAGAATCACCAAGCTTCCTTCCACTGGTTCAGAACCAAATTCAGCAAGGCAGCCCCGACATCCAGCACAGGAAGCAAAGCTGAGTCTGTTTTGAGATTGACCAGGGCTTCATTTGCTGCTTTGCCAGCTTTTTCAATGCCTGGTATTCCCACATGACCAGCAGTCCATGTAGAGGATACCTACTTCCCCTTTATCTGAAGGGACCACAGGGTATAATAGATCTCCTGAACCATCAGGTGCATTGATGACAAGACTGATATGGATTATAGGGAAATCAATGTCTGCGAACAGATGAGAGAAGAGCCATTACATTCTCTTATGTCTTTTAGGGCCCTCTTGATAGCTGACAGTTTGGCTGTGAACTCCTCAATCATCTCTTAACTCTCCCCTAACCTCCAATCAACACCCTCCGCCACCCTCTGGAGAACACTCTCCCTCAATCAATGACAAATCATCAACCGCAAATATAAGAACTTCTCTATTGAGCATAATTACGAAACTTCTTTCTCCTACTAACAGTAAAACCCCTATTAGCATCTTCACTAATGACCTTATACCAGCCCTTCTTCAACTTGTAAATGGTGCCTAATTCACAAATAAACAACCATTTCCTTAAAGTTTTACAATGGAACATAAATGGCATAAAATACAAAAAATAAAGCTGGAAAAACCATTACTACACAAAGGCAAGCCCTTCATAAGCTCCTATTTACCAAAAATATAGTAATTCACTCACCGCCATTCCCTACCCACTCCCATCATCACTCCCACTCCTCCGATATCCTGGATGTATTTCTATTATTCGCAGATATCGCATTCAAAATTCTTAACCTAGATAACTCAGCCTCGGACCACTGCCCCATATTTTACTGCGTTCCTACCCTCCTTCATACAACTAGAAGAGTTAACTGGAAACTATTTAAAGAAAACTGCTTGGCCATTTACCTTTTCCCATCTCCTGCTAGTACTCCAAACAGCATAGAGAAAGCGGCTCAAGATTTTACAAGCACCTTAACCAAAATCATTCATCGCTCTTGCTACCCTCCTTCTCCGGCATCCATCGCTGGTGCCACACTACCTCAGGATATTTTGCGCCTAATTTAACTTAGAAACAAGGCCAGAGCCCTCTGGCAATGCACTAATCTCCGCCAAGATAAAATCGGCTTCTGTGCACTTTGAAACCTTGTAACATCCAAAACTAGAACACATTGGGAAAAAACTTGGCAAGAAAAGATAAGTTCACTCTCACATAACGACAATTCGGTATGGACCCAAGCCCACTGTCCGCAAAGGAAAAAGGTACCCACCCCGCCAATACCACATAATGGGAGCGCACTATACGATGACAGCAACAAAGCAAATACATCTGCCGACTCCTTCGAATGCATTTTTAAAACAATATTACATCCTTGTTGGATTCAGAAGCGTTGATCAGTGTCTATGGCCTGTCACTTTGCCCATTCAACATATTCCTGGAAATTACTCCTCAAGGACTTTACTCCATTATGTCCCACTCCAAAACAAAGTAATCACCGCGACCCGGTCAAATCTCATACCTTCACCTGAAAAACCTTCCTAAATCTTTTATCAAACACCTACTCTCTATCCTCAACGCCTGTCTTTCCCAATCGTACTTCCCAAAGGCATTGAAAATGGCTAAGATAATACTCCTTCCAAAACCCGATAAAAATCCTTCTTATATCCTGAACTATAGACCCAGTGGCCTGCTCCGCTGCATGGGCAAACTTCTAGAAAAATGCATCTTAAACAGGCTACAAGAAGAAATCTCGGCCATAGACTTGATCACACCTGAGCAAACTGGCTTCCGCCGTCGCCATTCCATCACTTAGCAAATAACAAGATTGGTTGAACTGATCACTTTCGGCTTCCACATCCACAAGCACACCCAAGTAGTCTTCCTTGATTTCCAAAGAGCTTTTGACAAGTTCTGGCAAACTGGTTTAATACATAAACTGCTTAAAACCGACATATCAGTATACCTAAATAAGACCATCCCCTCCTTTCTTTCAAACCGCACATTCTTTCTAGCCCTTAACAATGCCAAATCAACTACCCAGTCCATATCCGCAGGCTTTCTCCAAGGATCAATTTTGTCACCCGTCCTATTCAACCACTACATTAACGACCTCCCCTCCGACCCTAAAGCTACCTCCATGCGGATGACTCAGCTAGAGCGTCAACTTCCTTTGACCCAAATCATGCCACAACAAATGTCCAAGAACGCCTTAAGAGCATAGCAGAGTGGATGACCGATTTGAAACTAACCATTAACACCACAGAATGCGTAAACGTAAACTACGCCAGAAAATGGAAGAATCCTCAAATCACTCCTATCCACTATGGCAGGGAAATAATCCTCCAGGCATCATCAGCTAAATTTCTTGGTGTACAAAATGACAGTAAACTCACTTGTCAAACACACACTCAATATGCAATTAACAAGGCCAATTCAGCCGCTTTCTTATTCTATCCCCTCATTAAACGCACCAGTTCCCTTTGTCTTCTCACCAAGGTACTGTTATTTAAATCTCTGATACCACCTATCTGAAGGCTACCCAGCATGGGGTTCAATAGCCGCAACCAAATTGAAGAAAATGACACGCTTCCAAAATAATACTCTACGAACCCTTGCCTACGACGCCTGGTTGGTAAGAAACTCAGATATTCACACGGATCTAAAAATACCGGACCTTCCAACATATCTAAGCGACCTAGCCACGTCATTTTAACAAGCAATAGGAAATACTGGCAACCCATTATTAGAACCTTTATGAGATTACCCTGATAATCCCCATATCAGATACAATTGTGCTAAAGCAAGCATAAATGGGCTGTCATAATCTCCAAATATAATACTGTCACAAACTGCAATAAAATATACTCACTAGCTTAACTTCGCCCATAAACCACTTATATCCTACGACCATTGATCAGCATAGCTGGATATTGGTATAAGATGCAGCTAACGGCACAGTCCATAAGCATCGATTGGTCGGTCGGTAGCAGGACCCCCATTCTTCTTTCACATCAACAACGACCAAAGAAAAAACGTGGAAAAAGTGAAAGAAATTGTTTACGATTTAATCAGCGTAATCAATTTATTCAGCGAGAAAACGATAGAAGATGTATGGCATGTCGCAATTGAATCATTCTAATTAAATTTATTTTATATAGAATGTCTTGTGTATTAAAAGCGAGAGAAACAGCAACATTTCTTCATAATTCTCGAATTTTTAATTACAAACACAGCGGCAAATGAAAGTTGCTCAGGATCAGTCACACGCAAATGAAGTCATCAACGATTTAGAATTATTAATTCCTGTTGAAAAACAGGATGACGAAACAACATGGCGATTAAAATGATATGACGTAGAAACTTAAGGCATGATTTACGAATTCTTTTAACCATATTTTTAAAACACACGAAAATCTCCTCCTGTTCATAAAATCACATGTCTGTTCTTAGCGGCTGTGGCATGCTTGGAAATGGCACCTCGCTTCTTTTCCAATCTTATTGCTTGTTCCATCCCTTTTGGCACAACAAATTGCACACATCCTACAAAGCTTTTCCTTCTTCTCTGTAGGTGGCATATACTTAGGAAATTGTAACTTACATAGAGGATCAAGGATTTTGTTCTACTGAAGGCCTTCAACCCTCACATGTAATATCATATGCAATGTACCCCTCAGTTACATCTTCCACTAGTTTGATTCTAAATTCTGAACTTACCCTTTGGTCCACCACCCTTTCTCTGTAACAGAAATCCATTCCATGCGCCCTGGTCCAACAAGTGAAAAATGTTTAAAATATTTATTGCACCCCTTTTTTCATAATGGGGAAATTTGTCAGGTGCTGATCTTCCCTTTCTACTCCACCTATTGTATTATTGTACACAACAACAACTTTTGGCTTTTATAGCACCATATCCTTTTCATTTATATTCCTCAAATTCCGTATCATGTACTGTAAAGGGTACAGAGACTTGACGGCCATCTTATCTTCCCAATTCATAGCAATCACTTTGCCTTGCTGGAGGGCAGTCAATTCCTCCTTTTTCAACTTCTTTAGTCTATACGTCATCTAGTACTTCCTTCCTTCTAATTCTCAATGTCCCATGTCTATCGGTTCCTTTTGAAACCAATAAATCAGCCAGCTCTGAGGAGGTGTAATAGTTGTCTGCAGTCAGGCAATAATCTTTGACCTAGCAGAGGTTTCATTACTGCTAGCACAATCTAAGGATGTATTAGGAAGATTGGTATATTCCACCTTCAATACTGACCATTTCCTGTATACCATAAACACAGTAATCAATGCTGGAAGGTCGGTTTATGGGTGATGGTAGAGTTCACACAGTACTTAGCTCTATACAGTCTGTGAAATTCACACATCAGGGTATTAAGGGGAGCCAGTTACTTTCACTGTGGCAAATAAGGTTTACCAGGAAGATTTTTACCAGAAAAAATCACATAGCTTGAGTGGAGCATCAGGTGCCCTGAGTGTCTGCCTGGGGTTTGAACTCAGGACCCTCCAGTCAATAGTCCAATGCTTTACCCCCATAGACTATCATGACCCACCTTTTTCCTGTAGAAATAATATTAAATGACCATATATATCCAGACATAGGCTTAGCAAATCTAAACGTTTCCACCCCAAATCTGGCTCCTTTCAGGGAAACATACTGCCTCAGTGAGAGCTCATCCTTGTACAGAATAACATTTTTGACAATAGAAATCTTCCTCTCAGGTGTCAACAAACTTGAGAACTTTTTGTTGAGAAATACAAGCAGAGGGCTAATTTCATTCAGCTTGACACAAGGATGTCTATCCCTCATAAAGGTATCATTGTCTGCAAAATGCAGATAGTGTTTGACGAGCACATATCTATGCTATGGCATAACATTTGAAGAGAATGGAGTGAGAATGTTCTGCCACTTTGACAAATATCATTCTTGAACTGGTTTGCTCATAGTTTTATGAAGAATGATCAATGCAAAATAACATACTAATTTCAATAGTATTTATACACTACCAATCTATAAAACTTGATTTTTTTTAAACAAAAGGATCAGTATAGTGGTCAGCTAATAACTTGATTTCCACAGTTATTAGTTCAATTGAGTAATCATCAATTAATGCCCGAAAGCATTGAAGAATTCCAGCAGTTTCATCAATCTCTAAATGAACAGGATGAGAAGCAGTCAAAGGAAATCTTGGAAGTGTTGACTAGTGATGTTGCTGGGAAGCCATCGGACACCAAAACACTCACGCATCAAGTAATTGGGCAATCAAACCTTCTTCATAAATCTGGGAAAATATGTCCGTTTCTGGATGTTTTATTCTGAGGTAATGAAGATTAATATTTAATATGTTTATGTTAATTTGGGTTGATAAATTGTCCAAAATTAAATGACAATGAATGCATAAATGAATTAATAACTGTTTAAATGAGTCTGCCATTAAATTGGTTTGATATTTTATAAATTTTGAACACAAACTTTATAATTCAAGGAGACTTCTCATCGTCTTAAACTGTTCCAATATTTCATCGAGATCTGTTTTGATTGATTCTGAATTTTTTATGAAAATAAAGCCTATAAAAATAAATATATTATACTCAATGAACCTGTATGGAATCAGTCATTATTAATTGGCTTTGACATCGTTTGCATTTAAAACAATTGACTTTTATATGTCATACATACTACCTTAATGAAAAAGTTCCCGGAATAACCACCGTGTGGCGCTCCCATCGTTCCGATTTGAGTTCTGTTTTTTTGTTAAATTGGTACATCTGTTGTTGATATTCCCTTTAAATCTTAGTGTCATAACTTGACATTTGCAAAAGTTACGTAGCCAAGAGTACATCTATCTCTGTGTGTGTGTTGGCGATTTTTTACAATTGCAGAAATGGATTTAAATTTGCAACAACGAACTTGTATTAAATTTTGCGTAAAAAACGGATTTAGTGGCGCACGGACGTTGGAAATGTTGGAAAAGTGTTTCGGCAACGATTCTCTAAAAAAAACGGTCGTTTACCAGTGGCACGAGCGGTTCAGAAGTGGTCGTGAGTCAATCGAAGATGATGAACGCAGAGGGCAGACCATCGACATCGAAAGTCGGTGAAAAAATTGATAAAGTAAAAGAAATGTTGGTCAATAACCGCAAATTAACCATCAGAGAAATAGCGGAGGACTTGAACATTGCCTATGGATCCGCCCAAGACATTGTGGTTAATGATTTGGGTTTCCGTCGTGTAGCAGCAAAGTTGGTGCCAAAAGACCTCAATTTCATGCAAAAAAGAGACCGTGTTGACGTCGCAAAAGACATGATTTGCGAGGCTGAAACCGATCCCACATTCATCAAAAGGATCATTACTGGAGACGAGACGTGGGTTTATGAGTACGACACGCAATCCAGACATCAGGCAAGTGAATGGCGTTCACCAAATGAGCCGAGACCAAAAAAACCACGTCGTTTTCAGTCAAAAAAGAAGGCAATGCTGACGGTTTTCATGGATTACAACGGTGTAGTGCATCATGAATTTTTGCCAGAAGGCCAGACAGTAAACAAAGAGTATTATTTGGGCGTTATGAGACGTTTGCGTGAAGCAATTCGCCGAAAGAGACCAGAAATGTGGGCAGAAAACTCGTGGATTTTGCACCATGATAACGCACCGTCGCACAGTCCTATCATTATTCGTAATTTTTTGACGAAAAATGCAACAAATACCATCCAACAGCCACCGAATTCACCTGATTTGGCTCCCTGTGACTTCTTTCTGTTCAATCGAGTTAAAAAACCATTACGGGGAACGCGTTTTAGCAGCCGAGAGGAAGTAATGGAAAAATCGCAGGAAGCACTGATGGACATACCGAAAACCGAATATAAAAAATGTTTCGAGGATTGGATCAATCGCTGGCATAAGTGTGTTGCAGTCGATGGGGATTACTTTGAAGGGGACAATATAGATTTAGATGAATAAACTTGTATTTTTAATTTTCTGAATAAATTCCGGGAAATTTTTGATTAAGGTAGTATATTCTAAAATAAATGGCATTTCTAAGCCAATAGATGCCAATCAAATATAATGAAGATGAAGAAATGAATTCATTTTACAAACACTGTAATTAAAAAGGAGTGCTTCTTAATATGGGATTTGTGGCACCCAATTGGGTAATTGCAAAATGGCTGTGGAAATAACTTAAGAAGCCCTATCTTCTACTGAGCGTGTATTAAATACAGTTTATTTTATGTTTAATTTTTCAATATTGAATCTTTCAATAAATTGTATTTTAAAAATCCACTTTGAATAATTTGGTCTCATTGTATTGGTAGATCATGGAATACATTGTTAAGTATTATTTTCAATTTATATTGACACTTAATTAAAAATAGCAATTTTCCACAAAAATAAAATTTAATGCGACCGGTTTCAATGTTACTACATCATCATCATTGTAACATTGAAACCGGTCGCATTAAATTTTATTTTTGTGGAAAATTGCTATTTTTAATTAATCATGATATTCCACCATATCACGCCTGAAACGTCTCTTTTTATATTGACACTGTTTACAGCTGTAGGTTGGGACTTGATTCCTGTTCAATTCCATCCAAAACATAGACCATAATTACTTCAAAAAGGAGCATTAACATGTATATTTTCTACGCTTAGATTAATACTCCAGTCAATTCAAGCAGAGTTTATCATCAGAAATAATTAAAAGACAACTATCTCAGCAGCTGGTAATCTTGTCGTGAATGTAATTAGGCGTTCTCCAGAATTTGAAAGTTATATGTTTCATAAAAGATATCACCAGTCCATTCTTTCCATGTGTGGCGTAAATAGGAAGAAGTTCAAATACACATAAATAACCTTAAAATAGACAATGAGACAGTTCACCTCAAAGAGGAGATGTATTCTTCCAAACAGTGCAATACAACTTTTGGCTACGGTAGATCCTTTAATGTCACCCATTATTCACAATGCAATCAAATAATTTGTGCGTTCTGAATCTGAGAATGAATACTATATAGCCTTAATGAACGTGTATTGTGTATTTCTAAAGGTAAGCACAGTATGCTCAAAGGCATTAGCGATATGTGAAATTTAAAATGTGACAGAACAATCTAATACATTACTTGAGAATTAAGTTTGTTTGGTTTGAACATTTGGTGACGACGTCACCATGGCAATAGTAACAAAGAAGTGAAGAAGAAAAGGTTTCAAATTGGAGTTCGGATCCAGTCTTATTTCATTAATGAAATACAGTATGCTCTTTAAAGTTATTTGCTCTTAATACATTCGTTTATAATGTAAAAATAGTAAAACAATGTTGTTTGAGAAAATATTTGATTTTAAAATTATTTCTATTCGGTTTAAATCATTAGAAGTAAGATTAATTAATATTTCAAACAACAGAGCTTATTATATTTGAACGAAATTCTAATTGGTAACTTTGCAAAAATTTATATCTATTGTCGCAAGTATGCGACATGGTACTCCTTCCCTGGCTCCTCCGAATGTCCCACGTGACCAAAGACAATGATTCAAAAGTATTTCTTCCCTGACTCCTAAATTGGGTATAAAAGCCCTGGTCGCAGGGCAAAAAGCAGTCAGTTGGTTATCTGGCGGTGACCGGTAGGGCACGATGCTTCGGCTATGTTGCGCTTGTCGCGTCAGTGTGTCCTATTCCTGACTAAACTTCGGACGAGGGCTCTGCCAAGGTTACGTTCGTTTGACCTCATCCACCCTGCAATACTCCCTTCCTTTCCGACGGACGAGGGCTCCGCCTAGGTTATGCGTGTCGTGACCGCGTCCACCCTGCCATACTCCCTTCTTTTCCGACGGACGAGGGCTCTGCCTAGGTTATGTGTTTCGTGACCGCGTCCACCCTGCATTTATCCTGTCCCAGGTAATTTTCTGCCATTTTAATTCTGTCCGCACTCGCGTTCGTTTACCGAGGGTCTAGCCATCCATAATTTCCTTATACTTATGTAAATGGTGCATTATGACTGATGTTGGGTAATATACGGCTGCTTTGGTAATACTCGGTGTACCTTCCCCGATACCCTTTGTGTCGCACCATAGAAACCCCTCTTGCGACATATTGGTGTCAGGTGAGGGGTTGCACGGTTGGACTAGTGATTTATTCAGTGTATGCGGCAGTGTCTCATAGATTATCATGTGCCCGTGTACGTCTTTAAATCGGAAGTTCCGTATTTTCTCTGACAGGTGGGATATTCTAATCTGTGCTGACCTAACGAATTATTATTTTAAGACACGTGCTAAAACCTCATCGCGATTCTCTGCGCGCAATTAAACTAAGCGTCACTTCATCAGGAACCATCAATTAGCCCATTCAGCGCCCACCATGGGTATCGGATACACTCGGAGTATAAAAAAATAAATTAATTAAGCGCAGTGAAATTTTAATGTAATTAGCATTGGGTTGAATTTCGCGATGGATGGCCTTAACCCTCATAGACTGGGGAACCCTAACCCTTTTCTCGATTATCAAGAAACCGCAAATGGATTGAAATTCGGCAGTGCACTTAACTTCACACCTTTGGTTAATGTCTTAGAACAGCCGGGAAGTAGCGCGAGTCCGCAAAATGGTTGCGGAGAAGCAGCGCAAACCGCCGCTATTGGCAGCCAGATTCATTTAATTCCAACGTTTAGCGGGGAAGATGAGTTTGGGGTTGGCAAATTTTTGGAAAGCGTTCGTATTGTAAGTCATCTTAGTAGTTGGAATGAAGCACAGACCTTAGGAGTCGCTCAACTTCGGCTTGGAGGAACCGCCGCGGATTTGGTCTCTGCAAATCATCACATATTAGGTTCATACGCGGACTTTTCCATTAATCTCAAAAGGAGATTTTCCCTAAAGGCATCTCCAATCATGTTAGAAAAAACATTTAACACTTGCGTAGAAAAACCGCTGGAGAACGTCACAGAATTTCCAACCAGATTGCGCCATGTCGCCCGTAGGCTACGCGAGTCATGGGGCGAGATTGATTCAGAAACAGCGAAGAATTCAAGGTAGACTTCTTGTGCAATTTTTAATTGGGCTGAAGGAAGAGATTGGTAGGTTTGTGTTGGTTCGTAATCCAACAAACTTGATTAAGACAGAAGGGTTTCACAAGCGTTGAAGAAGCTAGTGTCAGAAATTTCGCCGTCAACAGAGACGTAAATTAACCACAACAGTCTCATGCGTGGTTGTGTCAGTAACCCCCTAGGTGGCCGCCATCTCCAAATATAACGCCTTGGTAGGGTATGAACGCGAATCCGCCAAATGTTGCAGGTTGGCAGTTTCCCGTGGAACAAATTAACGCCGCACAGGCTGTCGGAAGGGGTTCCAAAGTAAGACTGCTTCCCCCGGTGCAAGTAGGGACACCGAAGGATAGATAATCACGGCGCACGCGTTTGCTTTCGCTGCGGTAAAACCGGTCACATTGGTCGAGCGTTTAGATAGAGGGAGAGGGGAACGAGGCCGTCTTTGTGTTTAAATTGTGGAAATGAAAATCATATGGCTAAAGATTGCCGCTCGTGAAATGAGGCATTTGTCAAAAGAATTGGCCATCTTCCCAGACGCTGCCCGAGGCGCGAAAATCCCTTCGTGGCGGGAAACGCCGATCTCCCGACTGGGAGGTCGGGACCGATTTAATTCTAGTGGTAACTCAAGAAGCAGGATGGACAATAGTAGTTAATAATTTTAGGAAAGATAACAATTTTCTAGTGGAAACGAGAGCAGCCGTTACCATCATTGATAGTATAAAATTTCCTTTTGGCCAATTAAGGAATTCTGATTACAATTCTCGGGTGCGAAGCGCGTCAGGTCATCCCTTGCCAATCATCGGAGAGAGTTCGTGCAATTTTTGATTGATCATAAATTATATCCCCATGACATCTTAGTAGTGGATTTTGGGGAAACGAACTATGACGGTCCTCTAGGCCTTGATTTTACGAATTCCAAAGAAACTGCGGGAGATGCCGCCACAGTAACATTTAACGGAGTCATCCGCTAATGTGCATTTCAATGCAACAATTTCAGAGTGTAAAAATCATTCGCCTTGACTGGGATTCGAACCCAGATCCCTCAATATCCGGTCGAGTGCTGTTGTTCCCTTAAAAGCCCCAAAATTTCAGAGTTTAAGAGGACGCCTCGGTAGCTTAAGTGGCTAAAGCACTCAACCGGATATGGCGGGATCTGGGTTTGAATCCCAGTCAAGGCGAATGATTTTAACACTCTGAAATTGTTGCCTTGATTTTATGGTTCGTTACGGGAAAAGTATATCGTTCAATAAACGGAAAATAAGAATGGGTGAGGGACACGAGACAGACCTTAAATCTAATGGCGTAACATCGCAGATGAACGAGCCCATAGGCGCCCATGAAATTGGAGTTTCCGAAAAGGTCAAGGCGTTTGATTCTTTCATTTATGGTATAATTAATGGCAATGATTCGCAAATGGCCACGTATAATTTAGCATCCCTTGAGGAAAAAACGATAAGCGACACTAAAAACCAAAGTGCTTTTCCGGCAGAGATAATGAAATGTAACTCGCGAATGAACGGCAGTATGGAGGGAATTTGTTTTCAAGTAACGACGGAGGAATCGACAGAAGGGAATAAGGATAACGGATCTCTAAATAAGGATACACAGAAATAAGCAGAGGTGGCGAAGGCCGAAAGAGTCATAGAGAGGTTGCCACCCGCGTCGCAAGCAAGCTGCACCGCTGGGGACGAAGTTAGTGGCGATGTCTTCGAGGTTTCCACCGACTCCCGGTTTGGGATAAAGAAATCGGGTGATGATTGTGTTTTTTCGCCAGTAAGAGAGGATAGATTTGTTGTCCCCTTGTGCGATGGCAAAGTTCGCGAAACTCAGACCGGCGCTAGTAATGGGGTTGGCCGATCGAGCAAAATTGTATCAGAGGAATCTATTAGAGTACCGCCGTTATCCGTTGTGTTGTCGAAGAGAAAGAGTCAGATGGTTGAAGGCAAAGAAGTGCAAGTCATTGGAAGCGAGAGATATTTATTTATTTTGCCGAGCATTGCTTCGGTGTCACCTGAAGGCAATGTCCCCATATTACTTTGTAACATTCGTAGCAGCGAACAAAAGGTAAAAAGGGGCTATGTAGTTGAGGTGGCGCCATTCCGGGAGGAAGTTTAGGCACCCCTCACTAACTGGGTAGACGCTGAGGACGAAAACATCTGGCCAGATTCTTCCGCGCGTAGGGGCACGTGTCCACTCTCTAAACATCATTCTTTAGGGATGCCGAGACGAAGAGGCAGTTAATCCGCGTCCGAGAGTTAGGCCCTGATCGCGTGAAGGGGGTGGGACCGGCGCAATAAGAACGCACTGCGTCAATCGCTCGAATCAGTGAGAGTGCCCGGCTTGGATAGTATGTCACCCCATCCCTTTTCGAGGCACTACCCTCTCGGCGGTAGATGGAGTTGAAATCTCCGCCCAATATGGCCCTCCCCAAGAAAGAATACTGGTAGGGGAGAGGGAGTTCATTAAAATATTTTTCGCGCTCAGCCCTCGCGCGCTAACCGGAGGGAGCGTAAAGGTTCGTGATATGGATACCATTCACGATAGCGGACGTTTTTCGGCCTGAAGCGTGGCGGCGAACATGAGAGAACGGAATGCCATTTCGGACTATGGTGGTGGTGCCAGAATGACTTTCGGCGAAATTGCCGAAAGCCTGAAATATGTTTTTATCCCAGAGTATGTCCTCTCTTACCTCTTGAAGGAGGATTCCATCAGCCCTGAGATCGCGAGGAAAACGTTGTACTGCACTTTCTAAAGCGCTATAAACACCAGCAATATTAAGCGAAATAATATTAATTGGTGGAATGAGAGGACAGCTATGGGCACCGGACATCACTTACCAGAGTCCTGGTCTTGGCTTACGTTGCTTCGGTCCCCGCTCTAGCCCAAGCGACAAGAGCTTCGCCGCTTCCCGGGACGCTTCGTACGACGGGCCGACGATCGAGGCCTCGAGTTGTCACTGCATACCTCCCCCTCGACCTCGTCCGAAGGAGAAGACCCAGCCGTGGTCTCTACGAAGAGCGGGTAACTCGGCAGCGTTCAACGGGAGGCCTTCTTTTAGGCAGCACAGCTGGTGACCGGGCCAACCCAGGAGGTGGCCTCGGGGGGGCCGGGAGCGGACTGGAGGTCATCTGCCGAAGGGGCTCCGTCGGGAGAAATCGGAGGAGATCGATCGAATTGGTCCACCTCTAGAGGAGCCCTGGGAATATTGCGGACACCTTGGCTTTCCTCCACCATGGCCTTCTTGGTTGCAACGGGCGCAGGTGCGGCGCTGAGCCTCGTAGATTGAATGATGGTCCGGTTGCCGCCAATGTGGAGGTACGACGGGATATTTCTTTCCACCGTCATACGCACCATTGTCGTACCTGTCAGCACGCGCGCCATTTTGTCGCCCTCCCACCTGTTCTCCCACGAGCGATGGATTTTTCCAAAACGTTGAAGCTCACTTGTTATACCTTCCAATGGGGTCTCCACGGGAAGACGAAGAGCCCTGACATTACAAAGGCTACCGAAGGTATCGTCAATGGCAATCGTCGTCCTCGGATCGTTAGGGATGGAAACGGCAGCTTTCGTGGGATAAAATATAGAATCCTCTTCATAGTAGCTTCAGTTGCCAACTTCAGGAATACCAAATGGCGGTTATATCCTAATTAGATCGCCACAATCTCTTCCGGTGTGAGGCCCAGTGACTCTAGTGTAAGGAGGTGGACCTCCAACGGAGCAGGGGCCTTCGCCTTATCGTCAATTTGCAAGGCGAGCGTGTTCACGTGATGTACGACCATTTTGAAAAAATCAAATTGAGCACGCCAGCGCGAAAAAAGGGAGAGCGCACCGAAAGCACTCCAAGAAAGAAATAAACACTCGTGCGCACTCCCTCCCCGCTACACGCAACCGTTGGTGGCAAATAAAAATGAGCCCAAACTCTACACCAAGAGTCAAGGCCAGTCTTGATCCAGTAAACAGAACGAAAGCACGGCCTTCCCGGCAGCAGAAGTCGAGAGTCAAACCGCACGCTTCTTGATGAACTAGGCGGTCCACCGCCGCTCGACACAAAACACGATCGGAACCTCGACTTCCGAGAGAGTCCGGCAGCGCCGCTCTCCGAATCCCGGCGGCCGAAGCCTCGGACGCCGGCGAAATTGAGACACTCGGTGAACACAGGCAGGACATGCCTGTGCTCTGCTATCGAGGCCTCCTCTTAAACTCAGAAATTTTGAGGGTTTTAAAGGAACAAGGTGTTGTGACGAAATACCGTACATACAATGCCACAGGTATTCGTAGTCGTGTGCGGGATGCGCCACATGGTTAAAGAGCCAACTTTTAAACACTTATCTGTTTAAACCTTGACAAAAGTCAAATAAACTGAGGGAGATGCCGGATGTGTCCGTGAAAAGTTACTTTTGCGGCATCTCCCGCAGTTTCTTTGTCTCGTTTCGACTTTCAAATCATAGCGTAAAAGCAGTGAGGCGACATATTTTGTCGTCGCGTTCATAGTTTTTTTTGATATTTTGATCTTTCTCATCTTTGGAATTGATTTCAATCGCCTGGCTCTAATCTTCTGCATACTTACGGTAGATATAGTCAAAAGCATTTATGATTCAATGCATTAATTGGTCGTAACTATCAATTATTTACCGCATGAATGGAGACTAATTTTTTTGCAAAATATAATTGAAATTGGTTCTTAACCCCTTAACATTTTCATTTTATAAATAAATATTCACATAACTTAAGACTGCTATTTTTTCATATTTATAATCACAGGTATGTGAAGCTATCTCTAAAATGACGATAAGTACAGATGAAATGGCAATTATAAAATAGAAAGGACCCATATATTATTCAACTAATAAAATATTCCTGTTGGAAATATATATATATATATATATATATATATATATATATATATATATATATATATATATATATATATAACCCTCCCCAGACTACAATCTTGACGTGGTGGAATGGCTCGCGCGTTCCGATGACCCCTAGAGCTGTGCTGGCGGGAGTAATAATAATTGCTCCTGGAAGGGTGACCAATGCCAGATAGGTCGAAGGTTAGGAGCCAGACGAAAGGTAGTCCACGCAGCGTCTTTTCCTCAGTGAGGCGGCTGCGATGGCGTCGGACCCAAGTGTGGCGGCCAAGAAGTCATGGTGTCACGTTAAAAAAACTATTGAGGAAGGCAACGGGAAACTACCTCAATTACCATTCCAAAGATTAACATGACAAAGATTTTGAGTCCTGGCAACTATGGGGCTCGGCCCAATCGGCCGTGTGTCGTAGCCGGCAGCGGGAGAGGCAAGGCTTCCGCGGTCGTCATCTCACGAAACCCTTGCAAGAGAAAACCGGCAGCAGCAGGACAGAAAACGCATCAGAAGAAGACCAAATTAATTAGAATAGGAACGTGGAATGTTAGGACAATGATGAGGACAGGGAAACTGGAGAATGATAAGCGACAGATGGAAAGGGGAAATATCGATATTTTAGGTCTATGCGAGGTGAGATGGAAAGATAGCGGAAATTATTGGAGTGATAAGTATAGAATAATATACAGCGGCGGGGACAAGAGCCAACGAGGGGTTGCTATAGTATTAAATGAAGAAGTAGGGAGAAGCGTAGTCAATATAGAGCAGGTACCGGATAGAATACTACTAGTTGAGATAAAAATAGAGCCGACGAACTTGGTCATTATTCAGGTATACTTGAAATCGAGCAACCAGAAGGCAGAGGAGGTCGATTGGATATATGATCAGTTAGGAGACATAATCGCGTGTGTTCCTGCAGGGAAACATTTGATGGTGATGGGGGATTAGAATGCGACGGTAGACGAAGAAAGAGATGGTGATGAGGTCAGGGACTACGGTTTAGGCACAAGGAATGACCGCGGGGAGAAAGCAGTTAAGTTCTGCTGGAGACGGGCTAGTCACCACCAACACTTGGTTTAGACACCACAAAAGATGCAGGTATACATGGAAAATGCCAGGTGACTCAGAGAGGTATCAGCTAGATTATATCCTGGTTAGGCACAGGTTTAGCAACAGTGTGATAAATTCGCACAGCTTCCCGGGAGCGGATGCGGACTGAGACCACAATTAATTATTATGAACTATAGCGTCCGTTTCGAAAAGATACAGCAGGGGCGGCGAGTTGGAAAATGGAATGTAGAAGCATTAAATGGTTTGAAAATGAAGGAATTCAAACAGGTGGTAGAGGAAATCATGGCGGATGGTGAAAAGCTACGTACTATCAAGGAAAAATGGGAATGTATCAAGAAATGGTTGTCTAAAGTTGCAAAAGACTCTATTGGAATCGTTAACGCTAAAAGGACCACGAAGCCATGGATCACGGATGAGATGATTACAAAGATGGATGACCGGCGAAAATAGAAGAATGTAAATACAGAATTAGGCAAAATGAAGTACAAAGAATTAAACAATAAATTGAGGCGATCAACAAATAAAATAAAAAGAAGCATGGTGGAAGACAGTGCGAGGATATGGAAAGTCTGCAGAGGAAGGGTGAAATAGGTGCGCTGTACAGCAAAGTTAACTCTTTATCGGGAAGTAAGAAAGGGAGATCAACGATCGCAGTTAGAGATAAGGTGGGTAAGGTAATATTGGATGCAGGGAAGATCCAAGAGAGATGGAAGGAATATAAGGAAGAACTGTAATAATAAAGAACTTAGACCAACAAAGTTAGACATAGGAGAGGAACATGACGTAGAGGAAGATAGCTTAGGTCCAGGCATACTAGACAATGAGATAGAAAGGGCATTAAGGGAGATGAAACTAAATGAGGCCGTGGGGGTGGATAACATTCCCGCCGAACTTTTAAAAGGCTTAGGAAAATGTGGGAGGAAGAGGCTATATGGGCTGATCCGTAGTATTTATGAGGAGGGAATCTGGCCGGAAGACTTTGTGAGATCATTTTTAATTTCAATTCCAAAAAGGTTAGGGGAAAATCATGAGAGGACTACAGGATGATAGGTTTGATATCCCATGCAGCTAAAGTTGTTCTCAGGATTATAAACAAAAGGACAGAGAATAGGGCAAATGATTACTTCGGGGAGGATCAGTTTGGGTTTAGGAAGGGGAAAGATACGCGTGATGCCATTGCAGTAATGAAATTATTAATCGTGAGGAATAAAGAACACAACCAGGATGTATTTGCCTGTTTTGTAGCTTTCGAAAAAGCATTTGATAGAGTGAATTGGGAAAAACTAATGAGTATATTGCAGGAAATAGGAATAGATTGGCGGGACAGGAGGCTAATCCGCAACCTGTATATGTCTCAGACTGCTCAGATGCGAGTGAGGAATTGGGAGTTCGGTTGGGCAGGGTTAGGAACAGGTGTAAGACAGGGTTGCTCATTATCACCGTTACTGTTCAACCTATATGCCGAGGAAATGATGAAAGTGGCATGGGAAGAACTGGAGGAATGAATGAAAGTGGGTGGGGAATTTTTAAAATCAGTTAGGTTTGCCGATGACCAAGCTTTAGTTTGTCAGTTAGCCAAGGGCTTGCAAGCATTGCTTAGTGAATTGGAAATTCAGTGCGACAGAATGGGATGAGAATCAATATTAATAAAACAAAGGTTAAGCGATTGTCCAGAAAGAAAAATGCTAAGCTAAACATTAAAATAGGAGGGCAAAAACCAGAGCAGATAGAAAGTTTACATACCTCGGTAGTTTTTTCGACCAACACGTTCAAAGTAGTAGGGAGGTAAGAAGAAGAATTGTGCTAGGCAAAGAGGCTTTCACAAGGAGGGGGGAGTTGATGACAGGGATGTTGAGAAAGGATGTTAAAAAAAGACTCGTAAAAATACTGATATGGAGCGTAGCTATGTACGGTGCGGAAATGTGGTCATTGAAGCAGGAGAATAGACGTACACTGGAGGCTTTTGAAATGTGGGTGTGGAGAAGAATGGATAAGGTGAAATGCACACAGGAGAAAACAAACAAGGAAGTACTTGGTATGGTGGGCGTGGAGAGGGGCTTGTTTGGAGCAATCCTACAGAGGCACGAAAAAAGAGTGAAGGGGGTATTTACCGGCAGTAGGATATTGAGGACTGTGATAGAGGGGAGAATGTTAGACCAACGAGGAAAGGGAAGGAGTAGGATAGGGAAGTTGGACGGGATGAAGGGAGGCAGAGAGCACTCAGAGATGAAGAGGGACTTGATGGAGTAGGATGCTGGATTTTGTGTTTTTTACGAGACACATAAGGTTTTATTTAGTAGCTTTGTCCATCCAAAAACCTACCTTAACGGGTAGATTACATAATAATACTATATGTATATATTTATATATATATATATATACATAAATATATATAAACACATAAAAATACAGATGTAGATTTTTAAACCATAGGGACACAAAGAAAGGACACTCACTATATATTGTTTTGATGTTTCAATGGCTCTGCTGTTGTCTTCAGACTGGCCTTCTCGTGGAATAGCGGAGGGGACATGTGCGGGGGAGGGACGAGGGAGGGAGGGGTAAGGGACCAATGGGAAATGAACAAGGGGGGGGAGGGAGGCATGTGATACATGAAGAGTGCTTGGTTCAGCCCAACAACACGACCATTCTCATGGCCACAATAGACAATACATATCTGTACACCTCCATTCCCAACAAAGAAGGCTGAGAAGCCCTGCAATATTAACTCTCCCTACGATCCACACAACACACCCCATCCACAGATTTGCTCATCAAACAGAGTAAAATTGTTCTCACCAAAAATGCTTTTCAATTCAACGAGAAAATATATTTACAAATAAAAGGCACTGCAATGGGAACACGTATGGCTCTTACATACGCCAATCTTTTTATGGGTAAACTAGAACATGACTTTCTGCAATAATAAACCCTCAAACCACTCTTCTGGGCCCACTATATCAATGATATTTTCCTCCTTTGGTTCCTCAGACGCAAAAATTTATCTCCTTTTATTTCCTCTCTCAAATCCTCATCAGTATCATTCACTTCTTCCATACCCGACTTGAATGACACTTCCCTGTATATTAACATTCACCTCCAAAACAATACCTTTTATACCTCAGTCCACGTTAATCCAACTAGTAAGAACAATAGCTTGATTTCGACAGCTGCCATCCACCTCTTACAAAGCGCTCCATTCCTTTCTCTCTCAGTCCGTGGCTTCCGTCTCTGCAACAACATCCGCTCCCAACAGAAGTACTTGTATCAGCTACATGACTCTCTGAGAAAATGTAGGTACCATGAATGCTACTGAGCAGTTAAATCCTAACCCTCAACCAAATACACTCCCCTCATCAAACCAAACTTTCCAAAAAGCCCTAATATTATCACCACTTTCTTCCCCGGAACACACAAAATTAAACATTTAATCCATGAACTCTTCATAATTATTAATGACAATCAGTCAACATCAATTTTATTCTAACCTTGTCCCTCTGTTTTGTTTAAATGCCCATCAAACTTGCGAGACATTTTCAGGGTTTAGGAAGGGGAGAGGTACGTGTGATGCCATTGCAGAAATGAGATTATTAATCGAGAGGAATATAGAACACAACCAGGATGTATTTGCCTGTTTTGTAGCTTTCGAAAAAGCATTTGATGGAGTGAATTGTGAAAAACTAATGAGTATATTGCAGGAAATAGGAATAGATTGGCGGGAAAGGAGGCTAATCCGCAACCTGTATATGTCTCAGACTGCTCAGGTGTGAGTGGGAAATGAAGAGTCCTGATGGGTAGCGTTAGGAAGAGGTGTATGGCAGGGTTGCCCACTGATGAAAATTGCCACAAAAGAATTCATCCAATGAGTATAGTGGGTGAGTAAGTAACCAGGTATATACCCTATTCTTGAAACTCTGGATAGCATCTGATTTCAACTGAGTAGGCAGATGGTTATACAGTGGTATATTGTGAAATGTGTTGTAAGTTAATGACAATCTACAATAAGTAGTATTTAGATTCGATTTTCCTCTTGTGGAATACTTATGGAGGTTGGATCTTAATTGGTAAGTTTCTAGATTAAATTTCACATGAGTCGGAGCCTTAAAGATATACAAACAAAATACAGTCATGATTCTATACCTAATAAATAAAGGTTTGCTGTAACCACATGGTGGTATATTAGCAAGAGAGCGAATAGCTCTCTTTTGCAGTAGCAAAATTTTTTTAACATGAGGGGAATGACCCCATAACTCAACACCATAATTCAAATGACATTGAAAGAAGGCATGGTAAAGTGTTAAACGATACTCATTTGAAATGATAAAGTTGAGCTTTCTTAACATATAAACAGCTTTACTAAGTTTATTACAGGTCTGACTGATGTGAGTCTCCCAAATAAGTTTTGTATCAATATAAATTCCTAGTATTTTAGCAGTTTCAATATCAGTTTTTTTGATTTAAGACTGCACACAATATGCTGAGTTTTGTTAGTATTTAATTGTAAATGATTAACATCAAACCATTCCTTAGCCTGTTTTTGGGTAGCGCTAGATCGTAACTTTGCATCTTCTAGAGGTTGACACTTTTGCACAAAAGTAGTGTCATCAGCAAATAAAACAGATCTAGGTTTCATATTACAGGGCAAATCATTAATCATGGTAATGAAAAGTACTGGGCCAAGCACAGAGCCCTGTGGTACACCACATTTTACTTTAAGAACTGCAGACTGACAGCCATCAAGTTCAACCAATTGGTGGCGATCATCCAAATATGACTTCATTAGTTTCAGTGCAACTCCGTTAATACCATAATATTCTAGCTTTGTTAGTAATATTGAATGATTAACACAGTCGAAGGCCTTACTAAGATCACATAGTGTCACTGAGACTGATTCCTTTTCTTCAAATGCATTAATGACATAATTAACTATGGACTCTACTGCCAAAATTGTAGATTTCCCAGATCAAAAGCCATACTGGGATTTGGAAAACAGATTATTTAACTCAAAAAAATTACATATTTCATCTTTCATAATAGCTTCAAAAATTTTACCAAAAACGGGGACCTTGGAAATGGGGCGGTAGTTAGCTAAATCATCTTTATCACCTTTCTTATAACAGGTACTGTTTTGGAATATTTTAGAGCTGTTGAAAAATCTCCTGTCTCAAAACATAAATTGACTAACATTGCTAATGGTTCCGCAATGAGCACAATAATGTCCTTTATTAGGGAGTTAGAAAGACCATAAATATCCTTACTGTTGGATTTTTTAAATTTTTTAACAGTCGATATAATATCAAGTGTAGTAACAAAATTCCATTTAAAATTTAAATTATTCGGAGGAAGATTTTACAGCATATTACCAATATTGGCAGCATCAACTTTTTGAGAGAACAAATTGTCTTTAACAGCTTTTAAGAAAAAATTATTTACAGCATCTGGGGTGAAAGGAAGATTTTCTTTTCCATTACCATGACCAACTTCTTGATTGATTATACTCCATGCTGCCTTTTGTTTATTTTTTGCATTCAATATAAAATCCTTGTAAGCATTATTTTTTGCACACCTAACTAAATTATAATAATCTCTTTTGTATTTCAAGTAAGCCTCTTTGTCATGCTGGCTTCCACTGGTTTTGTAAGAGTGGTAGTAACTAAGTAAATCATTTCTAAGAGCTAATAACTCCCCAGCATACCAGAGATTTTTTTTATTTTTAGTGGGGATAGAGTTAGGAATTTTTTTAGGAAAGCATTGCTCAAAAATGCCTAGGAAATTACCTAAAAAACTTGAAAAACATGTTTGTTCTACAGAGTCTGTGCAAAAACCATGCCAATCAATACAAGATAGAAGCAGTTAGTAACTCTCTAAACCTTCTATTGTTATGGGCCTCACGATTATGGTTTTACCTCTATTTGGATATATCTTTTGAGTTATTTGAGTAATAAAAGTGAAGCTTATACCTTGATGGTCAGATAAGAGATAGTCAATAACACTTACACTGTACAATTCAGGACCATAATTGGTAATTACATTATCTAGGCAGGCAGAAAGTCGAGTAGGCTGTTTGTTTGCCCAGTATAAATTATAAGAAAGCAAAAGATTTTCAAGAACCTGACAATTACTAGTTTTTAGTGTTATGTCAATGTTGAGATCTCCACAAATTATGATATTGGCTTTCAGAGTCAAGAATAGGGATAGTACTAGTTCCAGTTGATTGAAGAAGTGTTAAAAAACACCATTAGGGGAGCGATACACAGAAGCAATGATCAAATTCAGGTCCTTCAATATGATCGCAGATATTTCAAAGTGCAATCAATTCCAGACAGAATTTTTCCAAGTCAATTACCTTGAAGGGCATACCTTTCAGGAAATAAATACAGGTCCCACCGTTTTTTTGCTACAGATCGGCAGTAGAATGATGACCAGCCAAAATCACTAATGTTATACACATCTAATTCATTTTTTGCAATCCAGTGCTCATTGAGACATAGCACATTGTAGCCACCATGTTTGACTATTGCCTCTATCTCCGTTATCTTATTACGTAGACATCTCACATTTTGGCAAAATAAATTAATACTATCTAGTCAAAAGGACTTTGGTTTTGATATTCCCGTTTGGAGGCGGGTAACACGTTTCTCTAAGGAACACTTTTCCGTAGTGTTATCGGTGTGGCCCCTTGTTGCTGAGGTGGATACCGGCGCATCACTAGTTTTCAACTCGGAGTTCGGATTCACCACCGCAGCTGACCCTTCAGCAATATTCTCTGTCTCTTCATGAGTAGGGGTCAGTTTCTGCGGTTTTTGGGGGAAAAATTTCCCAACTTTCACTTCTACTGGCCAAATAACTTCTTTAAGAAGTTGATCCTTAAGGCTAATTGGCGCAAAGAGTTTAAAAGAATTATAAACTTCACCAACTCTCAAACTTTCACATTTGAAGTCATTCCCAGGAAATATTCCGGACAGATGCTTCACAATGTCATCAGGCGTTGCATTGGACTGGACACGACCAATGTAGAAGAGAGTCTTGCGAGGAACTCCCAAAAAATTGCACGTAACAGCAGGCTGCTTACAACTCCCAAAAACCTTATTTCGTTTGCATTTGTTTTTCTGGTAATTCACCTTTTGAAAACCTTCCTCGTCAGTAACGATGGATTCGAAACTCATGGTGATAAATTTTGCTTTTACATTTTTGGGGCACAAATCGGAGTTGTCACTATTGAGGCCTAATTGTTCGTTGACTTCAGGTTTCAATTCCGTAGACAACGTTACAGCTTCCTTTGCAATTGGCTGCAAGGTAGTACTTTCCGTGGATCCGGTAGATTGGAGAGTTTGTAACTCCATTTTCAAATTTTCAATATTGGCCGCCATATTGTAGGTAAATATTTGGCTTATTTACACGGCATAAAAAACACTTCCAGTAAATGTCTTGGTAGTCCGAGAGAGCTTTTAATGTTATATCACTTAAGCCGGAGCATTTATGGTGATATACACCTGAGCAAATATCGCAACTAACGACCATATCACGTACTTTGAGTCGTGTTTTACAAGAGCCACATCATTGTATGGCCAAAGTTGACGCCATCTTGAACAACAATGCAGAGGAAATGATGAAAGAGGCATGGGAAGAACTGGAGGTAGGAATGAAAGTGGGCAGGGAATTCGTAAAATTAATTATGTTTCCGGATGACCAAGCTTTAGTTTGTCAGTCAGCCAGGGGTTGTAAGCATTGCTGAGTGAATTAGAAATTCAGGGCGACAGGTATGGGATGAGAATCAATATTAATAAAACAAAGGATATGCAATTTTCTAGAAAGAAAAAAGCTAAGCTAAACATTAAAATAGGAGGGCAAAAACTAATGCAGGTAGAAGAGTTCACGTATCTCTGAAGCATTTGGACCACCACGGTCAAAGTAGTAGGGACGTATGGAGAAGAATTACGCTAGGCACAGAGGCTTTCATAAGGAGGAGAGAGTTGATGAATGGGACATTGAGTAAGGATATAAAAAAAGACTGGGGAAACTTTTGATATGGTGCAGAGTTATATAAGCTGCGGAAATGTGGTCATTGAAGCAGGATAATAGTCGTGGACTGGAAAATGGATGAAGGGCATATTGACCGACAGGGGACTGTTCAAGATGGTAATAGAGGGGAGAATGTGAGGCAAGCAAGAAAAGGGAAGGAAGAGGATAAGGATGTTTATTTTAAGGATTCAAGTTCCTCCTAGATTATTATTATTAGGAGTTAATTTCATTATTTCCTTGAAAATTGTATCTTAGCACAACAGTCTGATTTACCTAATTTCTCTTAAATTTTTAGTAGTTCTAGGGTTATTTTGTTCATAAAAACATTGCCTCATTTGGCTTCCAATAATAATTTCAATGCACATATTTTCATGAAGAATTTCTAGTCTTTAAGCTATTTTGGGTATCATCATGATTAATGATTTGCCCTGTAATATTAAACCTACATATGTTTTATATCCTTATCATGCTTTTTGTGTGCAATAATGTCAAAATCTAGAAGTTGCAAAGGTACGATTCATAGCCACTCAAAGACAGGCTAAGCAGGCAGGTTTTATATTAATCATTTATGTGTAAATACTAACAAAACTCAGCATATTGTATGCAGTTATAGTATATAAAAATGTACTGATGTTGAAAATTCTAAAATACTACGAATTAATATAGATAGGAAACTTAACAGGGAGACTCACATCAGTCAGATCTGTAAAGAACTGATTAAAGCTCAACTTTCCCATTTCAAATGAGTATCGTTTAATACTTGACCATGTCTTCTTTCCATGTCATTTGAATTACAGTGATGAGTTATGGGGTCATTTCCCTAAACATATCATACGAATCTTGCTACTACACAAGAGAGATTTTTGCTCCCTTGCTAATACACCGCAACGTGATTTCGGCAGACCATTTTTAATTAGCTGTGGAGTCATGATTGTACACCATGAGGGGTAGAGCAAATCTAAATAATACTATTTTTTGTGGAATTTCATCAACTTACAGCACATTTCATATTGTGGAAATTCAAATGTAAAACTATCTATTTTTTACGCTGTTTTTGTAACACTGATTGTTTATTGAGAAATGAGTAAGGTGGAAATGAAATCCTATGAGTTTGGTGCATTCATCAAAATAAATCCAAGAACGCTACATTAAAACTGCTAAATCTTCAAGGAAATTTGACAGAAATTATGATGGCTGCCATTTTATTATGTTTGCACATTTTGGTCTACTAAATTCTCCATAATCAAAGGACAATTGATGCATGATCGTTCATCATACTTAATGAGAATTTAACAGTTTAAATGAGCATGCCATTATATTGGTGTTGTTAAACATTTTTTAATTATTGTACACAAACACTCAAATTCAAGGAGACTTCTTATTGTCTTACATTGCTCCAATATTTAAGTAAATTTTGTTTCCATTGATTCTGAATTTGTATATAAATAAAGCCCGTCTAAATGCATAGTGTACTTAATTAAACTGCATATAATCAACCATTATCGGTTTGCTGTGAAAGTGAATACATTAAATGCATTTGAAATATAAAGGTCACACTTGTATCCTTAAATAATGGCATTTTCAAGAATAAAAGCAATGCCAATCGAACAGAATGTTGAAGAAGAAATGAATTCACGTCACAATCAACATAATTAAAAAGGAGGTTGCACTTTTGTCTCCATGAAGAGTGTGTGAGGGCTTAGTGCCCTATTCTTATGCGCGTGATCCTGACCTCTTCCTCTGATTGTTCCAGATGGAAGAGGGCACTGTCAAAACAACCAAATTTATGGCCTTAAGTTCCTTGTTTTGCAAGAATCACCAAGCTTCCTTCCACTGGTTCAGAACAAAATTCCGCAAGGCAGCCCCGACGTCCACCAAATGAAGCAATGCTGAGTCTGTTTTGAGATTGACCAGGGCTTCCTTTGCTGCTTTGCCAGCTTTTTCAATAACTGGTATTCCCACATGACCAGCAGTCCATATAGAGGATACTTACTTCCCCTTTATCTGAAGGGACCACAGGGTATAATAGATCTCCTGAACCATCAGGTGCATTGATGACAAGATTGACATGGATTATAGGGAAATAAATGAGTGCGAACAGATGAGAGGAGAAGAGCCATTACATTCTTTTATATCTTTTAGGGCCCTTTTGATAGCTGACAGTTCGGCTGTGAACACCTTAATCATCTCTTAACTCTCCCCCAACCTCCGATCAACACCCCCCGCCACCCTCTGGGCAACACTCTCCCTCAATCAATGACCAATCATCAACCGCAAATATAAGAACTGCTCTAGTACCTCAGTCTCCTACTGACAGTAAAACCCTTATTAGCATCATCACCAATGACCTTATACCAGCCCTTCTTCAACTTGTAAATGGTGCCCATTTCACAAATATACAACCACTTCCTTAAAGTTTTACAATGGAACATAAATGGCATAAAAAACAAAAAACAAGAGCTAAACCTCCTAATAACCAATCATTATCCATACACCATCCTTCTTTAAGAAACCAAAAATAATAATAGCCAAACATTTAATTGTCCAAATTACTCTATAATCAGAAGAGATAGAGCTAATGATCCTGGTTGCGGGGTCATGATCCTATCCAAAACTAACCTACTCTTCACATAACTTCAACCCCCACCCACCCAAAAACTGGAACTCGCTGGAATAGCAATAAAAGGAGTTACTGGGACCCTTAACATTTGGTGAGCCTACTTTCCACCTTCATCCTCAAAGTCAGACGCCCCTGGCTTATCAGCGCTCTCATCCCTACTGCACCCAAAGCTCATAAAAGGTGGTGAGTTAAACGCCAAACATTCTGTCTGGGGTTGCAAAACCACTACCACACGAGGGCGAGCCCTTCATAAGCTCCTATTTACCAAAAATATTGCAATTCACTCACCGCCTTTCCCTACCCACTTCCATCATCACCCCTACTCCTCAGATATCCTGGATGTAGTTCTATTATCCGCAGATATCGCATTCCAAATCCTTAACCTAGATAACTCAGCCTCGGACCACTGCCCCATATTTTACTGCGTTCCTACACTCCTCCATACAACCAGAACCAACTAGAAGAGTTAACTGGAAACTATTTAAAGAAAACTGCTTGGCCATTTACCTTGTCCCATGTCCTGCTAGCACTCCAGACAGCATAGAGAAAGCGGCTCAAGATTTCACAAGCACCTTAACCAAAATCATTCATCGCTCTTGCTACCCTCCTTCTCCGGCCTCCATCGCTGGTGCCACACTACCTCCGGATATTTTGCGCATAACTTCCATTAGAAACAAGGCCAGATAAAATCCGCTTCTGTGCACTTCAAAACCTTGTAACATCCAAAACTAGAACACATTGGGAAAAAACTTGGCGAGAGAAAATAAGTTCACTCTCACATAAGGATAATTCGGCATGGACCCTAGCCCGCTGTCTACGAAGGAAAAAGGTACCCACCCCGCCAATACCACATAACGGGAGAGCACTATACGATTACTGCGACAAAGCAAATACCTCTGCCGACTCCCTCGATTGCATTTTAAAAAACCATAATACATCATCGTTGGATTCAGAAGCATTGAACAGCGTCTCTTGCCTGTCACTTTGCCCATTCCACATATTCTCGGAAATTACTCCTCAAGATCTTTACTCCATTTGTCGCGTGGACATAGTAGGGTTGGGTTCGTGGAATCAAAGAGGGTCTTTCATTGCAATACATTTATTGGACTTACTACACAAGGAGTCCGGCCCAAAAGGAGTGAGGAAGCGTAGAGACAACAGCAGGTTCGGCCTCCGTAAGAGATTTCCTCAACCTTTAGTGTCTTCAGTCACTGCTCTGCTTTGCTTATAGAGCAGTTTCTTGCAAGGGCTCTTGCGTAGCCCTTACACTGCGCCTTTCCAGCCTCCAAGGCTACTAAGGCGGGAAGAATTCTTCTGCGTTTTCAGTCGTTTGATTTATTCCCGCTCAGAGCAGCCTTGGCTTCTTCTTTGCCGGAAGGGGGTCTTGCTCGTCTTGGGATGCTATGGGGCGCTTGTAGCGGTCCCATGGCCAGACCCTAATGTCGCCAACCGGGAGAATTACTTTTACCCCTGCTTCTGCCGCTTTTATGAAGAATTTTCTAGATATTCTAGGCAGAAGGACGTCCAGGGTTTCCAGCTATTCGTCTTCGTGCATCTCGGAAACGCGGGCGTAACGACCGCGTGCCATGATGTCACGAAGAGCAGAATTCTGCACCACCTGAATTTGAGCGAGACTCGTTCGCGACACTCCTGACCATTCCGGAGCAGCGTACGTGATGACAGGCAGCACGCACGCTTGGTAAAGTCTACGCTTTGTGTCCATACTCAGGACCGGCGGGCGGATAATCGGCCGGAGCCGATTAAGCGCCGCGAATGCCTTTCTACGTACACGAAGCGCTTGGGCGTTCCAAAGGAGTTTCCGGTTCATCAGCACTCCGAATTTGCTATCGCGGATTCGGCGAAAAGGACACTAGCTCGCATGAGTCCTTCTAGATGTCCGAGCATCATGTCCCCGCGACATTATGTATTGAGACTGCCATCTACTTGGCTTTTCCGAAACATCAGAACTAGCATCATGTCCCCGCGACATCACCCCGGCTTTGAAATGAAACTGTGAGCCCCTTAGAAGTCAACCTTGCTTTCTCCGCTGTTGTCTCTACGCTTCCTCTTTCCTTCCGGGCCGGACTCCTTGTGTAGTAAGTCCAATAAATGTATAGCAAGGAAAGCCCCTCTTTGATTCCACGAACCCAACCCTACTATGTCCACGCGACATGTTGGTGTCAGGTGTTGGGTGGCGGAGTCTTGGAGCGGCTTATTAAAATGCAACTTGCCTTCCGTCCATCATGCTTCATTCGTTTGATTGAATTTCAATTTAAGAAGTAGTTACGCGTAATGCCAAAAGGAAACTAACCCCATTTTTTTAGTAACGAGAATCGGTTATATTGCTAACATATGGCGAATGAATTTTGTCCTAGCCGTATTGTCTTTAAATCATAATGGATTTCGGTGGCAAGGGCACCTGTCTTGGGAGCGTGATTTATCACCAAACAATACGAACTTAATTGATTTTACATCCGCTGTTAATATGATAGAAAGCGCCCCTGTTTCCCCTCCAACTATGCAACAAACATTTTCAGGACATCACATTCATTTAATTCCGAGTTTTAGCGGTGATGGGGACGTTAGCATCGAGGATTTTTTGAACAATTTTAAGTTAGTGAGTCATCTTAGCGGGTGGAGTGAGAAGCAAACCTTGATTGTAGCACGGCTGCGTCTGAGCGGTACCGCTGCCGAATTCATTAAGTCAAATCCTCACGTTATTGAGTCTTATGAACATATTTTTCTAAACTAATGAAAAAGCGCTTCATTCCCAAAATTTCACTGGTCTCTGTTGAAAAAATGTTCACAAGCTTGCTGCAACGCCCCTTGGAAAGCGTGAACGAGTATTCTTCCCGTCTCAGGGAATTGGGACGAAAACTAAGAGATGCTTTTCTAGACCCAGACTCACAAGCGACAGGAATTATCCTCGAGAACCGCCTCCTCTCACAGTTCTTGGTCGGACTTAGGGAAAAATTGGGCGATTCGTGCTAGTGCGCAATCCAAGAACCATGCAAGAGGCTGAGGAATTTGCTAACCTAGAGGAATTCAATGCTCGTAATTACGCAGGTGTTAGGGAAGTAAACTTCTTGCAGAACCATGACTTTGGTATGCCCGTGCGCAGTCCTAACGTGAAGACACCGACAACCTTTCCGTACAGTGACCCGACACGATATTTCACAACGAGTCATGTTCAACCCCATCTCGAGCCAATCTTAAACCCCACTGTGAGCCCTAGTCTTTCGGATCAAGTGCACGCAATCCAGACAAATGTACACACGAAGCCCCCACAGTCTACACTGCCGGTGGGTGGAGGGAACGTAACTAATGCGCCTCGGACTTGTAATTACTGTAAAAAGGTGGGACACATCGCGCGCTATTGCCATACAAAACCCCGCGCATGTTATAACTGTGGGGAAGGGAGCCATGTCAGTAAAGATTGCCCTCTGATGATTTGCGGCGTGTGCAAGCAAGCGGGCCATCGCCCGATAGATTGTCCCACCCCCACCCAAAACCGAGATCAGGGAAACGCGGCCACCCCGGCCGGCAGGTCGGGGACGAATTAGTGCTCGTCGTAGCACCAGAAGTCGGCTTGACGGTCTCGGTTACAGTACTAGGTAGAGTGTATTCCTTTTTAGTGGATACCGGTGCCGCTGTGAGTATTATGTAGAGTACAAGTTTCCCTTTTGGAAACCTAAAAATTGACGACTATTCCTCCCCTGTGAGAAGTGCTTCCGACCATGCGCTCGCCACATTAGGGCAATGCAACATACCTTTCATTATCGATGGAGAAGTTTACCCTCACGATACATTGATTGCAAATTTAGGGAAAGTACCGTATGACGGTATCCTCGGACTAGATTTCATGGTAAAATACGGAAGTAGCATTTCGAGCGGAGAAGGTAAAATGAAAATAACAGAAGGGCACGAAACCATGTTAAAATCAGGTTACTCAAAACAGAAAATTTCCGCTGTATTTTTAGAGGACATAATTTCATGTGATGATATCCAAGCAGTGCCTAAAACACCGAGTAATGAATCTTTCAAAGAGGATAACGCCAGCAGGAGCTCAAAGGATAAAGTGAATGATGGACTCGTGGCTGTTGATGATTCGCTTAATATTAATTGGGAAGAGTTGAGTGATGATTTATTAGTGCCGTCAGGAATCGAAGTCACAAGCACCGGTTTGCTTGGGGACATTTTTGGGGATACTGAAGATGTCTTGGTTGAGGCCACTCACTCTAGCGGGACAGAAGGACGAGTAACCTTTACGCGAGAAATTTTTAATGGAGCAAATCTAACTGTTGGGCAGAAAGGCGAATGTAAAACGTCAGTTGTTGAAAGCGATCCATCAGTAGTCCATGCAGAAAGTAATTGCGGGACAGAAGGACGAGTAACCTGTACGCAAGAGAAAGCGTCGCATGAAGCTACATTTGTTGATACAATTAAAATTCCTCCACGCTCGGTTATGTTGACGAGTACAAAGATTCAGGACTATTATGGCGAGGATATCATTATTCAGGGAAGGGAGGGAGATGTATTAATACTTCCAGTTCTAGCAACCGTCTCCCCCGATGGTGTAATACCTTTATTGTTGTGTAATACACGGCCCGAACCAAAGATGTTAAGAAAAGGGTCCTTATACAGTTTCAACATTTTTTCAGAAAGTCATGAATTACTAGCTGTAAATTCGATTGAAACAGAAACCCCAGAAATGTGGCCCGAGCACCACTTCACCGCTGAGTTACTGTCACTATTCTCGTTTTCTGATACTCCAAATGAAGCGACTGACTCTTTAAAGCAACTTTTACTAGAGTATGCAGATATTTTTATCCACGGGGATATTAAATTGGGATGCACCAACCTGGTACAGCATACCATAGATGTGGGAGATTCCAAACCCATTAAAAAGTCTCCATATCGCGTCCCTCATCCTCAAAGAGAAGCTCTGAAGGAGGCCATCGGGGATATGCTTGAGCAGGGAGTCATATCTCCATCTACCAGTCCATGGTCTGCTCCTCTGATTCTAGTAAAGAAAAAGCATGTTCCAGGCGAACCTGCCAAGTATAGGCCTTGCATTGACTCTCGCGCTCTGAACGCCGTCACTAGAAAGGAAGTATTTCCACTGCCAAATATGGACGAAATATTCGATCAGTTAGGAGGGACAAAATATTTCAGTTGCCTAGATTTATCTCAAGGTTACTGGAAAGTTGAAGTAGACGAAAAACACAGGGCACAAACCGCTTTTAGCACTCCAGACGGGCACTACGAGTGCAACAGGATGACATTCGGCCTTTCGAACGCGCCTTCCACATTCATGCGTCTTATGACAACCGTACTAGATGGAATGATCAATCGAGGAGTTTTGTTCCATCTCGATGACATATTACGGCATGATGAGAGCATGGAAAAACACATACTAGGCTTGAGAGATATTTTTTCAAGACTGAGGAAAGCGAATTTGAAACTGAAACCACAAAAATGTGAATTCTTCCAAACACGAGTGAAATTCCTCCGTCACGTCGTTTCCGCTAAAGGGTTGGAACCCGATGAAGAAAAAATACATGCAATAAGCAGTTTTCCAGCACCACGTAACGTTAAGCAACTGCAATCGTTCCTTGGGTTAGTGGGATATTACAGGAAATTTATTTTGCATTTTGCTCAATTTTGGAGTCCTCTTACCTCGCTAACAAGTAAGGATACGGACTTTATTTGGGAAAGAGAGCAACAAGAATCTTTTGAAAAATTAAGGGCTTGTCTCACGAGTCAACCCGTATTGCGATTCCCTGACTTTTCGAAAGAATTCATTTTGACCACTGACGCTTCTTCCGTGGCGATTGGAGGAGTGCTGTCGCAGAATTTTGAAGATGGCGAGCATATGATAGCATGCGCCAGCAAGCAGTTGACACAGCAGCAAAAACATACTCCGCCACTAAACTTGAGTGTTTGGCGGTCGTACATATGATTAGAAGGTTCAGAGTATATTTTTAGGCCGTCCGTTCACTTTAATCACTGATCATAGCCCGCTCCGATGGCTACTTGCCCTTTCCGAGCCGAAACCCAGACTGGCTAGGTGGATAATGGAGCTCACCGAATACTCGTTTACAATACAGTACAAAGCAGGAAAAGATATTCCGCACGTAGACGCTCTCTCCCGCGCAGTGAACCCAATAGTAAATGCCCTCCATCAAGACACGGAATACGAGCCAGTTTGGGATAAAACCAAGATTGCGCAAGAACAGTCAATTTGTCCGGAACTTCGACCACTGCGTACGCTAGCGGAAGAACGAAACCCCAACTATCTCTTAGACGAGCATGGAGTACTCTATAAAATCCACTTTAAGACCCCCGATCCACTATACACCATCTGTGCACCCGTAAGCATGAGAGATTACATATTACAAAGATGCCATGACAGCCCCCTAGCAGGACATCTAGGAATAGACAAAACATTAAATATCGTGCAAAGACATTTTAATTGGCCCGGGCTTTACGCCGACACTCGAAATTACGTCAGTAATTGCGTAAGCTGCAAGAAACGAAAGGGAAGAAAGGAAAGAATACCTATTCAACCTGTCACCGAAGCGTCATATCCGTTCGAGAAAATTGCTTTGGATATAATTGGTCCATTAAAAGTATCCAATAGAGGCAATCGCTACATACTATCATGTCAAGATTATCTTACGAGATATCCGGAGGCCATACCTATCATTGATCAATCCGCAGAAACTGTAGCTCGAGCCTTCGTAGAGCAGATCATTTGCCGTCATGGGGTGCCAGCCACCCTTCTCACTGACAGAGGTGCCAATTACACATTACAGCTTAAGAGGCGAATTTGTGATCTATTGAAAGTAAAGACAATTTTTACCTCCCCTTACAATCCCGCTTCCAATGGTAGGCTGGAGAGGGCGCACCAATCTTTTGCCGCCGTTATTTCTCACTATGTCAACCAAGACCACTCGGATTGGAACGATCAACTAAATTTTGCATTATTTGTGTACAGAAATAGCAAACATCGAATCACAGAGAACACTCCTCCTTACCTTTTATATGGGAGGGAATTGGATATGCCTTGGGATGATGTCTTACGACCCCTCCTACCGTGTTACACGGAGGTACCCCCGTACGATCACGTTTTGCAACGCCGGCTCCAAATCGCTCGCGCACAAGCGGCCGAGAATAACCAGCGTAACCGAACCGATATAGTACTGCGCCTTGCGCATCTTGTCCCGATTTCCAGCTGATGCTGATAAACGGTGGTATGATATGGGTATTTTAGGGCGTGGTTACGGAGAAAGGATGCTTAATTTATGTTGGGCATTGCGGTAAGTTTAGGACGTTTATGCTTGAAGTGTGGATTGTTATCGTAGGACCATAGTTATTCTAATAAGGGGTTTTGGGTGATGGGCAGTGATTTGGAAAAGGACGAAGCAATGGATTGGAGGTAGGTACTGATGGGTGGTAGCTGCAGATCTTTGTGGAGGGAATCATTGTGAAAGAACCAGGGGGCTTTAGCTATATGACGGATAGCTTTATTTTGAAAAGTGCAAATTTTCTTTATGTTTGTGTCGGATATGGCTCCCCAGGCTGGGTAGCCATATGTCAGGATGGGGCGAATCATGGATTTGTAGAGGATCAATTTGGTACTTAGTTTAAGGGGACTTCTGTGATTTAGAAGGGGGAACAGGGAAGCACGCGCCGCGTTTGCCTTGTTGAGCACGTACTTAGTATGCTCCTGCCAGGTAAGTTTCCTGTCCAGTATGACTCCCAGGAATTTTTCTGAGTTTTTAAGGGGGATGCGGGAGTTACCATAAAAAAGGGCCGTAGAGCAGGGTTTCTTCCACTTTCTTATAAAGTTGACATGTTCGCATTTGTCTGGATGGACACGGAGTTTCCAAGAGTCCATCCATTCTTCAACTAAGTCCAGGTGTTTCTGGACGTTGTCTGCTGCAGTGTCGGGACAGAAAGACTGAGATGCAATGGTGGTGTCGTCGGCGTACAGGTACACTTGTGTTTTAGGATGGGAGGGGAGATCATTTATATAAAGATTGAAAAGGGTTGGGGATAAAACAGCACCCTGAGGGACGCCAGCAAGGATTTTTCTCGGGTTTTAGTTGTGAGAGTTTATGGAGACAAAGAAAGTTCTGTTTGAGAGGAATGATGCTATAATTTTAACAAGAGAGAAAGAGATATCAGTCTGGGAGAGTTTGTAGACGAGTCCTTCTTTCCAGACACGGTGAAAGGCCCGTTTGATGTCTAGAAAGGCGACCTGGGTGTGTTTTATAATGTTGAATCCAAAAGTAATATGCTCGACAAGTCGGAGGTTTTGGTGGGTGGTTGCTGTTTTTCTTCTGAAGCCCGTTTGTTCCGGCCGTACGATATTTAGTGCAGTGAATTCCTCATCAAGGCGGTAGTGAATGACGCGCTCCAGGACCTTACCCATGCAGGGGAGAAGGCTGATGGGTCTGTAATTACCAGGGTCCTTAGGATCTCTTCCGGGTTTGGGTATGAGTATGACTTTTGCACACTTCCAGGCGGCAGGCAAATAGCAGAGTGAGAGGCATGAGTTCAGGATGGACAGAAGGTGTTTAAGGAAGTGTATGAGGAGGTTTTTGGGGTGGTTGTATGAGATGCGGTCAGGGCCGGGAGCGGATTTGGCTTTGCAGTTATTAATGATGGCCTTTAAGTCGGTCATTGTAGCCGCTGGGATAGCAGGAGGGGGAGTAAATGCGATAGAGTCGAAAGTTTGGTTAGCGGGGGAGTCAAGATGGGATGGATTTGGGTTGCAAAAGACCGATTCCAAGATGTCGGCGAAGATTTCACACTTTTCCTGGTCGGAGTATGATAATGACCCGTTATGAAGGAGAGGAGCTGGGGGTGTAGATCTTTTTCGGAGTGATCGGGCGAGTGGCCATACTGAGTTATCCTCATAAGACAGGGAACTGATCTTTTTGTCCCAGAGGGATTGTTTTTCCTTTCTGAGGGAGGAGGTGACAAGGTTGCGAAGAGCCCTGTATCTGCGGCCATCAATGGGCCGGTGGGTACGCAGCCATAGCTGTCTTGCGCTGTTTCTCTTCCGCATGAGGTTCAAAATCTCAGCCGGCAGAGTTTGACGAGCTAGAGTTGCCGGATCTTGGCAGAGTTGGGAAGAATTTGCTATCGACGTGAGGATCAAGGTAAACTGTTTGATGGCTGAGTCAATGTCTTCTTTTTTGTTGAGGATCGGGCGTTCCAGAGGCGTAACGCAGCAGGTCGAATGAAACCGTTTCCAGTTGACTTTTATGGTTTGTGAGTTGGGGATCGTCGGATTCAGGGAAACATTGTAGGTTAGTGGACAGTGATCGGAGGCAGCATTGTTTACATTTTTAAGGTGAAAATTCGGAGGAAGGGAGGTAAGGACGAGGTCAAGGATGTCAGAGTCTACGGGGTTAGGGGTGAAATGCGTTGGGGATGGAGGAGCCAGTATGGCAAAATTTTCCGAGATTTGGAGATGGCGCAAAGAGTTGCCGCGAGTAGAGTTGCATTTTCAACCCCAGGCCATATGCTTGGCATTGAAGTAACCACCTAGCAGAGCCCTTGGGATGAGGATACATTTGATTGCATCCAGGTCCTCCTGGGGATATTTCCTGGTGCTGGGCGGGAAGTAAACTGACCATATGTTTAAATTCCCTTCCCTGGTCTTTATTGTAATACCGACAAGTTCAAGCTTGTTAGTAGCAGGTGGTGATAGTTGGCAGCAAGGAATGGTTTTCTTGATGAGGATTGCTACTCCGCCTCCAGCCTTGGAATCAGGCCTGTCTCTGCGGAAGACTCTGTAGTTGGGGATATAGAAGGTTTGGTTGACAGTCAGCTTTTTTTCTTGAAGAAGTATAATATCCGGGGAGTAGACGGCCATGAGGTGCTGTAGTTCGAGTGATTTTGACCTGATGCTGTTACAGTTTTACTGGAGGAAGCTTAGGTGGTGAGGAGAGTAGACGGGTTTACAGGCCATTCAGGACTTTAAGGAGGCACGGGGTTAGGTCCGTTTTTAGGATTGACATTAGGGAGGCATTGTCATCTACCGTAAGGATTTTAGCAACGATAGAGAGTAGGGAGGACTTCAGGGTAGATTGGGATGAAGATTCTGGAGAAAGGTTAGAGTCAAGGTTAGCGTTTGGTTGGGTGGGGAGGGGATTGGAGGCAGGGGGAGGGTTGGCGACGGCCTGAGCACGGGAGATACCAGTAAGGGGGTTGGACCGGGATTGCCAAGCGTTTTCTATGGGGGGAAAGCAGCCTCGGAGATGGTTGGAGCTGTGGGTGCAGTCACCCTGTTGCCAGAGACTAAGCCCTCTCTTTTGGCGCGTATTTTTAGCATGAGTTCTCTATGGACGATACAGCCCCTGTAATTTGCAGTATGTGCGCCACCGCAGTTTACACATTTTGCAGGCTCGTTTCTTGATTTTGTGCATTCGCGATAGTGGTGGTTGCCAGCACACTTTACGCAGCGGGGATTTAGGCCACATGTTTCATGCGTGTGGCCGTAGCGCTGGCATGACATGCACTGGGGGGGCCTACAGGTTGCCGGTAGGGTTCGACGCTCGTACGCAGATGTAGAAGAGAGGTCGTTTGCATAAAATCTTCGTGCCTCGAAGGATCTTGTAGGCGAACTTGAAACAATGGCAGTTCCTTTGGGGGGATAGGAGGAAGTTCAGCAGTAAGATTTTCTGAGCGGATCACATTTCTCTCTGCCTCTTTAATGGGGGAAGGGCGTGTAGTCTTTAGCTGGACGACTTGGTCAGTAGGAAAGCCGATATCCGCTAAAGCTTCTAGGATGCTCGCCACTGGGGTGTTTGATGGGAGGCCCCGAAGAACGAAGTGGCGTTTCTTATCACACTTGAGTTGATAAGTGTAATGCTCCCAACCTTTTGATCTAAGGAGGGAGGTGGCTGCACGGAAATCAGAAACAGTTTGGCAGTTTAATCGTATTTCATTACGGACTAGGGTGGCCACTGGAGGGAGGACACATGCCGAACGAAGGGAGTCGTATTTCTCTTGCCAGTTTCGGATATCTTTAAGGTATATAGGGGGAAGTTTCAGCCGCGACTGAGGTTCGGAGGATTCATCCTCCATCAGGGCTGGGGTTTGGTCAGCTTCCGTCTGGCTTTCGGGCGTGGACAGGGGAGTGAAACGGTTAGCGGTTGGGGTGAGGCGTACTTCGTCATTTAAGGAGGGTTTTGCCTTCCGCTTGGACACCACAGTGGTGTATTCTGAATCGGCGGGGGCAGTGCGCTTTGAAGAGCTTTGAGTGGTTGAGGCGGCAGGTATGGAGGCTGGGAATTTCACTCCATAAGTGGAAAGGATGGATTGTAAACGGGGGTCGGCCAAAGCTTTGGAGGGGATGGGGATGGATACCGTCTGAGCGGTTGATGAGGTGGCAGGAAACAGATTAAGAATGGTTTGGAGCGCAGAGTTTTGGTTAGACGACGAAGGAGTGTCAGGGCGTAGCTTTAGCTGAGTATCTTGGTCAGCGGGAGTCGGAGTAGTAGCTTTGGGATCCATTTTGGTGGATCCCGGCCCGGGAGGGCTCAAGGTAAAATTTAAAAGTTGTTTAAAGGGCGATTTTGTAGCATATAATACGCTATATAGACCGGATATTTCAACGGGCGCTCCCACCTGTTGATCGCTCTGGAGATTTCAACGGGCGGGCTTTGAGAGTAGTTCGGGTGGCCGACACTCGTGTCGCCACCCGAACGTCTTTTAAGGAAAGGGCCGTAACTCGAGAACGGTAAGAGATAGCTCAAATCTGAGAAAAGATTTGAGTCCGAATTGGGGGATAGGGAAGATCAAACTCCCCCGCTACCGATTGGGACCCTAATGGAGGGGGTAGGTTGCGTTTCAGAAACGTCTTAGGAAAATGGAAAAACTGGTTTAACTGCGTTGTACGTGGCTTGGCTCAACAGATGGCGCCACCGACAACGTCTTAAACGAAATATGGCCTCTATCTCCTTAACCGTTGGACTTAGAGCAAAACGGACAAAAGATTTGAGTTCAAAATGGGGGGAAGGACTAACAAAACTTTCCACCCAAAGAGACCAATTTGAAGGGGGTGGGTGGGGGTTTAGATAAAGGAAAAATAATATGAGTAAGCACTATGTAGCACTATGTATCAAGGTTGGGGGAGAGTAAGATTGGGTTTGTGTTGGTAGTGGTGTGTGAGGCGACTTGAGCCGACCTAATGGAGGGGAGGGGAAAGTAGGGGGACGCCCAAGACACCCCTGCCGATCCGCAAAGCGGGCACAGCAGGTCCGTGCCAAGGCGCCTTCCCGCCCTAGCACTAAGAAGTGGACCCGCCCGGGTCCCAATGGAGTGCAATGGGAGTAAACTCCCTTCCAGAGGTAACCGGACGAGATGACCTAAAGGGGACACAGCACGAGCGCCTCCGGAGGGTGAGAAGGAGGGACAAGTTAGCCTCCCCCCACCGGAGCTACGGCTGAGCAGGACTCAAGTCGCCTATGTGTAAGTGTGTGTAAGTGTAACTATGGCTATGGCTGAGTTGACGCAAGCGTGCAGACTCGATGGAAGTGTTGACGGGCCAACACCAGAAGGTTTTGCAGCGTCAATGGCAGCGGCCTCGTGGACTGGCTGTAGACCTCCAGCACGGAACGATGTTCTCTCAACGAGAGTAGGCAGCAGAATGAACCAGCGTAACATACAAAATGAGCATTATAAATACAATAGGAACTTACGGTTGCCGCCTATTCTTAACGGGCAACTCGTGTTGCTACGCAACTTGGTACTAACGCCCGGGCAGTCAAAAAAGTTTACTTCGAAGTGGGTTGGCCCCTACAAGGTAGTCAAAGTTAGAAGTAAGGTGACCTGTGACATTGAGAATATCCGGGACGGGAGGATTCTGACAGCGCACCACAGGAATTTGCTTCCACAACCACCAGAGCCCGAACCGCCACCTAATTACGCACAAGCAGGACGCGTGATTGACGAGTTCGAGACTGAGCAAGGCGCCCAGAGCAACCATAATCAAGTCCACGTTCCGCAGCCAGATAAAATCACCAATGAATCACCGACCGACCCTCCTCAAGGGCAAAATCTCCTAAATCATCCTCCATTGTCAGAATAATTTTATGACTTGCGGCCCCTGCCCGGGAGGATACGCTCTTAATTCACCCTACTTCCCTCCCTTGTATCAGCCTATTAGGTATGGCCCGAGTAATAGCAGTAAGACAATTGCTACGGAGAAAGAAGGTAGCAAGGAAGATCAAAGAATTGTTTGGCGAGATACCTCCAATCTACGACCGCCTTCCGGCGGCCGATGGCCACTCCTGGTGGGATGAAAGCCCACCTCGTTCGCCTCCAGCCCAGGAGGATGGACCACCGCCCACACCGGGTCGCTTCCCTTCTCCCGTGCGACAACACCTGGGTGGCGGTGATGAGTATTGGAGTGCCTTCCGGTATCTACAGCATGGGGAAGGGCAACGCAGCCAGCCAATGTATTCCGCAGGAGATAGAGAGGGTCTAGCTCCAGCGTCACCAACCAAGGGAAGAAACTACTCCTGGTGGGATGAAACCCCACCGTTTTCGCCTCCAGCCCAGGCGGATGGACCGCCACCCACGCCGGGTCGCAGTCTCTCAACACCGGAGATCCCGCCCAACGAAGAGAGAGGAGGGGATTCCTCTCCTGCCTCCTCACCCTTCGACGGACAAAGCAGTCCACCAACCGCTGTCGTTGAAGCCGGTGAATACTTCACAAACTCCAACTTGCCCCCCCTCCCCATTGTGTTCAAAACTGCAGGTTCAAATTTAACATTGGAAGATTCAGCGCCTCGTCCCCCAGCCGGAATTGAAAAAAGGAGGGAATACCCCCCGTCGCGGAAAGAGCATAAGCGTAGGCGACGTATTCTCAATAAAAGACGGAAAAGACAATTAATCCAACAAAATAAAGGAGATCGCGAGTTCGCCATGTGAGCTCTGCGACCGCATTAACTATATATTCTAATCTAACCTTTAATTTCCTCCTTATAGAAACCATGGACCTCCTTACCGTACAGACTGTGTGTCTAGTGACAATAGGACTGTTGAGTGGAGTAGTAGTAGTTTTTAGGGGAGGCGACCGACAGCTAAGGTCATTTGCGCCATAGGGGATGGACAGGAAAGGATGAAGGGTGGAGAGAAACCCGACGTCGGCATAAGCCTACTCTTTACGAAAGGCGGCAAGGGGTCCGCAGCTTAACGTCCCATCCGACGGACGCCGTACTCACTCAAAGTGCCCCTGTTGAGTGGAGCAAACACTTCTGGTCTGCTTTTCGTCCCGAAAGGACCATTGTACTTCATAGTGAGTGAATGGATAGTGAACATAGACCTTATAATACCTCAGCTGAAAGCTGCAGTGGACATAGGTAAACGACAGAACACCCAATTCCATGAGATTAATTTAAAATTAACAGCACAACCAAACGCGAGCATGTTTTTTCACTTTGCTAATATCTCTTTTCTAATATGATTTGCTATATCTAACAAAGTGTACGGTTCAACTTAAACAATTTGGAAAGGCAATTAGAAATGTTAATTGGAGCCACCGAAGCAACTCGTAAGGGCAGAGGATTGTTTGACGTGGTCGGTTACGGACTGCATTACTTTACAGGCACGGCGACCGACCAACAGATACAAACATTAGATAAGAAAATAGAAGGGTTATCCATTCGCACCGAACATGCACTAAATGCGCGATATACATTTCTGTCCAACGCACCCAATACACTTAAAAGACATGATTTCTTCGACAGGGAAAGCCCTAGAACTCATGCAAAAAAATATAGAAAAGAGTATCAAAGCATATACTGAGACTATAGCTTCAACAAAATACGCTTTTAAAGTCTTCAGCTACAGCCATACCGCTTTTATTGCCCTCACTCGCCACATCGCTGAACTGCAACATGAGATAGACCTTGTCAAGGCTAAAGTGCGACTCGCCGAGGCTGGGAAGTTCATTCCTTCCCTACTCCCTCCCAGCCAGTTCCAGGGTATCCTGAAAAGTATTTCCGGAGCGCTGCTGCCCGTTTGGTCGCTCCCCCGCGATCTGGACCACAAAATCGCGTACGTGTACGACATTGCTAGCGTGAGAGTGATCCGGCGGATGGGCGACATCAAATTACTCATAATACTGCCGTTGACGCAAAAGGGAATGAGTTTCAAGGTGTTGCGAGCGCTACCTTTCCCGACCACCGATGGTGGGAATAAATCTGTCCTCATACAGCCTTACTCGCCTTATCTGGCCGTCTCAACGGAACAGAGCAACTTTGTACTCTTACCCTACGACTACTCACAGCAATGTAGAACTGAAAGAAGGATCGTGTGTCCTCAGGCTTACCCAATACTAACTCATAACTCCCGCTCCTGTAACATTGCCATTTTTCTCCGGAAAAAAAAAATCATAAAGCAGAACTGCCAGATAGGATTAGCTTAGTCTCCATTTGCAATGTTTATCAAGGGCGAAACGCCTGGAAAGTGGCGTTTTGCCCCAGTATTGTCACCGAATTAACTATCGACTGCCCTCAAAAATACTCCAAGTTATCCAACAGTAAGCAAGGCACCCTAACTCTTGCATCTGGGTGTTCGGCCAGCGATGAAGTAAATTACATACCCGCCTTAACTGAAATCCACAGTGTAAGTACATCCTTGCAAACAAATATTTCCACTGCCAATTATAAATGAAAGTGTTAAGGATGACCGATACCTGAACCTGGCAAGTAACGACGCCAACCTTGAGCACTTCTTAAAGTCGATCGCAAAATTAGATACTCCTGACGCACCCACCGTATCCTTGTCCGATATAGAAAGAAACGTTAATTCCCTGTCCCCCCTGAGTTTGGACATAAAGCGCGCTCATTACGTAGGAATCTCGTCTTTTGTGGTGCTCTTGAGCTCTACCGGATACGCTGCAAAATGCTTTTCCTGTGGGTGCGCGGGCCACATAGCTCGCGATTGTCGCTCTAAAACTCGAGCTTGTTTTAACTGCGGAGCAAGGAGACATATTTCCCGAGACTGTCCCCCGCTATGCATCGGAATATGTAAGGAAGTTGGCCACCTTCCAATTAATTTACCAGAGCGCTCAAACCGAATGGCCACGGGAAACGGGATGACCCCGACCAGCGGGTTGGGGAAGACCTCATCCTATCAATCACTCCAGTGAAAGGAATGACGATTAGCGTGCAGATTATAGGAAAATTACGTCACTTCCTTCTAGATACAGGCGCGGCGGTCACGATACTTCACGAAAGAGTGTTCCTTTTAGATACATTAGGAATAGCCCCGTACGACCGCGCGTGAGTGAGAAGCGCCTCAGGTCATGTATTGATGACAAACGGTCAGAGTCGCGGACCTTTCTTTATAGACAATCGTGTTTGCCCTCATGATGCTTTAGTAATAAATCTAGGGGACCCACTCAATGAAGGCATATTTGGCTTGGATTTTATGAAAAAGTATCGTAGCTAGATTTATTTTGAGAACAAGACCATTAAATTTGAACCTGACCACATGATGTTTTTAGAATCTGTTTGCAGTAAAGGTGAGGAGGTAGATTTCAATTCGTGCGAGAATCCCCCATTAGGACCCTGCGAAGAGGCCGACACGGTGCAACACTGTTTCATAAACTGAATGACTTCGTGGAGAATAGCGATGGGACGGGTTCAAGGAGTACCCATTAGTCCTGCTACTTTTACGATGAGGAAAATGTGCTATAGAAAGTTGACCCTTCGGAGATTGAACCAATTTTTATAATATGTGCACCCAAAAATATGCGGAAATTCATTTTGACTCTTTGCCACGATAATCCCCTATCAGGAATCATCGCGAAAACGACAAAATGGTGGAAATCGTCCAGCGACACTTCAACTGGAAAGGCTGTTATTCGGACACCCTCCAGTACGTTCAGCATTGCATCGAATGCCAAATGAGCAAATTACGCGTGAATATTATTCCATTACAGCCAATGGTTGAAGCCGCCTACCCAATTGAGAAATTAGTTTTGGATATTGTTGGTACACTATCCCTATCCCTCCGAGTTAACCGTTATCATTTAACTCGCCAAGATTATTTCACAACATATCATGAAGCCTTTACGATTCCAGATCAATCGGCCAAGTCATTACCAGGATTTATTTTTTCGAGCACATAATTTGCCGTCACGGTGTGCTTAAATATTTACTGGCAGACAGAGGTGCAAACTTCACTTCGGAACTAATGAAAAACGTTTGCAGGGAACTGAAAATAAAATCTATCTTCACTTCTCTCCATATATCCCACCTCAAATGGTCGTCTAGGGCATGCACACCATTCCTTTGCTTCCGTGACTCCCCATTATGCAGCCCAAGACCACTCTGATTGGGACGAACAACTGGGCTTGGCATTGCGCACTTATCGAAACAGCAAGCACCAAGTGGTCAAGCACGGAAGTTAGTTTCCCGTTGGAGAGGACCCTCCAAAACAGTTAAAGTTAGAAGCTCGGTTACCGCAGACATAGAGGACCTGAAACACGGACGACGTCTCCTATCTCATATGCGTAACCTTTTACCCTCACCGCCAGATAATCCCTTACCCCTGTTTTTAGGTGACCGCATGGCACCACAAGACGCCGAGCAACCTCCAGCATACCCCTCTCCAAAAGAACCCGCTCGTGCCTCCTTATCACCATCCAACTTCGAAGGCCTTGAAGATTATATTGCAACTCCAAGTCCTCCTTCCAATCCCTCTTTCCCCAATAATCTCCGACCGTTACCTAGTAGAGAACTTTCCTCTAATCCTAAAATCCATTCTTAACCAGCAGACGGATTGAGACTGCCTGGAGCAATGGTACCCCAGAGGAGGAAATTAGTTGCCATTTTTGGAAGTGATGTGTCCGACTTGCAAGTGCGAGGACTCTCAGAGGCGGAGATGCAGTTTGGACGCCGATGCAGAATGGAGTATCCCATTCACCCCCGAGTATGCGCCCATCCCTGGAAAGGATCTGCACTTGGTGCCATCCCTGACCCAACCTTTGATGACCATGACCGCCTCCACATGGGAAGAAGATGCCCGATGCACGGAAGACGATGGACGCAATGTTGCTGTCGCGACCACAACCACCTGGCGGCCTCGACACCTGGAAGGACATCGATTGGCCCCTAATGTGCCCACCCAATTCGGTGATGCGACAAGTTATCTGCAAAAGTTACTCTCTTTCTATCCCAAGGTCCCTTGCCGCACTCCCTTAGCACCCAGGAAATTCCCCGAGAGCCAGGAAACCTCTCCACCACACCCACCGCAAGCACAATCGCAGGCAAAGAGCCGCAAACGCCGCCCGGAAACCGAAATTCAGAAGTGCCAATAACTGTGTTACTAGTATGCTAGTCCTTCAAATTTATGACCTTCTTCTACGGCTGCATTGAGGAGTTAACGTGGTTCCTGGAGGAGAAGACCGGCTGGACAAGCGGACTCCGCATGCTCCTCGCTCTATTATTCCAGACGGTGTGTATAGTGCTCACGTGAATATTAGTGCAAGCTTTGAGGAAAGAGGAAAACAAAGACGGAGTGCTCCTAGTTTTAACCCTAGTCATATGTACTTATATTTTAATGTTTGCTGTAATTCTATGACTTTTTTTTACGAACACTCAGGCTAAGAAAACGCCGACGTTACTGCATTAATGTAGTGTTACGAATTTCACAAGTGAATAATGTGAAGATGAATGTTTTTTTAATTATTATTTTTGTATGATTTTCATTCGCTACTTTTGCCAATTTAATGTCATCCCCCCTAAAACACGATGCTACATAAGGCGAGACGCTCCTGGAGCAGGACCCCCCCAGTTCGTCAGCCCACTTGCCAAGGTGCGCTGGGAGTAAAACGCCGCTCTCCGAGGCTTCGGCCTCGGAGAGCGGCGCTGCCGGACTCTCTCGGAAGTCGAGGTACCGATCGTGTTTTGTGTCGAGCGGCGGTTGACCGCCTAGTTCATCAAGAAGCTTGCGGTTTGACTCTCGATTTCTGCTGCCGGGAAGTCCGTGCTTTCGTTATGTTTACTGAATCAAGACTGGCCTTGACTCTTGGTGTAGAGCTTAGGCTCATTTTTATTTGCTACCAACGGTTGCGTGTAGCGGGGAGGGAGTGCGCACGAGTGTTTATTTCTTTCTTGGAGTGCTTTCGGTGCGCTCTCCCTTTTTTCGCGCTGGCGTGCTCAATTTTATTTGTTTCAAAATGTTCGTACATCACGTGGACACGCTCGCCTTGCAAATTGACGATAAGGCGAAGGCCCCTGCTCCGTTGGAGGACCACCTCCTTGCACTAGAGTCACTGGGCCTCACACCGGAAGAGATTGTGGATATATAATTTGGATATAACCACCATTTGGTATTTCTGAAGTTGGCACCTGAAGCTACTATGAAGAGGATTCTATATTTATCCCACGAAAGCTACCGTTTCCATCCCTAACGATCCGAGGACGACGATTACCATTGACGAGACCTTCGGTAGCCTTTGTAATGTCAGGGTTCTTCGTCTTCCCGTGGAGACCCCATTGGAAGATTTAACAAGTGAGCTTCAACGTTTTTGAAAAATCCATCGCTCGTGGGAGAACAGGTGGGAGGGCGACAAAATGGCGCGCGTGCTGACAGGTACGACAGTGGTGCGGATGACGGTGGAAAGAAATATCCCGTCGTACCTCCACATTGGCGGCAACCGGGCCATCATCATTTACCAGGGTCAGCGCCGCACCTGCGCCCGTTGCAACCAAGAAGGCCAAGGTGTAGGAAAGCAAAGGTGTCCGCAATATTCCTAGGGCTCCTCTAGAGGTGGACCAATTGGATCGATCTCCTCCGATTTCTCCCGACGGAGCCCCTTCGGCAGATGACCTCCAGTCCACTCCCGGCCCCCCCGAGGCCACCTCATGGGTTGGGCCGGTCACCAGCTGTGCTGCTTAAAAGAAGGCCCCCCGTTCAACGCTGCCGAGGAACCTGCTCTTCGTAGAGACCACGGCTGGGTCTTCTTCTTCGGACGAGGTCGAGGGGAAGGTATGCAGTGACAACTCGAGGCCACGATCGTCGGCCCGTCGGACGAAGCGTCCCGGGAAGCGGCGAAGCTCTTGTCGCTTGGGCTCGAGCGCCGACCGAAGCGACGTAAGCCAAGACCAGGACTCTGGTAAGTGATGTCCGGTGCCCATAGCTGTCCTCTCATTCCAGCAATTAATATTATTTCGCTGAATATTGCTGGTTTTTATAGCGCTTTAAAAAGGGCAGTCCAACGTTTTCTCCGCGATCTCAGGGCTGATGTAATCCTCCTTCAAGAGGTAAAAGAGGACATACTCTGGGATACAAACATCTTTCAGGCTTTCGGCAATTTCGCCGAAAGTCATTCTGGCACCACCACCCTAGTCCGAAATGGCATTCCGTTCTCTCATGTTCGCCGCCACGCTTCAGGCCGAAAAACGTTCGCTATCGTCAATGGTATCCATATCACGAACCTTTACGCTCCCTCCGGTGAGCGCGCGAGGATAGAGCGCGAAACATATTTTAATGAACTCCCTCTCCCCTACCAGTATTCTTTCTTGGGGAGGGCCATATTGGGCGGAGATTTCAACTCCATCTACCGCCTAGAGGGTTGTGTCTCGAAAAGGGATGGGGTGACATACTATCCAAGCCGAGCACTCTCACTGATTCGAGCGATTGACGCAGTGCGTTCTTATTGCGCCGGTCCCACCCCCTTCACGCGATCAGGGCCTAACTCTCGGACGCGGATTAACTGCCTCTTCGTCTCGGCATCCCTAAAGAATGATGTTTAGAGAGTGGACACGTGACCCTATGCGCGGAAGGATCTGGCCAGAAGTTTTCGTCCTCAACGTCTACCCAGTTACTGAGGGGTGCCTGAACTTCCTCCCGGAATGGCGCCACCTCAACTACATAGCCCCTTTTTACCTTTTGTTCGCTGCTACGAATGTTACAAAGTAATATGGGGACATTGCCTTCAGGTGACACCGAAGCAATGCTCGGCAGAATAAATAAATCTCTCTCGCTTCCAATGACTCGCACTTCTTTGCCTTCAACTATCTGACTCTTTATCTTCGTCAACACAAGGGATAACGGCGGTACTCTAATAGATTCCTCTGATACAATTTTGCTCGATCGGCCAATCCCATTACTTACGCCGGTCTGAGTTTCGCGAACTTTGCCATCGCACAAGGGGACAACAAATCTATCCTCTCTTACTGGCGAAAAAACACAATCATCACCCGACTTCTTTATCCCAAACCGGGAGTCGGTGGAAACCTCGAAGACATCGCCATTAACTTCGTCCCTAGCGGTGCAGCTTGCTTGCGACGCGGGTGGCAACCTCTTTATGACTCTTTTGGCCTTCGCCACCTCAACTAATTTCTGTGAATCCTTATTTAGAGATCCGTGATCCTTATTCCCTTCTGTCAATTCCTCCGTCGTTACTTGAAAACAAATTCCCTCCATACTACCGTTTATTCGCGAGTTACATTTCATTATCTCTGCCGGAAAAGCACTTTGGTTTTTAGTGTCGCTGATCGTTTTTTCCTCAAGGGATGCTAAATTATACGTGGCCATTTGCGAATCATTGCCATTAATTATACCATAAATGAAAGAATCAAACGCCTTGACCTCTTTGGAAACTCCAATTTCATGGGCGCCTATGGGCTCGTTCATCTGCGATGTTACGCCATTAGATTTAAGGTCTGTCTCGTGTCCCTCACCCATTCTTATTTTCCGTTTATTGAACGATATACCTTTCCCGTAACAAACCATAAAATCAAGGCAACAATTTCAGAGTGTTAAAATCATTCGCCTTGACTGGGATTCAAACCCAGATCCCGCAATATCCGGTTGAGTGCTTTAGCCACTTAAGCTATTGAGGCGTCCTCTTAAACTCTGAAATTTTGGGGCTTTTAAGGGAACAACAGCACTCGACCGGATATTGAGGGATCTGGGTTCGAATCCCAGTCAAGGCGAATGATTTTTACACTCTGAAATTGTTGCATTGAAATGCACATTAGCGGATGACTCCGTTAAAAGTTACTGTTGCGGCATCTCCCGCAGTTTCTTTGGAATTCATAAAATCAAGGCCTAGAAGACCGACATAGTTCGTTTCCCCCAAATCCACTACTAAGATGTCATGGGGATATAATTTATGATCAATCAAAAATTGCACGAACTCTCTCCGATGATTGGCAAGGGATGACCTGACGCGCTTCGCACCCGAGAATTGTAATCTGAATTCCTTAATTGGCCAAAAGGAAATTTTTTACTATCAATGATGGTAACGGCTGCTCTCGTTTCCACAAGAAAATTGTTATCTTTCCTAAAATTATTAACTACTATTGTCCATCCTGCTCCTCGAGTTACCACTAGAATTAAATCTGTCCCAACCTCCCAGTCGGGAGATCGGCGTTTCCCGCCACGAAGGGATTTTCGCGCCTCGGGCAGCGTCTGGGAAGATGGCCAGTCCTTTGACAAATGCCGCATTTCACGAGCGGGCAATCTTTAGCGATATGATTTTCATTTCCACAATTTAAACACAAAGACGGCCTCGTTCCCCTCTCCCTCTCTCTAAACGCTCGACCAATGTGACCGGTTTTACCGCAGCGAAAGCAAACGCGTGCGCCGTGATTATCTATCCTTCGGTGTCCCTACTTGCACCGGGGAAACCAGTCTTACTTTGGAACCCCTTCCGACAGCCTGTGCGGCGTTAATTTGTTCCGCGGGAAACTGCCAACCTGCAACATTTGGCGGATTCGCGTTCATACCCTACCAAGGCGTTATATTTGGAGATGGCGGCCACCTAGGGGGTTACTGACACAACCACGCATGAGACTGTTGTGATGAATTTACGTCTCTATTGACGGCGTAATTTCTGACACTAGCGTCTTCAACGCTTGCGAACCCTTCTGTCTCAATCAAGTTTGTTGGATTACGAACCAACACAAACCTACCAATCTCTTCCTTCAGCCCAATTAAAAATTGCACACGAATTCTACCTTGAATTCTTCGCTGTTTCTGAATCAATCTCGCACCATGACTCGCGTAGCGTACGGGCGACATGACGGAATCTGGTTGGAAATTCTGCGACGCTCTCCAGCGGTTTTTGTACGCAAGTGTTAAATATTTTTTCTAACATGATTGGAGATGGCTTTAGGGAAAATCTCCTTTTGAGATTAATGGAAAAGTCCGCGTATGAACCTAATATGTGATGATTTGCAGAGACCAAATCCGCGGCGGTTCCTCCAAGCCGAAGTTGAGCGACTCCTAAGGTCTGTGCTTCATTCCAACTACTAAGATGACTTAAAATACAACGCTTTCCAAAAATTTGCCAACCCCAATCTCGACTTCCCCGCTAAACGTTGGAATTTAATGAATTTTGCTGCCAATAGCGGCGGTTTGCGCTGCTTCTCCGCAGCCATTTTGCGGACTCGCGCTATTTCCCGGCTGTTCTAAGACATTAACCAAAGGTGTGAAGTTGAGTGCACTGCCGAATTTCAATCCATTTGCGCTTTCTTGATAATCGAGGAAAGGGTTAGGGTACCCATGTCTATGAGGGTTGAGGCCATCCATCGCGAAATTAAACCTAATGCTAATTACATTAAAATTTGACTGTGCTTAATTAATTTATTTTTTCATACTCCGAGTGTATCCGATACCCATGGTGGGCGCTGAATGGGCTAATTGGTGGTTCCTGATGAAGTGACGCTTAGTTTAATTGCGCGCAGAGAATCGCGATGAGGTTATAGCACGTGTCTTAAAATAATAATTCGTTAGGTCAGCACAGATTAGCATATCCCACCTGTCCGAGAAAATACGGAACTTCCGATTTAAAGAGGTACACGGGCACATGATAATCTATGAGACACTGTCGCATACACTGAATAAATCACTAGTCCAACCGTGCAACCCCTCACCTGACACCAATATGTCGCAAGAGGGGTTTCTATGGTGTGACACAAAGGGTATCGGGGAAGTAACACCGAGTATTACCAAAGCAGCCGTATATTACCCAACATCAGTCATAATGCACCATTTACATAAGTATAAGGAAATTATGGATGGCTAGACCCTCGGTAAACCAACGCGAGTGCGGACAGAATTAAAATGGCAGAAAATTACCTGGGACAGGATAAATGCAGGGTGGACGCGGTCACGAAACACATAACCTAGGCAGACCCCTCGTCCGTCGGAAAAGAAGGGAGTATGGCAGGGTGGACGCGGTCACGACACGCATAACCTAGGCGGATCCCTCGTCCGTCGGAAAGGAAAGGAGTATTGCAGGGTGGACGAGGTCAAACGAACGTAACCTAGGCAGAGCCCTCGTCCGAAGTTTAGTCAGGAATAGGACACACTGTCACGACAAGCGCAACATAGCTGAATCATCGTGCCCTACCGGTCACCGCCAGATAACCAACTGACTGCTTTTTGCCCGGCGACCAGGGCTTTTATACCTAATTTAGGAGTCAGGGGAGAAATACTTTTGAAACATTGTCTTTGGTCACGTGGGACATTCGGAGGAGCCAGGGAAGGAGTACCATGTCGCAAAGTTACCATCTAGAATTTCGTTCAAGTATAATGAGCTCTGTTGTTTGAAATATTAATATATCTGACTTCTAATGATTTGAACCGAATAGAAATAATTTTAAAATCAAATATTTTCTCAAACAACATTGTTTTACTATTTTTACAATATAAACGAATATATTAAGAGCATATAACTCTAAAGAGCATACTGTATTTCATTAATGAAATAAGACTGGATCCAAACTGTTTGGAAGAATACATCTCCTCTTTGAGGTGAACTGTCTCATTGTCTATTTTAAGGTTATTTATGTGTATTTGAACTTGTTCCTAGTTACGCCACACATGGAAAGAATGGACTGGTGATATCTTTTATGAAACATACTATATACCTTTTAAATTCTGGAAAACACCTAATTACATTCACGACAAGATTACCAGCCTTCTGAGATAGTTGTCTTTTAATTTGTTCTGATGATAAACTCTGTTTGAATTGACTGGAGTATCCATCTAAGCGTTTCAAATATAATATGTTAATGCTCCTTTTTGAAGTAATTATGGTCTATGTTTTGGATGGAATTGAACAGGATTCAAGTGCCAACCTACAGCTGTAAATAGTGTCAATATAAATTGAAAATAATACTTAATAATATATTCCATGATCAACCAATACATTGAGACCAAATTATTCAAAGTGGATTTTTAAAATACAATTTTTTGAAAGATTCAATATTGAAAAATTAAACATAAAATAAACTATATTTAATACACGCTCGGTAGATGATAGGGCTTCTTAAGTTATTTCCACAGCCATTTTGCAATTACCCAATTGGGTGCCACAAATCCTATATTATGAAGCACTCCTTTTTAATTAAAGTGTTTGTAAAATGAATTCATTTCTTCATCTTCATTATATTTGATTGGCATCTATAGGCTTAGAAATGCCATTTATTTTAGAATATATGTATGACATATATAAGTCAATTGTTTTAAATGCACGTGATTTCAAAGCCATTTAATAATGACTGATTCCATGCAGGTTCATTGAGTTTAATTTACTTATTTTTATTGGCTTTATTTTCAAAAAAATTCAGAATCAATCAAAACAGATTTCTATGAAATATTGGAAAAGTTTAAGACGATGAGAAGCCTCCTTGAATTATAAAGTTTGTGTTCAAAAATTATAAAATATCAAACCAATTTAATGGCAGACTCATTTAAACAGTTATTATTCATTTATGAATTAATTGTCATTTAATTTTGGACAATTTATCAACCCAAATTAACATAAACATATTAAATATTAATCTTCATTAACTCAGAATAAACCATCCAGAAACGGACATAATTTCCCAGATTTATGAAGAAGGTTGTATTGCCCAATTGCTTGATGCCTGAGTGTTTTGTTGTCCGATGGATTCCCAGCAACATCACCAATCACCAATTCCAAGATTTCCTTTGACTGCTTCTCATCCTGTTCATTTAGAGATTGATGAAACTGCTGGAATTCTTCAATGCTTTCGGGCATTAATTGATGATTACTCAATTGAACTAATAACTGTGGAAATCAAGTTATATGCTGACCACTATACTGATTCTTTTGTTTAAAAAAATCAAGTTTTATAGATTGGTAGTGTATAAATACTATTGAAATTAGTGTGTTGTTTTGCATTGATCATTCCTCATTAAACTATGAGCAAACCAGTTCAAGAATGATATTTGTCAAAGAGGCAGAACATTCTCACTCCATTCTCTTTAAATTTTATGCCATAGCATAGACATGTGCTCGTCAAACACTATCTGCATTTTGCAGACAATGGTACCTTTATGAGGGATAGACATCCTTGTGTCAAGCTGAAAGAAATTAGCCCTCTGCTTGTATTTCTCAACAAAAAGTTCTCAAGTTTGTTGACACCTGAGAGGAAGATTTCTATTGTCAAAAATGTTATTCTGTACAAGGATGATCTCTCACTGATGCAGTATGTTTCCCTGAAAGGAGCCAAATTTGGGGTGGAAACGTTTAGATTTGCTAAGCCTATGTCTGGATATATATGGTCATTTATTATTATTTCTACAGGAAAAAGGTGGGTCATGATAGTCCAGGGGGGTAGAGCATTGGACTATTGACCGGAGGGTCCTGAGTTCAAACCCCAGGCAGACACTCAGGGCACCTGATTCTCCACTCAAGCTATGTGATTTTTTCTGGTAAAAATCTTCCTGGTAAACCTTATCTGCCACAGTGAAAGTAACTGGCTCCCCTTAATACCCTGATGTGTGAATTTCACAGACTGTATAGAGCTAAGTACTGGGTGAACTCTACCATCACCCATAAACCGACCTTCCAGCATTGATTACTGTGTTTATGGTATACAGGAAATGGTCAGTATTGAACGTGGAATATACCAATCTTCCTAATACATCCTTAGATTGTGCTAGCAGTAATGAAACCTCTGCTAGGTCAAAGAACATTGCCTGACTGCAGACAACTATTACACCTCCTCAGAGCTGGCTGATTTATTGGTTACGAAAGGAACCGATAGACATGGGACATTGAGAATTAAAAGGAAGAAAGTACTGACTAAAGAAGTTGAAAAAGGAGGAATGACTGCCCTCCAGCAAGGCAAAGTGATTGCTATGAATTGGGAAGATAAGATGGCCGTTAAGTCTCTGTACCTTTACAGTACATAATACGGAATTTGTGGAATATAAATGAAAAGGATATGGTGCTATAAAAGCCAAAAGTTGCTGTTGTGTACAATAATACAATAGGTGGAGTAGAAAGGGAAGATCAGCACCTGACAAATTTCCCCATTATGAAAAAAGGGGAGCAATAATTATTTTAAACATTTTTCACTTGTTAGACCAGGGCTCATGGAATGGATTTCTGTTGCAGAGAAAGGGTGGTGGACCAAAGGGTAAGTTCAGAATTTAGAATCAAACTAGTGGAAGATGTAACTGAGGGGTACATTGCATATGATATAACATGTGAGGGTAGAAGGCCTTCAGTAGAACCAAATCCTTGATCCTCTATGTAAGTTACAATTTCCCAAGTATATTCCACCTACAGAGAAGAAGGAAAAGCTTTGAAGGATGTGTGCAATTTGTTGTGCCAAAAGGGATGGAACAAGCAAAAAGATTGGAAAAGAAGCGAGATGCCATTTCCAAGCATGTCACAGCCGCTGAGAACAGACATGTGATTTTATGAACGGGAGGGGATTTTCGTGTGTTTTAAAAATATGGTTAAAAGAATTCGTAAATCATGCCTTAAGTTTCTACGTCATATCATTTTAATCGCCATGTTGTTTCCTCATCCTGTTTTTTAACATGAATTAATAATTCTAAATCGTTGATGACTTCATTTGCGTGTGACTGATCCTGAGCAACTTTCATTTGCCGCTATGATTGTAATTCAAATTTTGAAAATTATGAACAAATGTTGCTGTTTCTTTCGCTTTTAATACACAAAACATTCTATATAAAATAAATTTAATTAGAATGAGCCAATTGCGACATGCCATACATCTTCAATTGCTTTGTCTCTGAATACTTTGATTACGTTGATTAAATCGTAAAAAATTTCTTTCACTTTTTCCACGTTTTTTCATTGGTCGTTGTTAATGCGAAAGAAGAATGGGGGTCCTGCTATCGACCGACCAATCAATGCTTATGGACTGCGCCGTTAGGTGCATCTTAGACCAATATCCAGCTAGGCTGATCAATGGTCGTAGGTTATAAGTGGTTTATGAGCGAAGTTAAACTAGTGAGTATATTTTAGTGCAGTTTGTGACAGTATTATATTTGGAGATTATGACTGCCCATTTATGCTTGCTTTAGCACAATTGTATCTGAAATGGGGATTATCAGGATAATCCCATAAAGGTTCTAATAATGGGTTACCAGTATTTCCTATTGCTTGTTGAAATGACGTGGCTAGGTTGCTAAGATATGTTGGAAGGTCCGGTATTTTTAGATCCGTGTGAATATCTGAGTTTCTTACAAACCAGGCGTCATTAGCAAGGGTTCGTAGAGTATTATTTTGGAAGCGTGTCATTTTCTTCAATTTGGTTGCGGCTATTGAACCCCAGGCTGGGTAGCCTTCAGATAGGTGGTATCAGAGATTTAAATAACAGTACCTTGGTGAGAAGACGGAGGGGACCGGTGCGTTTTATGAGGGGATAGGATAAGAAAGCGGCTGAATTGGCCTTGTTGAGTGCATATTGAGTGTGTGCTTGCCAAGTGAGTTTAATGTCCATTTGTACACCAAGAAATTTAGCCGATGATGCCTGAGGGAATATTTCCCTACCATAGTGGATAGCAGTGATGTGAGGATTCTTCCATTTTCTGGCGTAGTTTACGTTTACACATTTTGTGGTGTTTATGGTTAGTTTCCAATTGGTCATCCACTCTGCTATGCTCTTAAGGTGTTCTTAAACATTTTTCGCGGCATGATTTTGGACAAAGGAAGTTACGCTCTAGCTTAGTCATCCGCATGGAGGTAGCTTTAAGGTCGGAGGGGAGGTCGTTAATGTAAAGGTTGATTAGGACGGGTGACAAAATTGATCCTTGAGGAAAGCCTGCGGATATGGACCGGGTAGTATTAGGCATTGTTAAGGGCTACAAAGAGAGGGAGGTTAAAAGAAAGGAGGGGATTTGGTGGTTGTTTGATAAAAGATTTAGGAAGGTTTTTAAGGTGAAGGTAGGAGATTTGATCGGGTCCCGGTGATGACTTGGTTTTTGAGTGGGACATAATGGAGTAAAGTTCTTGAGGAGTAATTTCCAGGAATATGTGGAATGGGCAAAGTGACAGGCCAGAGACGCTGTTCAATGCTTCTGAATCCAACAAGGATGTATTATTTTTTTTTAAAATGCAATCGAGGGAGTCGGCAGAGGTATTTGCTTTGTCGCTGTCATGGTATAGTGCTCTCCCATTATGTGGTATTGGCTGGGTGGGTACCTTTTTCCTTCGAAGTTAGCGGGCAAGGGTCCATACCGAATTTTCCTTATGTGAGAGTGAACTTATTTTCTCATGCCAAGTTTTTTCTCCAAGTAGTTTTAGGGCTTCTCTAGTGTTGCACAGTTTGAAGACAAGTTCACAGTGAACAATGCATCCTCTGTAATTGGCTGTGTGTGGACCACCACAGTTCATGCATTTGGCTGGGGAGGTTTTGTGTTTCTGGCATTCTCTATAATGGTGAATGCCAGCACATTCGGTGCATTGAGGTGGGAGGCCGCACGTCTTGTAGGTTTGCCCATTAAATTGGCAACTTAGGCACTGTGGAGGTTCAGGTGGAGGTCTGTATGGTTCCACCGAAGTCTTAAGGTTGGGAACCAAATTTAGCTCTAGAAATTCTTTAGAGCAGGAGGAGACCTGGAGTCGGACTTGGTAGGGCAGGAGATGGATGGGGACGATTCGTGGGAGCTCGGCATTAGGGTTGGCGCCCTTTCTGCTCTCTGAAAACAGTTTGGTCGGGTCGAACGCAGTGGTGAGGTATTCTCCGCAGAGAAGCCAATGTCCGCCAGAGCTTCTCCAATGTCTTCTTTTAGGATATTTGTGGGTATTCCCCGAAGGACAAAAAATAGGCTTTTTGTTTGATTGAAGTTGGTACGTACCTGTATAGTATGCGTAGTTAATGGAGGTGAGTTTTTTAGTGACAGCTCTGAAGTCGGAGATGGTTTGGCATTTAACTTGAATCTCATTGCGAAAGAGATTTGCCACAGGAGGAATTGTGCAGGCTTGCCGGATTTCATTGTATTTAATTTGCCAGTTGGTTATGTCGCAGAGAAAAATGGGAGGGATATGGGGTTTAGGAGGTGGAGTGGGCTGAGCTTCAGTGTCTGCATCTTCACATGGGGTTTCCTCATTTTGGTCATCCTAGGGGCAGGGGAAGAGGCAGGTGAAGCGGTTACATGTGGAAATTCGACAGAATTGCTGGACAGATTGGTTTCTGGGCTTTCGTTTGGTGGAGATCGTTTGGTAGGGCTAATCGGAAGGAGCAGAGCGCTTGATTATAGGACTTTGGGTTTGGTATACTTTGTATATTTGGTAGTATAGGTGGTTGGTTAGTCTCTTGAGTGGATTGAGGAGGAGTTTTACTCCCAGCGCACCTTGGCAAGTGGGCTGACGAACTGGGGGGGGTCCTGCTCGAGGGATGGGCGCATACTCGGAGGTGAATGGGATACTCCATTCTGCATCGGCGTCCAAACTGCATCTCCGCCTCTGAGAGTCCTCGCACTTGCAAGTCGGACACATAACTTCCAAAAATGGCAACTAATTTCCTCCTCTGGGGTACCATTGCTCCAGGCAGTCTCAATCCGTCTGCTGGTTAAGAATGGATTTTAGGATTTGAGGAAAGTTCTCTACTAGGTAACGGTCGGAGATTATAGAGGAAAGAGGGATTGGAAGGAGGACTTGGAGTTGCAATATAATCTTCAAGGCCTTCGAACTTGGATGGTGATAAGGAGACACGAGCGGGTTCTTTTGGAGAGGGATATGCTGGAGGTTGCTCGGCGTCTTGTGGTGCCATGCCGTCACCTTAAAACAGGGGTAAGGGATTATCTGGCGGTGAGGGTAAAAGGTTACGCATATGAGCTAGGAGACGTCTTTCGTGTTTCAGGTCCTCTATGTCTGCGGTAACCGGGCTTCTAAATTTAACTGTTTTGGAGGGTCCTCTCCAACGGGAAACTAACTTCCGTGCTTGACCGCTTGGTGCTTGCTTGGTGCTTGCTGTTTCGATAAGTGAGCAATTCGAAGCCCAGTTGTTCGTCCCAATCAGAGTGGTCTTGGGCTGCATAATGGGAAGTCACGGAAGCAAAGGAATAGTGTGCAGGCCCTAGATGACCATTTGAGGAGGGTTATATGGAGAGAAGTGAAGATAGATTTTATTTTCAGTTCCCTGCAAACGTTTTTCATTAGTTCCGAAGTGAAGTTTGCACCTCAGTCTGCCAGTAAATATTTAAGCACACCGTGACGGCAAATTATGTGCTCGAAAAAAAAAATCCTGGTAATGTTTTGGCCGATTGATCTGGAATCGCAAAGGTTTCATGATATGTTGTGAAATAATCTTGGCGAGTTAAATGATAACGGTTAACTCGGAGGGATAGGGGTAGTGGTCCAACAATATCCAAAACTAATTACTCAATTGGGTAGGCGGCTTCAACCAGTGGCTGTAATGGAATATTATTCACGCGTAATTTGCTCTTTTGGCATTCGATGCAATGCTGAACGTACTGGAGGGTGTCCGAATAGCAGCCTTTCCAGTTGAAGTGTCGCTGGACGATTTCCACCATTTTCTCGATTCCGCGATGATTCCTGATAGGGGATTATCGTGGCAACGAGTCATAATGAATTTCCGCATATTTTTGGGTGCACATATTATAAAAATTGGGCGAATCTCCGAAGGGTCAACTTTCTATAGCACATTTTCCTCATCGTAAAAGTAGCCGGACTAATTGGAACTCCTTGAACCCGTCCCATCGCTATTCTCCACGAAGTCATTCAGTTTATGAAACAGTGTTGCACCGTGTCGGCCTCTTCGCAGGGTCCTAATGGGGGATTCTCGCACGAAATGAAATCTACTTCCTCACCTTTACTGCATACAGATTCTAAAGACATCATGTGGTCAGGTTCAAATTTAATGGTCTTGTTCTCAAAATAAATCTAGCTACGATACTTTTTCATAAAATCCAAGCCAAATATGCCTTCATTGAGTGTGTCCCCTAGATTTATTACTAAAGCATCATGAGGGTAAACACGATTGTCTATACAGAAAGGTACGCGACTCTGACCGGCTTGTCATCAATGAATGGCCTGAGGCGCTTCTCACTCACGCGCGGTCGTACGGGGCTATTCCTAATGTATCAAAAAGGAACATCTTTCGTGAAGTATCGTGACCGCCGCGCCTGTGTCTACAAGGAAATGACGTAATTTTCCTATAATCTGCACGCTAATCGTCATTCCTTTCACTGGAGTGATGGATAGGATGAGGTCTTCCCCAACCCGCTGGTCGGGGTCATCCCGTTTCCCGAGGCCATTCGGTTTGAGCGCTCTGGACACTTAATTGGAAGGTGGCAAACTTCCTTACATATCCCGATGCATAGCGGGGGACAGTCTCGGGAAATATGTCTCCTTGCTCCGCAGTTAAAACAAGCTCGAGTTTTAGAGCGACAATCGCGAGCTATGTGGCCCGCGCACCCACAGGAAAAGCATTTTGCAGCGTATCCGGTATTTGAGGTTTTAGCTTTAGCATTCGGGCGCATAGGAGCTTCGTACGAGGCGGGTTTACTACCGGCAGAGTTATTTTGGGGCAAAAAGCGAGCGCTTCTTGAGTTCTGCACTTTATTAACTTTTGCTGAAGCCAGTAGTTGAACGCAATTTGAAAACATCCGTTCTAGGGAGAGGAGGGAAACGCGAGCTAAGAACTTATTACGTGGGTTTCTGGAAAAACTTTTCAGACACTCTAGAATGTGAGGATTGGCCAAAGCATATTCTGCCGCCGGCCCATGCAGGTGTAAACGGTTTACGCAAAGAGTGTAAGTTTCATTCCAAGAGCTAAGGATCCTCGTGATTTTTAAGCATTCTAAAAATTTTTCGACCGTCACATCATCGTCACCGCTAAAATTCAGAATGAAATAGACATGGTTCCCCAATGTGTTGCTTGTGAATGGATTATTCCCTATAGGAGAGGCTTCGGTGGCAGGCTCAATTGAGTGCACAGTAGGATCGAAATCATTTTGGGTAGTGGAACCCCTTAGTGAAGTCGACTCAAAATGGGGAGAGAAATGGTTTAGCGAGGAATAACTAGGCATAGCCATGACGGTAAACAGTAGCACGCGAAACAGAAATATGAAAATGAATGCAGGTTACACTAGATTAGCCAGAGCAATAAGTTCAAACTACATACACAAAAGGGAAAAAACAAAATTATCAGTGGATAAGATTCCAGTATTTTGATGAGGAATTGAAAAATTATCTTGGAATGTTAATGAGCCACTTGGGGGATTAAGTTTTAGATTACGGGTTCGAGACTCAAAATTTCTGTGCGACCCTACACCTGACACCAGAATAATGTCGCGTGGTTGGTGACACAACAGCCACTCTCAAAAAATACCTTGACAATCTACATCTTGCACTCCTCAAATACGGTTACCCAGAAAAACTACTAAAAAATAAAATGCGCCACTCCACCCGACCACACACACCACACAATAACAAGCTCACATTTGACGCAGGACTCAACCTTTGCGCAACCTATTTCCCCGGATCACACAGACTGAAAACCTTTCTTGAAGAACGATCTCCTATTTGACATGGCAATGACGCGAACTTATCCTTACTACCCCAATGCCCATGTCATGCAAAGAGACGACCCGCAAATCTCAAAAACCTTCTTAGATCCACCAACCCTTTGGCACCCCCCCCCCGTGACAAATTTCCTGATATTTCCCCTACTTGCAACCATCCCCGATGTAAAACCTGTCTTCTTATTAGGTCTACTCCCCACTCCCTATATTCTCTCATTGCCCCCTCACCACGTTCCCACACTAATTGCCTATCAAAAAACATAATTTATATTTCTTCATGCAAACATTGCACTTCCTTTGACAGAGGCAAATGCAGTACCCCCTTATCTATTTGAATGAATAATCACCGGTACTCCTGCAATTCTGCCTCACTCTCTTCTCTTCCTATCCCTTCACACGCCAACTCCCACAACCTTTCATTCGACCAGCCTTTTGCCCATTACTGTGCCGCTCGTGGAAAACTTTCCGTACAATCCTTATATATATATATATATATATATATATATATATATATATATATATATATATATATATATATATATATATATATATAAATAAATAAATATATCACCGTCCGTCCTATCTTAGCGTCTGCCACGTAGAAAAATATTAAACAATTGAACACGAGTAAAAATTTCATCATTCTTAAATTGGCATGCATACCAACATAATAAAAACAAAATCTTGACTATCGGACTGTCCAAATCCGCGAAAAAAACCTAATAGACATAGCATAGACATGTGCTCGTCAAACACTATCTGCATTTTGCAGACAATGGTACCTTTATGAGGGATAGACATCCTTGTGTCAAGCTGAATGAAATTAGCCCTCTGCTAGTATTTCTCAAGAAAAAGTGCTCAAGTTTGTTGACACCTATGAAGAAGATTTCTATTGTCAAAAATGTTATTCTATAAAAAGATGAGCTCTCACTGATGCAGTATGTTTCCCTGAAAGGAGCCAGATTTGGGGTGGAAACGTTTAGATTTGCTAAGCCTAAGTCTGGATATATATGGTCATTTATTATTATTTCTACAGGAAAAAGGTGGGTCATGATAGTCCAGGGTAGTAGACCATTGGACTATTGACCAGAGGGTCCTGAGTTCAAACCCCAGGCAAGGCACTCAGGGTACCTGATGCTCCAGTCTAGCTATTTGATTTTTTCTGGTACCAATCTTCCTGGTAAACTTTATCTGACACAGTGAAAGTAACTGGCTCCCCTTAATACCCTGATGTGTGAATTTCACAGACTGTATAGAGCTAAGTACTGGGTGAACTCTACCATCACCCATAAACCGACCTTCCAGCATTGATTACTGTGTTTATGGTATACAGGAAATGGTCAGTATTGAAGGTGGAATATACCAATCTTCCTAATACATCCTTAGATTGTGCTAGCAGTAATGAAACCTCTGCTAGGTCAAAGATTATTGCCTGACTGCAGACAACTATTACACCTCCTCAGAGCTGGCTGATTTATTGGTTACGAAAGGAACCGATAGACATGGGACATTGAGAATTAGAAGGGAGGAAGTACTAGATGACGTATAGATTAAAGAAGTTGAAAAAGGAGTAATTGACAGCCCTCCAGCAAGGCAAAGTGATTGCTATGAATTGGGAAGATAAGATGGCTGTCAAGTCTCTGTACCCTTTACAGTACATAATACGGAATTTGTGGAATATAAATGAAAAGGATATGGTGCTATAAAAGCCAAAAGTTGCTGTTGTGTACAATAATACAATAGTTGGAGTAGAAAGGGAAGATCAACACCTGACAAATTTCCCCATTATGAAAAAAGGGGTGCAATAAATATTTTAAACATTTTTCACTTGTTAGACCAGGGCACATGGAATTGATTTCTGTGTCAGAGAAAGGGTGGTGGACCAAAGGGTAGGTTCAGAATTTAAAATCAAACTAGTGGAAGATGTAATTGAGGGGTACATTGCATATGATATAACATGTTAGGGTGGAAGGCCTTCAGTAGAACCAAATTCTTGATCCTCTATGTAAGTTACAATTTCCCAAGTATATTCCACCTACAGAGAAGAAGGAAAAGCTTTGTAGGATGTGTGCAATTTGTTGTGCCAAAAGGGATGGAACAAGCAGAAAGATTGGAAAAGAAGCGAGGTGCCATTTCCAAGCATGTCACAGCCGCTAAGAACAGACATGTGATTTTATGAACAGGAGGAGATTTTCGTGTGTTTTAAAAATATGGTTAAAAGAATTCGTAAATCATGCCTTCTGTTTCCACGTCATATCATTTTAATCGCCATGTTGTTTCGTCATCCTGTTTTTCAACATGAATTAATAATTCTAAATCCTCGATGACTTCATTTGCGTGTGACTGATCCTGAGCAACTTTCATTTGCCACTGTGTTTGTAATTAAAAATTCGAAAATTATGAAGAAATGTTGCTGTTTCTCTCGCTTTTAATACACAAAACATTCTATATAAAAATAATTTAATTAGAATGAACCAATTGTGACATGCCATACATCTTCAATCGTTTTCTCTCTGAATATTTTGATTATGCTGATTAAATCGTAAACAGATTCTTTTACTTTTTCCACGTTTTTTCTTTGGTCGTTGTTGATGTGAAAGAAGAATGGGGGTCCTGCTACCGACCAACCAATCGATGCTTATGGACTGCGCCGTTAGGTGCATCTTATACCAATATCCAGCTATGATGATCAATGGTCATAGGTTATAAGTGGTTTATGGGGGAAGTTAAGCTAGTGAGTATATTTTATTGCAGTTTGTGACAGTATTATATTTGGAGATTATGACTGCCCATTTATGCTTGCTTTAGCACAATTATATCTGAAATGGGGATTATCAGGGTAATCCCATAAAGATTCTAATAATGGGTTACCAGTATTTCGTATTACTTGTTGAAATGACGTGGCTAGGTCGCTTAGATATGTTGGAAGGTCCGGTATTTTTAGATCCATGTGAATATCTGAGTTTCTTTCAAACCAGGTTTCGTTGGCAAGGGTTCGTAGAGTATTATTTTGGAAGGGTGTCATTTTCTTCAGTTTGGTTGCGGCTATTGAACCCAAGGCTGGGTAGCCTTCAGATAGGTGGTATCATAGATTTAAATAACAATACCTTGGTGAGAAGACGGAGGGGAATGGTGCGTTTTCTGAGGGGATAGAATAAGAAAGCGGCTGAATTGGCCTTGTTGAGTGCATTTTGAGTGTGTGCTTGCCAAGTGAGTTTACTCTCCATTTGTACACCAAGAAATTTAGCCGATGATGCCTGGGGGATTATTTCCCTGCCATAGTGGATAGGAGTGATGTGAGTATTCTTCCATTTTCTGGCGTAGTTTACGTTTATACATTTTGTGGTGTTAATGGTTAGTTTCCAATCGGTCATCCACTCTGCTATGCTCTTAAGGCGTTCTTGGACATTTGTTGCGGCATGATTTGGGTCAAAGGAAGTTGATGCTATAGCTGAGTCATCCGCATAGAAGTAGCTTTTGGGTCGGAGGGGAGGTTTTTATTGTAGAGGTTGAATAGGAAGAGTGACAAAATTGATCCTTGAGGAAAGCCTGCGGATATGGACCAGGTAGTTGATTTGGCATAATTAAGGGCTAAAAAGAACGTGCGGTTTGAAAGAAAGGAGTGGATGGTCTTATTAAGGTGTACTGATATGTCGGTTTTAAGCAGTTTATGTATTAAACCAGTTCGCCAGAACTTGTCAAAAGCTCTTTGGAGATCAAAGAAGACGTGTGTGGATGTTGAAACCGAAAGTGATCTGATCAACCAATCTTGTTATTTGCTGAGTCATGGAATGGCGACGGCGGAAGCCAGGTTGCTCAGGTCTGATCAAGTCTATGGCCGAGATTTCTTCTTGTAGCCTGTTTAAGATGCATTTTTCTAGAAGTTTGCCCATGCAGGGGAGCAGGCCACTGGGTCTATAGTTCAGGATATAAGAAGGATTTTTTTCTGGTTTTTGAAGGAGTATTATCTTAGCCGTTTTCAATGCCTTTGGGAAGTACGATTGGGAAAGACAGGCGTTGAGGATAGAGAGTAGGTGTTTGATAAAAGATTTAGGAAGGTTTTTCAGGTGAAGGTAGGAGATTTGATCGGGTCGCGGTGATGACTTTGTTTTGGAGTGGGACATAATGGAGTAAAGTCCTTGAGGAGTAATTTCCAGGAATATGTGGAATGGGCCAAGTGAAAGGCCATAGACACTGATCAACGCTTCTGAATCCAACAGGGATGTATTATTGTTTTTAAAAATGTATTCGAAGGAGTCGGCAGAGGTATTTGCTTTGTTGCTGTCATCCTATAGTGCTCTCCCATTATGTGGTTTTTGCGGGGTGGGTACCTTTTTCCTTTGCAGACAGTGGGCTAGGGTCCATACCGAATTATCCTTATGTGAGAGTGAACTTATTTTCTCATGCCAAGTTTGTTCTCAATGTTTTCTAGTTTCGGTTGTTACAAGGTTTCAAAGTGCACAGAAGCCGATTTTATCTTGGCAGAGATGAGTGCGTTGCCAGAGGGCTCTGGCCTTGTTTCTAAGTGAAATTAGGCGCACTATATCCGGAGGTAGTGTGGCACCAGCGATGGAGGAGTGAGAAGGAAGGTAGCAAGAGCGATGAATGGTTTTGGTTAAGGTGCTTGTAAAATCTTGAGCCGCTTTCTCTATGCTGTCTGGAGTGCTAGCAGGAGATGGGACAAGGTTAATTGCCAAGCAGTTTTCTTTAAATTGTTTCCAGTTAACTCTTCAAGTTGTATGAAGGAGGGTAGGAACGCAGTAAAATATGGGGCAGTGGACCGAGGCTGAGTTATCTAGGTTAAGGATTTGGAATGCGATATCTTCGGATAATAGAACTACATCCAGGATATCGGAGGAGTGGGGGTAATGATGGAAGTGGGTAGGGAAAGGCGGTCAGTGAAATGCGATATTTTTGGTAAATAGGAGCTTATGAAGGGCTCACCTTCGTGTAGTAGTGGTTTTTCAAGCTTTTGTTTTTTGTTTTTATGCCATTTATGTTCCATTGTAGAGTTTTAAGGAAGTGGTTGTTTATTTGTGAATTAGGCACCATTTACAAGTTGAAGAAGGGCTGGTATAAGGTTATTGGTGATGATGCTAATAAGGGTTTTATTGTCAGTAGGAAAAAGAAGTTTCGTAATTATGCTCAATAGAGCAGTTCTTATATTTGCGGTTGATGATTGGTCATTGATTGAGGGAGAGTGTTGCCCACTGGGTGGCGTAGGTTGTTGATCGGAGTTTGGAGGAGAGTTAAGAGATGATTGAGGGGTCTCCACGATTTCGGTTTGATGGTTTTGCCAAGGGTTACGGAGAGGAGGAAACGACTGAGAATTTGTATTTAGGTTCGGTTGCTTCGAGGGCTCGTGCATGGTCTATAGTTGTAAGGCTTCCATGCCATGCCAGGTGGTTGTGGTCGCGACAGCAACATTGCGTCCATCGTCTTCCGTGCATCGGGCATCTTCTTCCCAAGTGGAGGCGGTCATGGTCATCAAAGGTTGGGTCAGGGATGGCACCAAGTGCAGATCCTTTCCAGGGATGGGCGCATACTCGGGGGTGAATGGGATACTCCATTCTGCATCGGCGTCCAAACTGCATCTCCGCCTCTGAGAGTCCTCGCACTTGCAAGTCGGACACATCACTTCCAAAAATGGCACTAATTTCCTCCTCTGGGGTACCATTGCTCCAGGCAGTCTCAATCCGTGTGCTGGTTAAGAATGGATTTTAGGATTTGAGGAAAGTTCTCTACTAGGTAACGGTCGGAGATTATAGAGGAAAGAGGGATTGGAAGGAGGACTTGGAGTGGCAATATAATCTTCAAGGCCTTCGAAGTTGGATGGTGATAAGGAGACACGAGCGGGTTCTTTTGGAGAGGGGTATGCTGGAGGTAGCTCGGCGTCTTGTGGTGCCATGCCGTCACCTAAAAACAGGGGTAAGGGATTATCTGGCGGTGAGGGTAAAAGGTTACGCATATGAGCTAGGAGACGTCGTCCGTGTTTCAGGTCCTCTATGTCTGCGATAACCGAGCTTCTAACTTTAACTGTTTTGGAGGGTCCTCTCCAACGGGAAATTAACTTCCGTGCTTGACCACTTGGTGCTTGCTTGGTGCTTGCTGTTTCAATAAGTGAGCAATGCGAAGCCCAGTTGTTCGTCCCAATCAGAGTGGTCTTGGGCTGCATAATGGGGAGTCACGGAAGCAAAGGAATGGTGTGCATGCCCTAGACGACCATTTGAGGTGGGATATATGGAGAGAAGTGAAGATAGATTTTATTTTCAGTTCCCTGCAAACGTTTTTCATTAGTTCCGAAGTGAAGTTTGCACCTCTGTCTGCCAGTAAATATTTAAGCATACCGTGACGGCAAATTATGTGCTCGACAAAAAATCCTGCTACTGTTTTGGCCGATTTATCTGGAATCGTAAAGGCTTCATGATATCTTGTGAAATAATCTTGGCGAGTTAAATGATATCGGTTAACTCGGAGGGATAGGGGTAGTGGTCAAACAATATCCAAAACTAATTACTCAATTGGGTAGGCGGCTTCAACAAGTGGCTGTAATGGAATAATATTCACGCGTAATTTGCTCATTTGGCATTCGATGCAATGCTGAACGTACTGGAGGGTGTCCGAATAACAGCCTTTCCAGTTGAAGTGTCGCTGGACGATTTCCACCGTTTTCTCGATTCCGCGATGATTCCTGATAGGGGATTATCGTGGCAACGAGTCAAAATGAATTTCCGCGTATTTTTGGGTGCACATATTATAAAAATTGGTCCAATCTCCAAAGGGTCAACTTTCTATAGCACATTTTCCTCATCGTAAAAGTAGCCGGACTAATGGGAACTCCTTGAACCCGTCCCATCGCTATTCTCCACGAAGTCATTCAGTTTATGAAACAGTGTTGCACCGTGTCGGCCTCTTCGCAGGGTCCTAATGGGGGATTCTCGCACGAAATGAAATCTACTTCCTCACCTTTACTGCATACAGATTCTAAAGACATCATGTGGTCAGGTTCAAATTTAATGGTCTTGTTCTCAAAATAAATCTAGCTACGATACTTTTTCATAAAATCCAAGCCAAATATGCCTTCATTGAGTGTGTCCCCTAGATTTATTACTAAAGCATCATGAGGGTAAACACGATTGTCTATACAGAAAGGTACGCGACTCTGACCGTTTGTCATCAATGCATGACCTGAGGCGCTTCTCACTCACGCGCGGTCGTACGGGGCTATTCCTAATGTATCTAAAAGGAACACTCTTTCGTGAAGTATCGTGACCGCCGCGCCTGTGTCTACAAGGAAGTGACGTAATTTTCCTATAATCTGCACGCTAATCGTCATTCCTTTCACTGGAGTGATGGATAGGATGAGGTCTTCCCCAACCCGCTGGTCGGGGTCATCCCGTTTCCCGTGGCCATTCGGTTTGAGCGCTCTGGACAATTAATTGGAAGGTGGCCAACTTCCTTACATATTCCGATGCATAGCGGGGGACAGTCTCGGGAAATATGTCTCCTTGCTCCGCAGTTAAAACAAGCTCGAGTTTTAGAGCGACAATCGCGAGCTATGTGGCCCGCGCACCCACAGGAAAAGCATTTTGCAGCGTGTCCGGTAGAGCTCAAGAGCACCACAAAAGACGAGATTCCTACGTAATGAGCGCGCTTTATGTCCAAACCCAGGGGGGACAGGGAATTAACGTTTCTTTCTATATCGGACAGGGATACGGTGGGTACGTCATGAGTATTATATTTTGCGATCGACTTTAAGAAGTGCTCAAGGTTGGCGTCGTTACTTGCCAGGTTCAGGTATCGGTCATCAATAACACTTTCATTTATCATTGGCAGTGGAAATATTTGTTTGCAAGGAAGTTCTTACACTTTGGGATTCAGTTAAGGCGGGTATGTTATTTACTCCATCGCTGGCCGAACACCCAGATGCAAGAGTTAGGGTGCCTTCCTTACTGATGGATAACTTGGAGTATTTTTAAGGGCAGTCGATAGTTAATTCGGTGACGCTACTGAGGCTAAAGCGCCACTTTCCAGGCGTTTCGCCCTTGATAAACATTGCAAATGGAGACTGAGCTAATCCTATCTGGCAGTTCTGCTTTATGAGTTTTGTTTTCCGGAGAAAAACGGCAATGTTACAGGAGCGGGAGTTAGGAGTTAGTATTGGGTAAGCCTGAGGACACAAGATCATGCTTTTAGTTCTACATTGCTGTGAGTAGTCGTAGGGTAAGAGTACAAAGTTGCTCTGTTCCGTTGAGACGGCCAGATAAGGCGAGTCAGGCTGTATGAGGACAGATTTATTCCCACCATCGGTGGTCGGGAAAGGTAGCGCTCGCAACACCTTGAAACTCATTCCCTTTTGCGTCAACGGCAGTATTATGAGTAATTTGATGTCGCCCATCCGCCGGATCACTCTCACGCTAGCAATGTCGTACATGATCGCGATTTTGTGGTCCAGATCGCGGGGGAGCGACCAATCGGGCAGCAGCGCTCCGGAAATACTTTTCAGGATACCCTGGAACTGGCTGGGAGGGAGTAGGGAAGGTATGGACTTCCCAGCCTTGGCGAGTCGCACTTTAGCCTTGACAAGGTCTATCTCATGTTGCAGTTCAGCGATGTGGCGAGTGAGGGCAATAAAAGCGGTATGGCTGTAGCTGAAGACTTTAAAAGGGTATTTTGTTGAAGCTATAGTCTAAGTATATGCTTTGATACTCTTTTCTATATTTTTTTTGCATGAGTTCTAGGGCTTTCCCTGTCGAAGAAATCATGTCTTTTAAGTGTATTGGATGCGTTGGACAGAAATGTATATCGCGCATTTAGGGCATGTTCGGTGCGAATGGATAACCCTTCTATTTTCTTATCTAATGTTTGTATCTGATGGTCGGTCGCCGTGCCTGTAAAGTAATGCAGTCCGTAACCGACCACGTCAAACAATCCTCTGCCCTTACGAGTTGCTTCGGTGGCTCCAATTAACATTTCTAATTGCCTTTCCAAATTGTTTAAGTTGAACCGTACACTTTGTTAGATATAGCAAATCATATTAGAAAAGAGATATTAGCAAAGTGAAAAAACATGCTCGCGTTTGGTTGTGCTGTTAATTTTAAATTAATCTCATGGAATTGGGTGTTCTGTCGTTTAACTATGTCCACTGCAGCTTTTAGCTGAGGTATTATAAGGTCTATGTTCACTATCCATTCACTCACTATGAAGTACAATGGTCCTTTCGGGACGAAAAGCAGACCAGAGGTGTTTGCTCCACTCAACAGTCCTATTGTCACTAGGCACACAGTCTGTACGGTAAGGAGGTCCATGGTTTCTATAAGGAGGAAATTAAAGGTTAGATTAGAATATATAGTTAATGTGGTCGCAGAGCTCACATGGCGATCTCGCGATCTCCTTTATTTTGTTGGATTAATTGTCTTTTCCGTCTTTTTTTTGAGAATACGTCGCCTACGCTTATGTTCTTTCCGCGACGGGGGGTATTCCCTCCTTTTTTCAATTCCGGCTGGGGGACGAGGCGCTGAATCTTCCAATGTTAAATTTGAACCTGCAGTTTTGAACACAATGGGGAGGGGGGGCAAGTTGGAGTTTGTGAAGTATTCACCAGCTTCAACGACAGCGGTTGGTGGACTGCTTTGTCCGTCGAAGGTTGAGGAGGCAGGAGAGGAATCCCCTCCTCTCTCTTCGTTGGGCGGGATCTCCGGTGTTGAGAGACTGCGACCCGGCGTGGTTGGCGGTCCATCCGCCTGGGCTGGAGGCGAAAACGGTGGGGTTTCATCCCACCAGGAGTAGTTTCTTCCCTGGGTTGATGACGCTGGAGCTAGACCCTCTCCATCTCCTGCGGAATACATTGGCTGGCTGCGTTGCCCTTCCCCATGCTGTAGATACCGGAAGGCACTCCAATACTCATCACCGCCACCCAGGTGTTGTCGCACGGGAGAAGGGAAGTGACCCGGTGTGGGCGGTGGTCCATCCTCCTGGGCTGGAGGCGAACGAGGTGGGGTTTCATCCCACCAGGAGTGGCCATCGGCCGCCGGAAGGCGGTCGTAGATTGGAGGTGTCTCGCCAAACAATTCTTTGATCTTCCTTGCTACCTTCTTTCTCCGTAGCAATTGTCTTACTGCTATTACTCGGGCCATACCTAATAGGCAGATACAAGGGAGGGAAGTAGGGTGAATTAAGAGCGTATCCTCCCGGGCAGGGGCCGCAAGTCATAAAATTTTTCTGACGATGGAGGATGATTTTGGAGATTTTGCCCTTGAGGAGGGTCGGTCGGTGAACCATTGGTGATTTTATCCGGCTGGGGAATGTGGACTTGATTATGGTTGGTCTGGGCGCCTTGCTCAGTCTCGAACTCGTCAATCACGCGTCCTGCTTGTGCGTAATTAGGTGGCGGTTCGGGCTCTGGTGGTTGTGGAAGCGAATTCCTGTGGTGCGCTGTCAGAATCCTCCCGTCCCGGATAGTCTCAATGTCAAAGGTCACCTTACTTCTAACTTTGACTACCTTGTAGGGGCCAACCCACTTCGAAGTAAACTTTTTTGACTGCCCGGGCGTAAGTACCAAGTTGCGCAGCAACACGAGTTTCCCGTTAAGAATAGGCGGCAACCGTAAGTTCCTATTGTATTTATAATGCTCATTTTGTATGTTACACTGGTTATTCTCTGCCGCTTGCGCGCGCGCGATTTGGAGCCGGCGTTGCAAAACGTGATCGTACGGGGGTACCTCCGTGTAACACGGTAGGAGGGATCGTAAGACATCATCCCAAGGCATATCCAATTCCCTCCCATATAAAAGGTAAGCAGGAGTTTGCTCTGTGATTCGATGTTTGCTATTTCTGTACACAAATAATGCAAAATTTAGTTGATCTTTCCAATCCGAGTGGTCTTGGTTTACATAGTGAGAAATAACGGCGGCAAAAGATTGGTGCGCCCTCTCCAGCCTACCATTGGAAGCGGGATTGTAAGGGGAGGTAAAAATTGTCTTTACTTTCAATAGATCACAAATTCGCCTCTTAAGCTGTAATGTGTAATTGGCACCTCTGTCAGTGAGAAGGGTGGCTGGCACCCCATGACGGCAAATGATCTGCTCTACGAAGGCTCGAGCTACAGTTTCTGCGGATTGATCGATGATAGGTAGGGCCTCCGGATATCTCGTAAGATAATCTTGACATGATAGTATGTAGCGATTGCCTCTATTGGATACTTTTAATGGACCAATTATAACCAAAGCAATTTTCTCGAACGGATGTGACGCTTCGGTGACAGGTTGAATAGGTATTCTTTCCTTTCTTCCCTTTCGTTTCTTGCAGCTTACGCAACTACTGACGTAATTTCGAGTGTCGGCGTACAGCCCGGGCCAAATAAAATGTCTTTGCACGATATTTAATGTTTTGTCTATTCCTAGATGTCCTGCAAGGGGGCTGTCATGGCATCTTTGTAATATGTAATCTCTCATGCTTACGGGTGCACAGATGGTGTATAGTGGATCGGGGGTCTTAAAGTGGATTTTATAGAGTACTCCATGCTCGTCTAAGAGATAGTTGGGGTTTCGTTCTTCCGCTAGCGTACGCAGTGGTCGAAGTTCCGGACAAATTGACTGTTCTTGCGCAATCTTGGTTTTATCCCAAACTGGCTCGTATTCCGTGTCTTGATGGAAGGCATTTACTATTGGGTTCACTGCGCGGGAGAGAGCGTCTACGTGCGGAATATCTTTTCCTGCTTTGTACTGTATTGTAAACGAGTATTCGGTTAGCTCCATTATCCACCTAGCAAGTCTGGGTTGCGGCTCGGAAAGAGCAAGTAGCCATCGGAGCGGGCTATGATCAGTGATTAAACTGAACGGACGGCCTAAAAGATATACTCTGAACTTTCTAATCATATGTACGACCGCCAAACACTCAAGTTTAGTGGCGGAGTATGTTTTTGCTGCTGTGTCAACTGCTTGCTGGCGCATGCTATCATATGCTCGCCATCTTCAAAATTCTGCGACAGCACTCCTCCAATCGCCACGGAAGAAGCGTCAGTGGTCAAAATGAATTCTTTCGAAAAGTCAGGGAATCGCAATACGGGTTGACTCGTGAGACAAGCCCTTAATTTTTCAAAAGATTCTTGTTGCTCTCTTTCCCAAATAAAGTCCGTATCCTTCCTTGTTAGCGAGGTAAGAGGACTCCAAAATTGAGCAAAATGCAAAATAAATTTCCTGTAATATCCCACTAACCCAAGGAATGATTGCAGTTGCTTAACGTTACGTGGTGCTGAAAACTGCTTATTGCATGTATTTTTTCTTCATCGGGTTCCAACCCATTAGCGGAAACGACGTGACCGAGGAATTTCACTCGTGTTTGGAAGAATTTACATTTTTTTGGTTTCAGTTTCAAATTCGCTTTCCTTAGTCTTGAAAAAATATCTCTCAAGCCTAGTATGTGTTTTTCCATATTCTCATCATGCCGTAATATGTCGTCGAGATGGAACAAAACTCCTCGATTGATCATTCCATCTAGTACGGTTGTCATAAGACGCATGAATGTGGAAGGCACGTTCGAAAGGCCGAATGCCATCCTGTTGCACTCGTAGTGCCCGTCTGGAGTGCTAAAAGCGGTTTGTGCCCTGTTTTTTCCATCTACTTCAACTTGCCAGTAACCTTGAGATAAATCTAGGCAACTGAAATATTTTGTCCCTCCTAACTGATCGAATATATTCGTCCATATTTGGCAGTGGAAATACTTCCTTTCTAGTGACGGCGTTCAGAGCGCGATAGTCAAAGCAAGGCCTATACTTGACAGGTTCGCCTGGAACATGCTTTTTCTTTACTAGAATCAGAGGACCAGACCATGTACTGGTAGATGGAGATATGACTCCCAGATCAAGCATATCCCCGATGGCCTCCTTAATAGCTTCTCTTTGAGAATGAGGGACGCGATATGGAGACTTTTTAATAGGTTTGGAATCTCCCACATCTATGGTATGCTGTACCAGGTTGGTGCATCCCAATTTAATATCCCCGTGGATAAAAATATCTGCATACGCTAGTAAAAGTTGCTTTAAAGAGTCAGTCGCTTCATTTGGAGTATCAAAAAACAAGAATAGTGACAGTAACTCAGCGGTGGAGTGGTGCTCGGGCCACATTTCTGGGGTTTCTGTTTCAATCGAATTTACAGCTAGTAATTCATGACTTTCTGAAAAAATGTTGAAACTGTATAAGGACCCTTTTCTTAACATCTTTTGTTCCGGCCGTGTGTTACACAACAACCAAGGTATTACACCATCGGGGGAGACGGTTGCTAGAACTGGAAGTATTAATACATCTCCCTCCCTTCCCTGAATAATGATATCCTCGCCATAATAGTCCTGAATCTTTGTACTCGTCAACATAACCGAGCGTGGAGGAATTTTAATTGTATCAACAAATGTAGCTTCATGCGACACTTTCTCTTGCGTACAGGTTACTCGTCCTTCTGTCCCGCAATTACTTTCTGCATGGACTACGGATGGATCGCTTTCAACAACTGACGTTTTACATTCGCCTTTCTGCCCAACAGTTAGATTTGCTCCATTAAAAACTTCTCGCGTACAGGTTACTCGTCCTTCTGTCCCGCTAGAGTGAGTGGCCTCAACCAAGACATCTTCAGTATCCCCAAAAATGTCCCCAAGCAAACCGGTGCTTGTGACTTCGATTCCTGACGGCACTAATATATCATCACTCAACTCTTCCCAATTAATATTAAGCGAATCATCAACAGCCACGAGTCCATCATTCACTTTATCCTTTGAGCTTCTGCTGGCGTTATCCTCTTTGAAAGATTCATTACTCGGTGTTTTAGGCACTGCTTGGATATCATCACATGAAATTATGTCCTCTAAAAATACAGCGGAAATTTTCTGTTTTGAGTAACCTGATTTTAACATGGTTTCGTGCCCTTCTGTTATTTTCATTTTACCTTCTCCGCTCGAAATGCTACTTCCGTATTTTACCATGAAGTCTAGTCCGAGGATACCGTCATACGGTACTTTCCCTAGATTTGCAATCAATGTATCGTGAGGGTAAACTTCTCCATCGATAATGAAAGGTATGTTGCATTGCCCTAATGTGGCGAGCGCATGGTCGGAGGCACTTCTCACAGGGGAGGAATAGTGGTCAATTTTTAGGTTTCCAAAAGGGAAACTTGTACTCTGCATAATACTCACAGCGGCACCGGTATCCACTAAAAAGGAATACACTCTACCTAGTACTGTAACCGAGACCGTGAAGCCGACTTCTGGTGCTACGACGATCACTAATTCGTCCCCGACCTGCCGGCCGGGGTGGCCGCGTTTCCCTGATTTCGCTTTTGGGTGGGGGTGGGACAATCTATCGGGCGATGGCCCTCTTGCTTGCACACGCCGCAAATCATCAGAGGGCAATCTTTACTGACATGGCTCCCTTCCCCACAGTTATAACATGCGCGGGGTTTTGTACGGCAATAGCGCGCGATGTGTCCCACCTTTTTACAGTAATTACAAGTCCGAGGCGCATTAGTTACGTTCCCTCCACCCACCGGCAGTCTAGACTGTGTAAGCTTCGTGTGTACATTAAACTGGATTGCGTGCACTTGATCCGAAAGACTAGAGCTCACAGTGGGGTTTAAGATTGGCTCGAGATGGGGTTGAACATGACTCGTTGTGAAATATCGTGTCGGGTCACTGTACGGAAAGGTTGTCGGTGTCTTCACGTTAGGACTGCGCACGGGCATACCAAAGTCATGGTTCTGCAAGAAGTTTACTTCCCTAACACCTGCGTAATTACGAGCATTGAATTCCTCTAGGTTAGCAAATTCCTCAGCCTCTTGCATGGTTCTTGGATTGCGCACTAGCACGAATCGCCCAATTTTTCCCTAAGTCCGACCAAGAACTGTGAGAGGAGGCGGTTCTCGAGCATAATTCCTGTCGCTTGTGAGTCTGGGTCTAGAAAAGCATCTCTTAGTTTTCGTCCCAATTCCCTGAGACGGGAAGAATACTCGTTCACGCTTTCCTAGGGGCGTTGCAAACAGCTTGTGAATATTTTTTCAACAGAGACCAGTGAAATTTTGGGAATGAAGCGCTTTTTCATTAGTTTAGAAAAATATGTTCATAAGACTCAATAACGTGAGGATTTGACTTAATGAATTCGGCAGCGGTACCGCTCAGACGCAGCCGTGCTACAATCAAGGTTTGCTTCTCACTCCACCCGCTAAGATGACTCACTAACTTAAAATTGTTCAAAAAATCCTCGATGCTAACGTCCCCATCACCGCTAAAACTCGGAATTAAATGAATGTGATGTCCTGAAAATGTTTGTTGCATAGTTGGAGGGGAAACAGGGGCGCTTTCTATCATATTAACAGCGGATGTAAAATCAATTAAGTTCGTATTGTTTGGTGATAAATCACGCTCCCAAGGCAGAGATTCGCCAAGGCGCCCATACGTGCCCTTGCCACCGAAATCCATTATGATTTAAATACAATACGGCTAGGACAAAATTCATTCGCCATATGTTAGCAATATAACCGATTCTCGTTAAAAAAAATTGGGTTAGTTTCCTTTTGGCATTACGCGTAACTACTTATTAAATCGAAATTCAATCAAACGAATGAAGCATGATGGACGGAAGGCAAGTTGCATTTAAATAAGCCGCTCCAAGACTCCGCCACCCCACACCTGACACCAATATGTCGCGTGGACATAGTAGGGTTGGGTTCGTGGAGTCAAAGAGGGGCTTTCATTGCTATACATTTATTGGACTTACGACACAAGGAGTCCGGCCCGGAAGGAAAGAGGAAGCGTAGAGACAACAGCGGAGAAAGCAAGGTTGACTTCTAAGGTGCTCACTGTTTGATTTCAAAGCCGGGGTGATGTCGCGGGGACATGATGCTAGTTCTGATATTTCGGAAAAGCCAAGTCGATGGTAGTCTCAATACACAATGTCGCGGGGACATGATGCTCGGACATCTAGAAGGACTCATGCGAGCTAGTGTCCTTTTCGCCGAATCCGCGATAGCAAATTTGGTGAACAGTGGCTGGACACAGTCACCCACTACCGAGGTTAACCTGCTCTCTCCCCTTCCGCTAATGATACGGAGTTCGGCGCCCGGTCTTCGTACCCGGGAATTCATATATAAACCCCGAGCGCCCCAACTTGATTGCCAGAATCAAGGAGACATCAGACGAGAGCCTACTACTTTCTTCGGATGTCTTCTAGCAACTCTGCTTTTCCGGTGGTCCAGGTAAGGAGGAAGACCCACCATCGTGCCAACTCCTTCGGAGACTTCATGTCCACGAAGGGAATTACACAACGTGGGAATAATCGTCCGCAAGGCAAAGAACCTCCAGCTGTTTTGCCGGGGGTATCTAAGCCTTCGGCAAATTCATCATCAGGGGTTGAAGCCTTGGCTCTCAGCCCGTCGCAGTGCTTGGAGGAGACGAAGGCCCGAAGCGGGACAACGTAGGCAACAGCAGACCTCGGCCCTTTACAGGGCCAGGTGGTGAAGGACACCGCAGGCGGCGTCAAGCGAAAGAAGGCATCTGGAAGGAACCAGAAGCCAGAAGATTCCGCGGTTACGCGGATGCCGAATCTTCAAGGAGACGATAGGGCGGAGCGTGCGCTGAGCACAGAGGAGGGGGAAGGCGACGACGGATTTACATTGGTTTCTTCCAAGAGGAAGAAAAGGAAACCGCTTCTGACGAACGACGAAGCCGTCCCGGAAGCCATTCCTCTACCGGCACCGGAACCTAAGACGCTGCGACCACCGCCTATCGTCGTCTATGGGGTCACCGATGTCCAGGGACTGATTGACCAGCTTTCGGGCGACATAGGTGATGCTTTCGGCTTGGAAGTTTGAAGAGCTTTAATCCGGATCATCACCTCCAACAGAGAGGGGCATGAAAAGGCACTCTCCTTGCTGCAGAGGAAGAAAATCCAACACCACTCGCAGCCCATTGAAAGGGTGCCAGGGATGAAGCTGTTCATCAAGGGTATCTCTCGATGGATAGCAGTCGAAAAGGTATCCGAGGGACTCAGATCCCTCGGATACGAAATTCGTAGCGTACGTCCCCTTACGGCAACGGAGGACGGAAAATCGGTCCCCATAGATCGCCACGTAGCGAACGTGGTAAAGACTCCATCCGCCATCGCCCCCGGGGGACATCCGCTAGCTCTGCCACCGCTACGTCAATGTGGAGCGTTACCGTGGAGACAGAGGTCCACTCCACTGCAGCAACTGCATGCGGTTTGGACACATCGGCATAGCTTGCTGGTGTGCGAAACGCTGCATGCGCTGTGCTGGAGCGCACGCAGTCAAGGAATGGTCCCGAGGAAGGGGAGATGATGCCATCTGAGCGAACTGCGGAGGACCTCATGCGGCCGTCTCTCGCCGGTGTCCCGCCTTTCAGGAGGCTGAGCGGCGACAACACGCCAACGCACGCAAGCCAGCACCAGGGAAGCAGGCGCCCAAGAAACCGGAAGCGGAACCGGGACAAAAACCATTCCGACAAGTCGATCACGCTACAACCTACGGAGCAATCCTGAAGGGCCCTTCTCAGGACAAGGTTCAGGCTCTCTCCGGAGAAGAGGGGAACATGGAGGTGGATATCACAGATCCACCCAGGGATTCTGAGGCGGTCCGAGAACCACCACCAGCGCCAGCCGTAGGAGAGGCCAACAAGGGGAACTTGTCACCCCCCGACAGCCTCCCTCCGAAGGAAGCGACCCTTCCTTTTTCTTCCGAAGGGAAGAAGAAGAAAAAGAAGCAGAAGAAGAAATCCCCGAACACCACCGGGGAAGAAGGAAAAGCCATTACGAAGCCAACCCAGAGGGCGCTTGGGAAAACCTTCCGAACGGAAAGTGAAGAAGGCGAAAAACAAAGCCAGAAACAGGAAAAACGGAGAGGGGGGACATCAACTGATAAGTCTCCAGTTTCCGCAGAGTCCTCGCTGACACCAGACAGAGAGGACCAGGAATTATGGCAGACCATTGCCGTTATTGCATGCACCTTGAAGAAACTCGTCACCTCGACGCAGGGCAAATTTCTCCTCTCACTCCTGGAAGAACTGGTGCGCAGCAGGATCGGAAATTCAACCAACCATGGCTGAACGACCCGTCCTTCTTGCGCAATGGAACGCCAACGGAATTCTTCGCCGACGCGAGGAATTACGGGCGTTCCTCCAGGAGAAGGGAGCCATAGTCGCCGCTGTCAATGAGACGAACCTTCGGCCAACGGACGCCTGGAGGTTACCTGGCTGGACCATCTATAGGGTGGACAGGGATCCCGTGCGACAACGACTTAAAACATCAGGAGGTGCGGCCATCCTCGTCAACAGGTCCATCGAGCACCGAGCATGTAGAGAGATTTCTCACCCGCATGCGGAGTCTGTTTCGGTGGACGTACGGACAAGAGGAGGAGGGCTCCGGGTCTCATCTCTGTATTTCCCACCCGGGAAACCTTGGGATCCGGATCTCACCATCTTAGGACCGGCGATACTCACGCACGAACGAGGGGACGTTTTAGACATTGCGATTGCTCACAATGTAAGGACGTCCCTGAGTTTGTACACATGCGTGGAACTGTCGTCGGAGCACAACCCGATCATCCTGGCAGTGGGGAGCCGAATCCCAGTGCTGTCTTCCACCTGGCGATTGGATCTGTCGTCGGCCGACTGGAGCAGTTTCCGCAATGTCATCGCTGAGGAGCTGCCAAGAGAGCCACTGGAGCCGACTTCACCGGAGATGGCCGATCAAATGGTCAGCCACCTCACCTCTGCAATAGACGGCGCAATGAAGGCCTCGATACCGCTAAAGGTACAACGGAAATCGTATCTTCGGGTTCCACTTCCAGCGGCGGTTAGAGGCCTCATTGCCCAGCGAAACAACGTGCGGCGCCAATGGCAGAAATATCTTATAGCGGATGTGAGAAGGCAGCTCTCAGAGCTCAACGTAGCGGTACAGGATGCCCTCCGGGAGGTCCGATCGGACCACTGGGAGGCGCACCTGCGTGAGGAGCTCCTTTCGGAAGACGGCAACGAGGACCTGCCGTCGATGTGGAAGATATGCCGGAGGCTGCGGGCCCCTCAAACACTGGACCCGATTATTACCGACGGAGACGGGGAGGCACAATCTCTCATGGAGAAGGCGGAACTGCTCGCTGATCACTTGGTGTGCAGCTTTTCACCCAATCCTGGGAATTCCGCTTCTGCCGAGATTGAAGAAGAAATCGAGGCGTTTGAAAGAGCCGGAGACGCCGATCTGAAAGACGCCTCGGAAATTCCGAGATTCGACGAGAAGGACGTCAAAGAGGCAATACGTCGCCTCCGCACGTGGCAGGCCCCCGGAACCGACAACATTCCCAATGTGGTCATTCGGGAGCTTCCAAAGGCGGCGGTGAGGACCCTGACAAAGCTCCTAAATGGCTGTGTCAGGATTTTCTACTTCCCGACCATTTGGAGAAGAGCGAGAATCGTCTGCCTGCCAAAGTCGCAGAATTTGGAGGTGGGTCCCGGAGAATTTCGGCCTATCTCCTTGCTCGACGGCTTCGGTAAGATATTCGAGCGACTGCTGCAACGGCCGCTGACTGATTTCGTCCGGGAGAATGACATCCTCCCGGAGGAGCAGTTTGGTTTCCGTGCGCGGCATTCCACAGTCCATCAGCTGGTGCGAACGGCGGATTTCATCACGGACAGCTTCAACAGGAATAGGGCGGTTGCTGGGGCCTTCTTCGACGTCAGTAAGGCGTTCGATCGCGTCTGGCATCCGGCTCTCTTGTTGAAGATGAGACGACTCCATTTCCCACCTTGGATTGTTCGGATGGTTCACTCCTATTTGATAGACAGGACATTCACCGTGCAATGGCTCGGGGCGAATTCAGGGGTGCGTCGGATCTCCGTCGGCGTGCCCCAGGGATCAGTCCTCGGACCACTGCTTTACAATATCTACTCCCACGACATTCCAACTCCACGTGGGAACCTCGAGATCCTGTCTCTCTATGCCGACGATACGGCCCTCCTGTGCTGCTCCTGGCAGAGGGTGACCGCGGTGCGAAGACTGAAGAGCGCTGTGGCGGATCTCCTAGAATGGTACCGTCGATGGCGCTTTGCTGTTAACGCACAGAAGACGAAGGCGATCATCTTCCATCCGGGAAATGGTCGGCCGCCAGGAGTGAACCTAACTGTGAATGGAGTCGCCCTACAGTGGGAATCCGAAGTTACCTACCTCGGAGTGCTGATGGACCGGAAACTCCTTTGGAACGCCCAAGCGCTTCGTGTACGTAGAAAGGCATTCGCGGCGCTTAATCGGCTCCGGCCGATTATCCGCCCGCCGGTCCTGAGTATGGACACGAAGCGTAGACTGTACCAAGCGTGCGTGCTGCCTGTCATCACGTACGCTGCTCCGGTATGGTCAGGAGTGTTGCGAACGAGTCTCGGTCAAATTCAGGGGGTGCAGAATTCTGCTCTTCGTGACATCATGGCACGCGGTCGTTACGCCCGCGTTTCCGAGATGCACGAGGACGGAAAGCTGGAAACCCTGGACGTCCTTCTGCCTAGAATATCTGGAAAATTCTTCATAAAAGCGGCAGAAGCGGAAGTAAAAGTAATTCTCCCGGTTGGCGACATTAGGGTCTGGCCATGGGACCGCTACAAGCGCCCCATAGCATCCCAAGACGAGCAAGAGACCCTTCCGTCAAAGAAGAAGCCAAGGCTGCTCTGAGCGGGAATAAATCAAACGACTGAAAACGCAGAAGAATTCTTCCCGCCTTAGTAGCCTTGGAGGCTGGAAAGGCGCAGTGTAAGGGCTACGCAAGAGCCCTTGCAAGAAACTGCTCTATAAGCAAAGCAGAGCAGTGACTGAAGACACTAAAGGTTGTGGAAATCTCTTACGGAGGCCGAACCTGCTGTTGTCTCTACGCTTCCTCACTCCTTTTGGGCCGGACTCCTTGTGTAGTAAATCCAATAAATGTATTGCAATAAAAGACCCTCTTTGATTCCACGAACCCAACCCAACTATGTCCACGCGACAATTGGAGTAAAGATCTTGAGGAGTAATTTCCGAGAATATGTGGAATGGGCAAAGTGACAGGCAAGAGACGCTGTTCAATGCTTCTGAATCCAACGATGATGTATTATGGTTTTTTAAAATGCAATCGAGGGAGTCGGCAGAGGTATTTGCTTTGTCGCTGTCATCGTATAGTGCTCTCCCATTATGTGGTATTGGCGGGGTGGGTACCTTTTTCCTTTGCGGACAGTGGGCTAGGGTCCATACCGAATTGTCCTTATGTGAGAGTGAACTTATTTTCTCTTCAATTCCTATGTTATCCCACAGAAGAGCTTTATTGTACGACCCGGGTTTCGTCGAAGATCGAGATCATCAGGTACAGAATATTCCCAGTCTAGGTTTAAATACATTTTTCAAACTTTGAGAGGGGGGGGCTGGAGGGGGTGAGGGAGGTTTGAAAAAATCGTTAGGAGGTGATTGGGATGAGAGGGAGAAAGGGTTAGGGTGTGGAGATGAGTGTCCAACTTGGGAAGGTACGGCGGTTGACGGAGAGGGGAGGGGAGGCACCACAGGTGGTAAAGCACCTAGGTACTTACCTAAGTTAAGGAGGGGAAAATGGGAAGAGTCTATAACATCGTTAAGGAGAATATTTGACCCGGACACATTTCTTAATATTTCAAATTTCTCTAAACAGTCGAGCTTGAGTCCCTTATTTTCCAAGTGTAAAATTTTAGGTCTAAAATCACTCTGATGTTCCTGTTCAAGGAGGTGTTTTGCGAACAAGGAGGCGGGGTTCTTTTTGCGTAAACACGCTTCATGTTCCTTGATCCTTTCCTTGAATTTACGCCCTGTTTGGCCAATGTATATGGCAGAGCACTCGTCACAGTGTAACCTGTAGACCCCACTTTTTTCTTAATTAAAATTATTAATTATTAATAAAATTAATTATTTTTCTTAATTAAATTATTTTCTCTTGCCAAGTTTTTTCCCAATGTGTTCTAGTTTTCGATGTTACAAGGTTTCAAAGTGCACAGAAGCCGATTTTATCTTGGCGGAGATGAGTGCGTTACCATGAGGGCTCTGGCCTTGTTTCTAAGTGAAATCAAGTGCAAAATATCTGGAGGTAGTTTGGGACCAGGAATGGAGGCCGGAGAAGGAGGGTAGCAAGAGCGAAGAATGATTTTGGTTAAGGTGCTTGTAAAATCTTGAGCCGCTTTCTCTATGCTGTCTGGAGTGCTAGCAGGACATGGGACAAGATTAATGGCCAAGCAGTTTTCTTTAAATAGTTTCCAGTTAACTCTTCTAGTTGGTTCTGGTTGCATGAAGGAGGGTAGGAATGCAGTAAAATATGGGGCAGTGGTCCGAGGCTGAGTTATCTAGGTTAAGAATGCGATATCTGCGGATAATAGAACTACATCCAGGATATTGGAGGAGTGGGAGTGATGATGGAAGAGGGTAGGGAAAGGCGGTGAGTTAATTGAAAGTGAAATATTTTTGGTAAATAGGAGCTTATGAAGGGCTCGCCCTCATGTTGTAGTGGTTTTTCAACCCCAGGCAGAATATTTGGCGTTTAAGTCACCACTTTTATGAGCTTTGGGTGCAGTAGCGATGACAGTGCTGATAAGCCAGGGGCGTCTGACTTTGAGGATGAAGGTGGAAAGTAGGCTGACCAAATATTAAGGGTCCCAGTAACTCCTTTTAATGCTATTCCAGCGAGTTCCAGTTTTTAAGTGGGTGGCGGCTGAAGTTATGTGAAGAGTAGGTTAGTTTTAAATAGGACCATGAACCCACAACCAGGATCTTTGGCTCTATCTCTTCTGATTATAGAGTAAGTTGGACAGTTAAATGTTTGACTATTATTATTTTTGGTTTCTTGAAGAAGGGTGATGTCTGGATAATGATTGGTTATTAGGAGGTTTAGCTCTTGTTTTTGGTTTTTTATGCAATTTATGTTCCATTGTAGAGTTTTAAGGAAGTGGTTGTTTATTTGTGAATTAGTCACCATTTACAAGTTGAAGAAGGGCTGCTATAAGGTTATTGGTGAAGATGCTAATAAGGGTTTTATTGTCAGTAGGAGAGAGAAGTTTCGTAATTATGCTCAATAGAGCAGTTCTTATATTTACGGTTGATCATTGGTCGTTGATTGAGGGAGAGTGTTGTCCAGAGGGTGGCGGAGGGTGTTGATCGGAGGTTGGGGGAGTGTTAAGAGATGATTGAGGGGTTCACAGCCAAACTGTCAGCTATCAAATGTTCCCTAAAAGACATAAGAGAATGTAATGGCTCTTCTCTCATCTGTTCGCCCTCATTGATTTCCCTATAATCCATATCAGTTTTGTCATCAATGACCTGATGGCTCAGGAGATCTATTATACCCTGTGGTCCCTTCAGATAAAGGGGAAGTAGGTATCCTCTATATGGACTGCTGGTCATGTGGGAATACCAGGCATTTAAAAAGCTGGCAAAGCAGCAAAGGAAGCCCTGGTCAAACTCAAAACCGACTCAGCATTGCTTCCTGTGCTGGATGTCGGGGCTGCCTTGCTGAATTTGGTTCTGAACCAGTGGAAGGAAGCTTGGTGATTCTTGCAAAACAAGGAACTTAAGGCCATAAATTTGGTTATTTGACAGTGCCCTCTTCCATCTGGAACATTCAGAAGGAAGAGGTCAGGATCACGTGCATGAGAATAGGGCACGTAGCCCTCACACACTCTTCATGGAGACAAAAGTGAAACCTTGCTGCAATGTTTGTAACTTGCACCTAATTTTGACTCAGAAATAAGTTATATAAGGCCAGATACCTTTTCTAAAATATGAGGTAATTTGAGCAATAGTTTAGGGAGGTCCCCAACTTTTTAAGTAAGGTTTCCGAGTTTTTAAAGGAAACTGCCCTGAACGGACAACTTGAGTTTACGTTTCTTTATTTTTAAATAATTTTGTTTTTAACTATTCATATGTTTTTTTATACATTGATGTATTTATCAAAATTGGATTGAGGTTTTAGAAGTTTTAAAAAGTGGTGAAAAAGAACCCCTATTACTACGGGTTCGTTTCTTTGGGTAAGACCATTTCCTTCAGCTGAGAGATCTCAATGAAAATGTTGGTTAGTACGGAAGAGAGGGGTGATCCCATGGCTGCACTTTCATTATGTTCAATGTGCTTATCATTCCAAAGGAAGTATGAGTTCCTGAGACAGAATTTGCGAGGTCCAGGTTAATCCTTAGCTAATCCCTGTGAGGTGAGGTTTTTGATGAGTAGCATGGAGTCATCAATGGGCGTATTTATGAACAAAGAGATTACATCAAAGGTCACCAGCATGTTGACTATTTGGACTTCAGCATTCCGAATAATGTGAATGAAATCCATGGTAGTCTTAGCAAAAAAAGTCAGTTTTTCTGGCGAAGAGTTGAAGAGCATGTGCAAATTATTTCACTAACAAATTGCGCTAGCTTGTGGGTTCGTGCATCGATGTTGCTGACGATGGGTCGTCAGACACATCGATGCTTCAGCACCTTAAGTGCCATCAAAGCACGCGGAAATTTGGAAACTTAGAAGAAAAAGAACCACAATGAAACTACAAGATATTAACTTCCATTGCTGGAAAGATAGCCCAGGCGTGTACACTAATAGGCAATGGTTCGCATTCTTAAATATAATTACATATTTTATGTATTTTATACACTCCTTCTCATGTATGGTAAATTTATCCATTCATTTATTTATTATATTACCAACACGAAGCCCAGATACATCACGGTACGACTTTCTTGCTTGCAAGAAAGAAAAACATCTTCAATTGCCATTATATATTTGTGGAGAAAGGAAAGTCAAACGTTTGTATGTCTCCGCACTTGTCCAATAATTTGATTTTCCTTTTCAGTATTTGATCTTTATACCTAATAAACGAAAATATAGTATCCATAGAGCATACTTTATTTCTCTTTAAAATTAGATCTTATTCTCAATCTAATTCGAAACATTTCAATCTTCACTTGTTTGTTACTGTTGCTACGGTAACAGCGCCACCAAATTAACGAATGAAAACAAACATTATTGCGTACTTCAGAAACAGCAATCTTTACACACTCACAGACCATAGGCTTTCCTTTCCAACCTAATGACATGGAGCAAATTCTTAACGGTATGGCTTCTCATTTGCGTAAACAAGGATATACTGTTTCAGGTTGCTAATCTTAGTGAATGTATTTTGGAAAGAATGGACGGGTGAGATCTTTTGTGAGATATATGCCTTTTAAATTTGGAGAACACCTAATTACATACACAACAATAATACTTGCTGCTGAGATAGTCATGTTTTAATTGCTTTGGGCTCTGCTTGAATTGACTGCAGTATCAATCTCTGTAGAAAATATATTTGTAAATGTTCCTTTTTGAAGTAGTTAAGATCTAAGTTTTTGGTAGAATTGAACGGGAGTCAAGTGTCAAACGACAGCTATAAACATCGTCAATAATGTTTAGAAAATAGTATTATTCCACATGCGCAATGATCAAACGATACATTGAGTCAAAATCATTCAAAATGGATTGTTAAAATACAATGGTTATAAATAGGAATATTCAATATTTAAGTAGTCAACGCAAAATTAGATTTTTATTGTGTTCTGTAGTGAGGGACCATTTTATTTAATATGCTGAATCAATTCGCAAATAATCCTATTAACGCCACAAATCCCTTGCTGTTGTGAAAATCTCCTTTTTAATTATGTTGATTGTGACATGAATTCATTTTTTCTTCTACATTCTGTTCGATTGGCATTGCTTTTATTCTTAAAAATGCCATTTTTTAAGGACACAAGTGTGACCTTTATATTTCAAATGCATTTAATGTACTCACTTTCACAGCAAACCGATAATGGTTGATTATATGCAGTTTAATTGAGTACACTATGCATTTAGGCGGGCTTTATTTTTATACAAATTCAGAATCAATGGAAACAAAATTTAATTAAATATTGGATTAATGTAAGACAATAAGAAGTCTCCTTGAATTTGAGTGTTTGTGTACAATAATTAAAAAATGCTTAACAACACCAATATAATGGCATGCTCATTTAAACTGTTAAATTCTCATTAAGTATGATGAACGATCATGCATCAATTGTCCTTTGATAATGGAGAATTTAGTAGACCAAAATGTGCAAACATAATAAAATGGCACCCATCATGATTTCTGTCAAATTTCCTTGAACAATTAGCAGTTTTAATGTGGCGTTCTTGGATTTATTTTGATGAATGCACCAAACTCAAAGGATTTCATTTCCACCTTACTCATCTCTCAATAAACAAGCAGTGTCACAAAAACAGTGTAAAAAAAGATACAGTTTTACATTTGAATGTCCACAATATGAAATGCGCTGTAAGTTGATCAAATTCCACAATAAATAGTATTATTTAGAATTGCTGTACCCCTCATGGTGTACAATCATGACTCCACAGCTAATTAAAAATGGTCTGCAGAAATCACGTTGTGGTGTATTAGCAAGGGAGGAAAAATCTCTCTTGGGGAGTAGCAAGATTCGTATGACATGTTTTGGGAAATGACCCCATAACTCATCACTGTAATTCAAATGACATGGAAAGAAGACGTGGTCAAGTGTTAAACGATACTCATTTGAAATGGGAAAGTTGAGCTTTAATCATTTCATTACAGATCTGACTGATTTGAGTCTCCCTGGTTAGTTTCCTATCTATATTAATTCCTTGTATTTTAGAATTTTCAACATCAGTACATTTTTATATACTATAACTGCATACAATATGCTGAGTTTTGTTATATTTAAACGTAAATGATTCATATGAAACCTGCCTGCTTAGCCTGTCTTTGAGAGGCTCTGAATCGTACCTTTGCATATTCTAGATTTTGATATTTTTGGACACAAAAAGCATAATAATCATATAAAACATATGTAGGTGTAATTTTACAGGGCAAATCAGTAATCATGATGATACTGAAAATAGCTCAAAGACTAGAAATCCTTCATGAAAATATGGGCATTGAAATTATTGTTGGAAGCCGAATTAGGCCATGTCTTTATAAACAAATTAACCTTAGAACTACTAAAAATTTAAGAGAAATTAGGTAAATCAGACTGTTGTGCTAAGATACAATTTTCAAGGAAATAATGAAATTAACTCCAAGTAATAATAATCTAGAAGGATCTTGAATCCTTAAATGAAACATCCCTATCCTTTTCCTTCCCTTTTCGTGCTTGCCTCACATTCTCCCCTCTATTACCATCTTGAACAGTCCCTTTGTCGGTCAATATGCCCTTCATTCATTTTTACTGCCTCAATAGGATTTCTCCCAACCAATCCTTCTCTTCACCCATTATACCAAGTACTTTCTCATTGGTTTTCTTCTCGGTCCATTTCACCTTCTCCATTTTCTCCACACCCACATGTCAAAAGCCTCCAATCTACGACTATCCTCCTGCTTCAATGACCACATTTCCGCACCGTACGTAGCTACGCTCCATATCAGTGTTTTTACGAGTCTTTTTTTAACATCCTTACTCAACGTCCCTGTCATCAACTCCCTCCTCCTTGTGAAAGCCTCTTGGCCTTGCGCAATTCTTCTTCTTACGTCCCTACTACTTTGAACGTGTTGGTCCAAAAAACTACCGAGGTATGTAAACTTTCTATCTGCTCTGGTTTTTGCCCTCCTATTTTAATGTTTAGCTTAGAATGTTTTTTTCTAGATAATCGCATAACCTATGTTTTATTAATATTGGTTTTCATCCCATTCTGTCGCACTGAATTTCCAATTCACTAAGCAATGCTTGCAACCCCTTGGCTAACTGACAAACTAAAGCTTGGTCATCAGCAAACCTAACTTATTTTACAAATTCCCCACCCACCTTCATTCATACCTCCAGTTCTTCCCATGCCTCTTTCATCATTTCCTCGGCATATAGGTTGATCAGTAACAGTGATAATGGGCAACCCTGTCTTACACCCAGGAATTTTTCTCGGGTTTCCAACCGGGTCAGGTTTCGGAGTACCGACGTTTCGATGGCTGACTCTGCCATCGTCTTCAGGGTTGAAGTGCAGAGCATGTTCAGTTTCAGTTTTAAAGGTTTTTATTTCCGTATTACAGAGTACAGATTGTAAAGAATATAAACAATATATAAACATAACAAAAACAACACGGAAACCCCGTTATAGGATCATGATCCTCTTCGGGGTGGAAAAAATAAATAAGGACAGGCCACAAAGAGGGTAGCGTTTGCGGAAATCCTTTCTATCTTTTCTACGGGAGCGGTATCGGCCCGGCATTCGCCCAAGGGCGGAGGGAAACCCGTAAAACCTCCGCCAGACCACCGGAGAAGAGAGATCGAAGACAGATGGTAGAAGGATAACAGAAACAAACATCAATAGAATATGGAATAAATTAACAAAAATATGGAAACAACAATGTTTTTTGTGAGCACACTGGAAAGTTCACTGGGATATCACAGGTTAGGTTCACTTCACTTGTTTCGTTCGGATCACTTCCTTGATCTTCGGCGGGCAAGGGGAAAGAGTGGTAGGTCAGGGTCCGGAAGCAGACATGAGGGCGTCGGTAGCTCTGTCCGGACGTGATGTGTTGGCAAGATGATCTCCGGATAATATCTGGGAAAAGTGGTGTGGATGATCCGTGCCGGTGACTGTAGCTTTATCCTTGGCTTGCGACGTAGCAGGCCTCCCATGTTGCCCATGATGGTGGTGAGCAGCTCCACGTTGTAATCCGCGAGGCGGGCCGCGGTTCTGCATCGGGCGCGGCACAACCTGTGGAGTATGGGTTCGACATCAGCACGGTCATAGATATATTCGCTGGGGGTGTAGTGAGGGAGGAGGAGTAGCCGCCGTAGAATTCTGCGCTCAAAGGACGCATATCGTTCAATGCCCTTGCCCATAGGCAGCACCGCGAGAGCGGCGTACTCCAGTACAGGCCTGATGAAGGCCTTGTACAAAAGCACCCCGCAGCCCTCGGATACTCCGCGACCGTTAGCCCGGACGGCACGCAGAAGGTTGGCGCGACGGCTGCACCTTGCCCTCACGGTATCTGTGTGTTGTTTCAAGGCGAGGTGTCTGTCAATACGGACGCCAAGGTAGGTAACGGATTTGGAAGGGAGGATAGCTCTGTTCCACAGAGAGATGGAGGGTGGTGATATGCCGGACTGACGGGTATCGTTGCTCCCGGCGAACACCATGAATACGGATTTTAGGGGGTTCGGCCGCAGGCGCCATCTCCGGAACCATCCCTCTAGGGTCGAAGTGGCACGCTGCAGATGTTTCACGGCCGTTTCAACCCGCTGTGCTTGTAACCATAGCGCCGTATCGTCGGCGTATTGGGCGAGGGTGACTCGCTTGCCATGGTTCTTATCTGTGGGCATGTCCCAACAGAACAAGGTAAACAGCAGTGGAGAGAGGGCGGTCCCCTGAGGGACGCCTGCGAGCCGAGGGAAGGGAGAGGAGAGGTGTCCACTGACTTTCACCCTGGCCTGCCTATTGTTGAGAAAAGAGAAGATGAGCCTTAGTAATGGGGAGGTTACTCCTGGGGTTAGAGAGAGCTTCCCAATGAGGCCGTCATGCCACACCCGGTCGAAAGCTCTCTCTATGTCCAGGAAGAGGGCCGCTACATATTGGCGACGGTTGATCGCCTCGGCCGCAGTGTTGGTTAGAAGGCATAGGGGGTCCGTGGTGCACCTGTGGGGGCGAAAACCAAATTGATGGGGCGGGAGAACGCCGTTCTCGTTGAAGTGTTCCGTTAGGCGCCGGGTGATGATCTTTTCGAACCATCTGCCGATGATGCTGGTGAGGCAAATGGGGCGGAAGTTCTCAGCCCTGTTAATGTCCTTCCCCGGTTTAGGAATCATGACGATTGTCATAGATTTCCATCCCCGGGGGTAGTAATCTAATGTGAGAAGGGTGTTAAATATAGTTAACAATGCCTAGTAGCAGGCAGGGGCATTTTGGATGTGGCGAGTGGTGATACCGTCCGAACCCGGAGCGGTATGTCGCCGGGGCCGGTGGGTTGCCATTTCCTCCTTCGATATGGGGATTAACAGGGGGTCATCCGGGTCCGCTCTCTGTAAAGGAAGAAGGGAGTAAGGCAAGGAGTCAAAGTGGCGTCTGCAAGCTGCTCTGTGGCCCTCGTCGAAGGCCGGGTCCTCCTGCGGGCGAAACACCTCGGACAGAACTCGTCGGAACTCCTCCGCCTTGTCCTTGGGATCGGCGATAGCGACGCCATCCTTGTTAATAAGCGAGTACGGTTTAACTCCTCGTTTTCCTGAGAGGACTCGGAACTGACGCCAGAACTTCGCACCGTCCTTGCTATCAAGCTTGGAACAGGCGACCGCCCAGGATTGCTCCTTGTAAGCTATCACCCGTCTCCGGATGATCGCGTTGGAGCGGTTCCACTCTGTCTTCAGATCCGGGTCCCCTGTGCGGAGCCATTGCCTGTAGAGAGAGCGTTTTCTTTTAATTAGTGTGACGACATCCTCGGGGAGGGGCGGGCGGGACGGATCGATCTGCTTCGTGGGTAACCGCGCCGTAGCGTCCCGGAACGCGTCAGTGAGCCGTGTAAGGGCAGCATCGACGTCGTCCGGTGACTGCGGGGCGGCGGCTTCCCCAGTGGCGTTAGCGATCGTCTTATTGAATGCTTCCCAGTCAGCGTTCTTATAGTCCGTGACTGTGAAGCAACGCCTTACAGGCCCCCGTGTGCCCTGTAAGGAAAAAGAGAAAGGGAGATGGTCAGATGTGATGCAGTCCCCAATGGTCACGTCACCGGTGAGGGAAAATAGGTTAGGTGAAACGAGAGCTTGGTCGGGGTAGGAGGGTCCTCGGCCCACGAACGTGGGAAAAGGAATATCGAGGCGGATAATTGGGTTCGAAAGGATGAAGTGGTCTAGCCGGCGACCCTTGACCGTGGTGACGGCATCGCGAAATGACTTGCTCCGGGCGTTAAAGTCTCCGAGGATGATGCACGGCTTCCCTATGGAAAGAATGTAGGTGAGGAGCGGTGTCGGTAGCGGGTCGTGAGTTCTCGAGTAGAGCGCGCAAATGGTGATAGTCTTGCGACTAATGCGGCACTCCACAAGGACCGCTTCGTTGCCTCCTAACATGACGTCAGGTGGTATAAGCAGTTCCTTGGCCCCAATGTCCTTGCGGACAAGGAGAGATACTCCCCCTGACCTAGGCGCTGCCCTTGGTTTGGAGAATTCCTGGAACTGCGGTATGTTGATGCGCAGTCCTGGCTGAAGGAATGTCTCTACCAGACCTAGGATACAAATAGAGTCATTTGTAATATAGTTTAGTAGAAGCCGTTTCTTCTGGTGGATGCCCCCGCGGACGTTGACAAATCCTACACTTGCTGCATTCATCTGCAACGGGAAGCGTAGGAGGAAATGGCAGGGAAGAGAGTGTTTCTAGAATAGAGGTGGAGAACGTTGAATCCAAACACGGACCGCGCAGCTGTGTTAAGGATATTCTCCATAGACTGGCGGTGACCGGGTGCGGCGTTGGCGTATACCAAGGACATGAACCTTAAAAGGTCGCCCTTGGTAACGGCCTCCTTCGCCTCTGGTGCGTTTTCCTTGGCTGCTCCTGTAAGGGAAGGATCAGGGAGGATAGGGGCTGTTGTGGCAAGGGAGGAAGGGGCAGTGGGACGTTTTGGACATTGCCAGTTGCCGGCATGGTGGCCTCCACCGCAGTTAGGGCAGCGGTAGGCCGTGGCGGTGCATTCGGATGCCCTTTGTGCTGCACCGCAGCGGGCGCATTTGGCGGGAATCATACACTCCCCTGTAGGATGCCCAAAACCTTGGCACCTCATGCACCGTTGTGGTTGGGGTAGGGGTGGATGCGACGGCTCGCACCGATAAATACGGCCGTAGCAATGTAGGCCGTTGACAATCATGGCGGATGCGTTGTCGGCCTCCTCGGTGATGCAGCGGAGGATGGTCGTCAGCTGGTTTGTCGCCCGGGAGGTGATCCGCCAGAGGGAGGTCACGTTGACTCCGGCGTCGGCGAGGGCATCTTTGATGTCGGCGATGTCCATTTGGAGGTCAACGCCGCGGACTACAAAGGAGAAGGAAGGTCTTTTAGTTTTAGGGGACTGGGGACGGGTGGGGTTGGGAGCGCCCATAACGGCCATTGAACACGTCGCCCCGAGCAGGGCGTCCAGCCGTTTCTTGCCGTCACCCCGCAAGTAGTCAAGGTGTCGCCTTGGGAGATGCATCGCCGGGTATTTATACATGTTGCGTGGGTCAGGTGTGGCCTGATTGGTCGGATGAGTTTCTTCGAAAAAAAAACAACTTAAACCGAGACACCGGCTTCCAGATAAGTAATAGTTGGAAGCCGATACTAAAAAAGATGAGAAACACACGGGAACAAGGCCGATTGACCGGAGCGGGTCGAAGAAACTCATCCGACCAATCAGGCCACACCTGACCCACGCAACATGTATAAATACCCGGCGATTTCCATGCTCTGCACTTCAACCCTGAAGACGATGGCAGAGTCAGCCATCGAAACGTCGGTACTCCGAAACCTGACCCGGTTGGAAACCCGAGAAAAATTCCTGAATACTATTCGCCGGGAAAGCCTGAGATCCTTCATTCCTGTCTTACACCTCTTCCTAACCCTGCCCAACCTGACTCCCAATTCCCTACTCGCATCTGAGCTGTCTGAGACATATACAGCATGCGGATTAGCCTCCTGTCCCACCAATCTATTCCTATTTCCTGCAATATACTCATTAGTTTTTCCCAATTCACTCTATCAAATGCTTTTTCGAAAGCTACAAAACAGGCAAATACATCCTGGTTGTGTTCTATATTCCTCACGATTAATAATCTCATTACTGCAATGGCATCACGCGTATCTTTCCCCTTCCTAAACCCAAACTGATCCTCCCCTAAGTAATCATTTGCCCTATTCTCTATCCTTTTGTTTATTATCCTGAGAACAACTTTAGCTGCATGGGATATCAAACCTATCATCCTGTAGTCCTCTCATGATTTTCCCCTAACCTTTTTGGAATTGGAATTAAAAATGATCTCACAAAGTCTTCCGGCCAGATTCTCACCTCATAAATACTACGGATCAGCCCATATAGCCTCTTCCTCCCACATTTTCCTCAGCCTTTTAAAAGTTCGGCGGGAATGTTATCCACCCCCACGCCCTTATTTAGTTTCATCTCCCTTAATGCCCTTTCTATCTCATTGTCTAGTATGCCTGCACCTAAGCTATCTTCCTCTACGTCATGTTCCTCTTCTGTGTCTAACTTTGTTGGTCTAAGTTCTTTATTATTCCTTCCATCTCTCTTGGATCTTCCCTGCATCCAATTTTACCTTACCCACCTTATCTCTAACTGCGATCGTTGATCTCCATTTCTTACTTCCCGATAAAGAGTTAACATTGCTGTACAGCGCACCGATTTCACCCTTCCTCTGCAGACTTTCCATATCCTCGCACTGTCTTCCACCATGCTTCTTTTGCTTTATTTTTTGCCCGCCTCAATTTATTGTTTAATTCTCTATACTTCATTTTGCCTAATTCTGTATTTATATTCTTCTATTTTCACAGGTCATCCATCTTTGTAATCATCTCATCCGTGATCCATGGTTTCGTGGTCCTTTTAGCGTTAACGATTCCAATAGAGTCTTTTGCAACTTTAGACAACCCTTTCTTCATACATTCCCATTTTTCCTTGATAGTACGTAGCTCTTCACCATCCGCCATGATTTCCTCTACCACCTGTTGGAATTCCTTCATTTTCAAACCATTTAATTCTTCTACATTCCATTTTCCAACTCGCCGCCCCTGCCGTATCTTTTCGATACCGACGCTACAGTTCATAACAACTAAATTGTGGTCTAAGTCCGCATCCGCTCCCGGGAAGCTGTGCGAATTTATCACACTGTTGCTAAACCTGTGTCTAACCATTATATAATCTAGCTGATACCTCTCTGAGTCACCTAGCATTTTCCATGTATACCTACATCTTTTGTGGTGTCTAAACCAAGTGTTGGTGATGACTAGCCCGTCTCCAGCAGAACTTAACTGCTTTCTCCCCGCGGTCATTCCTTGTGCTGTGACGCGGTATTTAATTCATAGATAAATTTTCCCCGATACCGCGAGACAAGGGAGGCCGCGACTCTACTTGTTTTGAGGGCGCCAGGCTAGCCGCATGGCTAGCCGCAGAGTCACGCCGCTGGCTGTCACCTGGCCCATCACACTCCTCGTCCCAGGGGAGGGCTCGCTCACCTTTTATGTGCCCCGGGGTGGGCAGCGGCTCTTCAGCTGAAATCACGAGGGACGCTAGGAGGCGCATAAAAATGGACTACGACGAGTAAACTTCACAAGAACTATTTATTATCACAAGAAAAGGGGGCGCTCCCAAGCAAACATGACGCGCGGTGCCGACGCCTGCTGGGCCACGATGTTGGGTGGCCGCTCGGCTGCAGCCGAAGATGGCCGCCTCGCTGTCGACTGCTGGCTCCCGATGTTCCGGTCGGGGCCTGCGGGGGGCCCACACGGCGAGGTCGGTTGCTGGCACGCGCACCCCCGGTGTTCGCAGGCTGTCGGTGACTCGACGATGATAGCACACCACCTTCTCTCTCGGACATCTCACAACGAACTCTCCTTACCACGTGTTGGCCGGCACTCTCCGCGCGCGGCGCGCTCCGCTCCTCTTTTTTCTTACATACATTGTCGGCGCCCACAGATAGCGCCCCGCCGTTCTACGGCTCGCGAGAGGGGCGCGCGTATTCGAACTGGGCAAGTGACGCTGCGCCAAGCACAACGTCACAGTGCCTAAACCGTAGTCCCTGACCTCATCACCATCTCTTCCTTCGCCTACCGTCGCATTCCAATCCCCCATCAGTATCAAATGTTTCCCTGCAGGTTCAAACGCCATTATGTCCGCTAACTGATCGTATATCCTATCGACCTCCTCTGCCTTCTGGTTGCTCGGTTGCATGTATACCAGAATAATGACCAAGTTCGTCGGTTCTGTTTTTATCTCTACTAGTAGTATTCTATCCGTTACCTGCTCTATGTTGACTACGCTTCTCCCTACCTCTTCATATAATACTATAGCAACCCCTCGTTGGCTCTCGTACCCGCCACTGTATATTATTCTATACTTATCACTCCAATAATTCCCGCTATATTTCCATCTCACCTCGCATAGACCTAAAATATCGATATTTCCTTTTTCCATCTCTCGCTTATCATTCTCCGGTTTCCCTGTCCTCATCATTGTCCTAACATTCCACGTTCCTATTCTAATTAATTTGGTCTTCTTCTGCTGCGTTTTCTGTCCTGCTGCTGCCGGTTCTCTTGCAAGGGTTTCGTGGGATGACAACCGCGGAAGCCTTGCCTCCCCCGCTGCCGAGTACGACACACGGCCGATTGGGCCGAGCCCCATAGTTGCCAGGACTCAAAATCTTTGTATAGTCCATAATGTTAATCTTTGGAATGGTAATTGAGGTAGTTTCCCGTTGCTTTCCTCAATAGTTTTTTTAACGTGACACCATGACTTCTTGGCCGCCCCACTTGGGTCCGACGACATTGCAGCCGCCTCACTGAGGAACAGACGCTGCGTGGACTACCTTTCGTCTGACTACTAACCTTCGACCTATCTGGCATTGGTGACCCTACCAGGAGCAATTATTATTACTCCCGCCAGCACAGCTCTAGGGGTCATCGGAACACGCGAGCCATTCCACCACGTCAAGATTGTAGTCCGGGGAGGGTTATATATATAAATATATATATATATATATATATATATATATATATATATATATATATATATATATTTCCAACAGGAATATTTTATTAGTTGAATAATATATCGGTCCTTTCTATTTTATAATTTCCATTTCATCTGTACTTATCGTCATTTTAGAGATAGCTTCACATACCTGTGATTATAAATATGAAAAAATAGCAGTCTTAAGTTATGTGAATATTTATTTATAAAATGAAAATGTTAAGGGGTTAAGAACCTATTTCAATTATATTTTGCAAAAAAATTAGTCTCCATTCATGCGGTAAATAATTGATAGTTACGACCAATGAATGCATTGAATCATAAATGCTTTTGACTATATCTACCGTAAGTATGCAGAAGATTAGAGCCAGGCGATTGAAATCAATTCCAAAGATGAGAAAGATCAAAATATCAAAAAAAAACTATGAACGCGGCAACAAAATATGTCTCCTCACTGCTTTTACGCTATGATTTGAAAGTCGAAACGAGACAAAGAAACTGCGGGAGATGCCGCAAAAGTAACTTTTCACGGACACATCCGGCATCTCCCTCAGTTTATTTGAAATTTGTCAAGGTTTAAACAGATGAGTGTTTAAAAGTTGGCTCTTTAACCGTGTGGCGCATCCCGCACACGACTACGAATACCTGTGGCATTGTATGTGCGGTATTTCGTCAACCCATCTTGTTCCTTTAAAACCCTCAAAAATTCTGAGTTTAAGAGGAGGCCTCGATAGCAGAGCACAGGCATGTCCTGCCTGTGTTCACCGAGTGTCTCAATTTCGCCGGCGTCCGAGGCTTCGGCCGCCGGGATTCGGAGAGCGGCGCTGCCGGACTCTCTCGGAAGTCGAGGTTCCGATCGTGTTTTGTGTCGAGCGGCGGTTGACCGCCTAGTTCATCAAGAAGCGTGCGGTTTGACACTCGACTTCTGCTGCCGGGAAGGCCGTGCTTTCCTTCTGTTTACTGGATCAAGACTGGCCTTGACTCTTGGTGTAGAGCTTAGGCTCATTTTTATTTGCTACCAACGGTTGCGTGTAGCGGGGAGGGAGTGCGCACGAGTGTTTATTTCTTTCTTGGAGTGCTTTCGGTGCGCTCTCCCTTTTTTCGCGCTGGCGTGCTCAATTTGATTTGTTTCAAAATGGTCGTACATCACGTGGACACGCTCGCCCTGCAAATTGACGATAAGGCGAAGGCCCCTGCTCCGTTGGAGGTCCACCTCCTTACATAGAGTCACTGGGCCTCACACCGGAAGAGATTGTGGATATCTAATTTGGATATAACCGCCATTTTGTATTCCTGAAGTTGGCAACTGAAGCTACTATGAAGAGGATTCTATATTATATCCCACGAAAGCTACCGTTTCCATCCCTTACGATCCGAGGACGACGATTACCATTGACGAGACCTTCGGTAGCCTTTTTAATGTCGGGATACTTCGTCTTCCCGTGGAGACCCCATTGGAGGATATAATAAGTGAGCTTCAACGTTTTGGAAAAATCCATCGCTCGTGGGAGAACAGGTGGGAAACGACATAATGGCACGCGTGCTGACAGGTACGACAGTGGTGCGGATGACGGTGGAAAGAAATATCCCGTCGTACCCCCCATTGGCGGCAACCGGGCCATCATCATCTACGAGGGTCAGCGCCACACCTGCGCCCGTTGCAACCAAGAAGGCCAAGGTGGAGGAAAGCCAAGGTGTCCGCAATATTCCCAGGGCTCCTCTAGAGGTGAACCAATTCGATCGATCTCCTCCGATTTCTCCCGACTGAGCCCCTTCGGCAGCTGACCTCAAGTCCGCTCACGGCCCCCCCGAGGCCACCTCCTGGGTTGGGCCGGTCACCAGCTGTGCTGCGTAAAAGAAGGCCCCCCGTTGAACGCTGCCGAGTAACCCGCTCTTCGTAGAGACCACGGCTGGTTCTTCTTCTTCGGACGAGGTCGAGGGGGAGGTATGCAGTGACAACTCGAGGCCTCGATCGTCGGCCCGTCGGACGAAGCGTCCCGGGAAGCGGCGAAGCTGTTGTTGCCTGGGCTCGAGCGGCAACCGAAGCGACGTAAGCGAAGACCAGGACTCCGGTAAGTGATTACCGGGGCTCATAGCTGTCCTCTCATTCCACCAATTAATATTATTTCGCTTAATATTGCTGGTGTTTATAGCGCTTTAGAAAGTGCAGTACAACGTTTTCCTCGCGATCTCAGGGCTGATGTAATCCTCCTTCAAGAGGTAAAAGAGGACATACTCTGGGATACAAACATCTTTCAGGCTTTCGGCAATTCCGCCGAAAGTCATTCTGGTACCACCACCATAGTCCGAAATGGCATTCCGTTCTCTCATGTTCGCCGCCACGCTTCAGGCCGAAAAACGTCCGCTATCGTGAATGGTATCCATATCACGAACCTTTACGCTCCCTCCGGTGAGCGCGCGAGGGCAGAGCGCGAAAAATATTTTAATGAACTCCTTCTCCCCTACCAGTATTCCATCTTGGGGAGGGCCATATTGGGCGGAGATTTCAACTCCATCTACCGCCGAGAGGGTAGTGCCTCGAAAAGGGATGGGGTGACATACTATCCAAGCCGGGCACTCTCACTGATTCGAGCGATTGACGCAGTGCGTTCTTATTGCGCCGGTCCCACCCCCTTCACGCGATCAGGGCCTAACTCTCGGACGCGGATTAACTGCCTCTTCGTCTCGGCATCCCTAAAGAATGATGTTTAGAGAGTGGACACGTGCCCCTACGCGCGGAAGGATCTGGCCAGAAGTTTTCGTCCTCAGCGTCTACCCAGTTAGTGAGGGGTGCCTGAACTTCCTCCCGGAATGGCGCCACCTCAACTACATAGCCCCTTTTTACCTTTTGTTCGCTGCTACGAATGTTACAAAGTAATATGGGGACATTGCCTTCAGGTGACACCGAAGCAATGTTCGGCAGAATAAATAAATCTCTCTCGCTTCCAATGACTCGCACTTCTTTGCCTTCAACCATCTGACTCTTTCTCTTCGACAACACAACGGATAACGGCGGTACTCTAATAGATTCCTCTGATACAATTTTGCTCGATCGGCCAACCCCATTACTAGCGCCGGTCTGAGTTTCGCGAACTTTGCCATCGCACAAGGGGACAACAAATCTATCCTCTCTTACTGGCGAAAAAACACAATCATCACCCGACTTCTTTATCCCAAACCGGGAGTCGGTGGAAACCTCGAAGACATCGCCACTAACTTCGTCCCTAGTGGTGCAGCTTGCTTGCGACGCGGGTGGCTCTATGACTCTTTCGGCCTTCGCCACCTCTGCTAATTTCTGTGAATCCTTATTTAGAGATCCGTTATCCTTATTCCCTTCTTTCGATTCCTCCGTCGTTACTTGAAAACAAATTCCCTCCATACTACCGTTTATTCGCGAGTTACATTTCATTATCTCTGCCGGAAAAGCACTTTGGTTTTTAGTGTCGCTTATCGTTTTTTCCTCAAGGGATGCCAAATTATACATGGCCATTTGCGAATCATTGCCATTAATTATACCATAAATGAAAGAATCAAACGCCTTGACCTCTTTGGAAACTCCAATTTCATGGGCGCCTATGGGCTCGTTCATCTGCGATGGTACGCAATTAGATTTAAGTTCTGTCTCGTGTCCCTCACCCATTCTTATTTTCCGTTTATTGAACGATATACCTTTCCCGTAACAAACCATAAAATCAAGGCAACAATTTCAGAGTGTTAAAATCATTCGCCTTGACTGGGATTCAAACCCAGATCCCGCAATATCCGGTTGAGTGCTTTAGCCACTTAAGCTACCGAGGCGTCCTCTTAAACTCTGATATTTTGGGGCTTTTAAGGGAACAACAGCACTCGACCGGATATTGAGGGATCTGGGTTCGAATCCCAGTCAAGGCGAATGATTTTTACACTCTGAAATTGTTGCATTGAAATGCACATTAGCGGATGACTCCGTTAAAAGTTACTGTTTCGGCATCTCCCACAGTTTCTTTGAAATTCGTAAAATCAAGGCCTAGAGGACCGTCATAGTTCGTTTCCCCCAAATCCACTACTAAGATGTCATGGGGATATAATTTATGATCAATCAAAAACTGCACGAACTCTCTCCGATGATTGGCAAGGGATGACCTGACGCGCTTCGCACCCGAGAATTGTAATCAGAATTCCTTAATTGGCCAAAAGGAAAATTTTTACTAACAATGATGGTAACGGCTGCTCTCGTTTCCACTAGAAAATTGTTATCTTTCCTAAAATTATTAACTACTATTGTCCATCCTGCTCCTCGAGTTACCACTAGAATTAAATCTGTCCCGCCTCCCAGTCGGGAGATCGGCGTTTCCCGCCACGAAGGGATTTTCGCGCCTCGGGCAGCGTCTGGGAAGATGGCCAGTCCTTTGACAAATGCCGCATTTCACGAGCGGGCAATCTTTAGCCATATGATTTTCATTTCCACAATTTAAACACAAAGACGGCCTCTTTCCCCTCTCCCTCTATCTACACGCTCGACCAATGTGACCGGTTTTACCGCAGCGAAAGCAAACGCGTGCGCCGTGATTATCTATCCTTCGGTGTCCCTACTTGCACCGGGGGAACCAGTCTTACTTTGGAACCCCTCCCGACAGCCTGTGCGGCGTTAATTTCTTCCACGGGAAACTACTAACCTGCAACATTTGGCGGATTCGCGTTCATACCCTACCAAGGCGTTATATTTGGAGATGGCGGCCACCTAGGGGGTTACTGACACAACCACGCATGAGACTGTTGTTGTGAATTTACGTCTCTGTTGACGGCGTAATTTCTGACACTAGCTTCTTCAGCGCTTGCGAACCCTTTTTGTCTCAATCAAGTTTGTTGGATTACGAACCAACACAAACCTACCAATCTCTTCCTTCAGGCCAATAAAAATTGCACAAGAAGTCTACCTTGAATTCTTCGCTGTTTCTGAATCAATATCGCCCCATGACTCGCGTAGCCTACGGGCGACATGGCGCAATCTGGTTGGAAAAACTGCGACGTTCTCCAGCGGTTTTTCTACGCAAGTGTTAAATGTTTTTTCTAACATGATTGGAGATGCCTTTAGGGAAAATCTCCTTTTGAGATTAATGGAAAAGTCCGCGTATGAACCTAATATGTGATGATCTGCAGAGACCAAATCCGCGGCGGTTCCTCCAAAGCCGAGGTTGAGCGACTCCTAAGGTCTGTGCTTCATTCCAACTACTAAGATGACTTACAATACGAACGCTTTCCAAAAATTTGCCAACCCCAATGTCATCTTCCTCACTAAACGTTGGAATTAAATGAATTTTGCTGCCAATAGCGGCGGTTTGCGCTGCTTCTCCGCAGCCATTTTGCGGACTCGCGCTATTTCCCGGCTGTTCTAAGACATTAACCAAAGGTGTGAAGTCGAGTGCACTGCCGAATTTTAATCCATTTGCGGTTTCTTGATAATCGAGAAAAGGGTTAGGGTACCCAAGTCTATGAGGGTTAAGGCCATCCATCGCGAAATTCAACCCAATGCTAATTACATTAAAATTTGACTGTGCTTAATTAATTTATTTTTTCATACTCCTTGTGTATCCGATACCCATGGTGGGCCCTTCTTGGGCTAATTGATGTTTCCTGATGAGGTGATCCTTAGTTTAATTGCGCGCAGAGAATCGCGATGAGGTTATAGCACGTGTCTTAAAATAATAATTCGTTAGGTCAGCACAGATTAGCATATCCCACCTGTCCGAGAAAATACGGAACTTCCGATTTAAAGAGGTACACGGGCACATGATAATCTATGAGACACTGTCGCATACACTGAATAAATCACTAGTCCAACCGTGCAACCCCTCACCTGACACCAATATGTCGCAAGAGGGGTTTCTATGGTGCGACACAAAGGGTATCGGGGAAGGTACACCGAGTATTACCAAAGCAGCCATATATTACCCAACATCAGTCATAATGCACCATTTACATAAGTATAAGCAATTTATGGATGGCTAGACCCTCGGTAAACCAACGCGAGTGCGGACAGAATTAAAAAGGCAGAAAATTACCTGGGACGGGGTATATGCAGGGTGGACGCGGTCACGAAACACATAACCTAGGCAGAGCCCTCGTCCGTCGGAAAAGTAGGGAGTATGGCAGGGTGGACGCGGTCACGACGCGCATAACCTAGGCGGAGCCCTCGTCTGTCGGAAAGGAAGGGAGTATTGCAGGGTGGACGAGGTCAAACGAACGTAACCTAGGCAGAGCCCTCGTCCGAAGTTTAGTCAGGAATAGGACACACTGTCGCGACAACCGCAACATAGCCGAATCATCGTGCCCTACCGGTCACCGCCAGATAACCAACTGACTGCATTTTGCCCGGCGACCAGGGCTTTTATACCAATTTAGGAGTCAGGGTAGGAATATTTTTGAAACATTGTCTTTGGTCACGTGGGACATTCTGAGGAGCCAGAGAAGGAGTACCATGTCGCATACTTGCGACAATAGATATAAATTTTTGCAAAGTTACCATCTAGAATTTCGTTCAAATATAATAAGCTCTGTTGTTTGAAATATTAATTAATCTTACTTCTAATGATTTAAACCGAATAGAAATAATTTTTGTTACTATTGCCATGGTGACGTCGCCACAAAATGTTCAAACCAAACAAACCTAATTCTCCAGTAATGTATTAGATTGTTCTGTCACATTTTAAATTTCACTTATCGCTAATGCCTTTGACCGTACTGCGCTTACCTTCAGAAATAAACAATACACGTTCATTAAGGCTATATAGTATTCATTCTCAGATTCAGAATGCACAAATTATTTGATTGCATTGTGAATTCATGGGTGACATTAAAGGATCTACCGTAGCCAAAAGTTGTATTGCACTGTTTGGAAGAATACATCTCCTCTTTGAGGTTAACTGTCTCATTGTGTATTTTAAGGTTATTTATGTGTATTTGAACTTCTTTCTATTTACGCCACACATGGAAAGAATGGACTGGTGATATCTTTTATGAAACATATACCTTTCTAATTCTGGGGAACACCTTATTACATTCACGACAAGATTACCAGCTGCTGAGATAGTTGTCTTTTAATTTGTTCCGATGATAAACTCTGCTTGAATTGACTGGAGTATCCATCTAGGCGTAGAAAATATATATGTTAATGCTCCTTTTTGAAGTAATTATGGTCTATGTTTAGGATGGAATTGAACAGGAATCAAGTGCCAACCTACAGCTGTAAATAGTGTCAATATAAATTGAAAATAATACTTAATAATGTATTCCATGATCAACCAATACATTGAGACCAAATTATTCAAAGTGGATTTTTTAAATACCGTTAATTGAAAGATTCAATATTAAAAAATTAAACATAAAATAAACTGTATTTAATACTCGCTCGGTAGAAGATAGGGCTTCTTAAGTTATTTCCACAGCCATTTTGCAATTACCCAATTGGGTGCCACAAATCCCATATTATGAAGCACTCCTTTTTAATTACAGTGTTTGTAAAATGAATTCATTTCTTCATCTCCATTATATTTGATTGGCATCTATTGGCTTAGAAATGCCATTTATTTTAGAATATATGTATGACATATATAAATCAATTGTTTTAAATGCACGCGATTGCAAAGCCAATTAATCATGACTGATTAAGTGTCCTTATGTGAGAGTGAACTTATTTTCTCATGCCAAGCTTTTTCTCCAAGTAGTTGTAGGGCTTCTCTAGTGTTGCACAGTTTGAAGAGAAGTTCACAGTGAACAATGCAACCTCTGTAATTGGCTGTGTGTGGACCACCACAGTTCATGCATTTGGCTGGGGAGGTTTTGTGTTTCTGGCATTCTCTATAATGGTGAATGCCAGCACATTCGGTGCATTGAGGTGGGAGGCCGCACGTCTTGTAGGTGTGCCCATTGCATTGGCAACTTAGGCACTGTGGAGGTTAAGGTGGAGGTCTGTATGGTTCCACCGAAGTCTTAAGGTGGAGAACCAAATTTAGCTCTAGAAATTCTTTAGAGCAGGAGGAGACCTGGCGTCGGACTTGGTAGGGCAGGAGAGGGATGGGGACGATTCGTGGGAGCTCGGCATTAGGGTTGGCGCCCTTTCTGCTCTCTGAAAATGTTTGTTCGGGTGGAACGCAGTTGAGAGGTATTCTCCGCAGAGATGCCAATGTCCGCCAGAGCTTCTTCAATGTCTTCTTTTGGGATATTTGTGGGTATTCCCCGAGGGACAAAATGAGGATTTTTTTTTGATTGAAGTTGGTACGTACCTGTATAGTATGCGTAGTTAATGGAGGTGAGTTTTTTAGTGACAGCTCTGAAGTCGGAGATGGTTTGGTATTGAACTTGAATCTCATTGCGAATGAGATTTGCCACAGGAGGAATTGTGCAGGCTTGACGGATTTCATTGTATTTAATTTGCCAGTTGGTTATGTCCCAGAGAAAAATGGGAGGGATACGGGGTTTAGGAGGTGGAGTGGGCTGAGCTTCAGTGTCTGCATCTTCACATGGGGTTTCCTCATTTTGGTCATCCTAGGGGGATGGGGAGAGGCAGGTGAAGCGGTTACATGTGGAAATTCGAGAGAATTGCTGGGCAGATTGATTTCTGGGCTTTCGTTTGGTGGGGCTAATCGGAAGGAGCAGAGCGCTTGATTGTAGGACTTTGGGTTTGGTATATAGGTTAGGCTCTTGAGTGGATTGAGGAGGAGTTTTACTCCCAGCGCACCTTGGCAAGTGGGCTGACGAACTGGGGGGGTCCTGCTCCAGGAGCGTCTCGCCTTATATAGCATCGCGCCTTTGGGGGGATGACATTACATTGGCAAAAGTAGTGAATGAAAATCATACAAAAATAATAATTAAAAAAACATTCATCTTCACATTGTTCACTTGTGAAATTCGTAACACTACATTAATTCAGTAACGTCGGCATTTTCTTAGCCTGAGTGTTCGTAAAAAAGTCATAGAATTACAGCAAACATTAAAATATAAGTACATATGACTAGGGTTAAAATGAAGGAGCACTCCGTCTTTGTTTTCCTCTTTCCTCAAAGCTTGCACTAATATTCACGTGAGCACTATACACACCGTCTGGAATAATAGAGCGAGGAGCATGCAGAGTCCGCTTGTCCAGCCGGTCTTCTCCTCCAGGAACCACGTTAACTCCTCAATGCAGCCGTAGAAGAAGGTCATAAAGTTGAAGGACTAGCATACTAGTAACACAGTTATTGGCACTTCTGAAATTCGGTTTCCGGGCGGCGTTTGCGGCTCTTTGCCTGCGATTGTGCTTGCGGTGGGTGTGGTGGAGAGGTTTCCTGGCTCTCGGGGAATTTCCTGGGTGCTAAGGGAGTGCGGCAAGGGACCTTGGGATAGAAAGGGAGTAACTGTTGCAGGTAACTTGTCGCATCACCGAATTGCGTGGGCGCATTAGGGGCCAATCGATGTCCTTCCAGGTGTCGAGGCCGCCAGGTGGTTGCGGTCGCGACAGCAACATTGCGTCCATCGTCTTCCGTGCATCGGGCATCTTCTTCCCATGTGGAGGCGGTCATGGTCATCAAAGGTTAGGTCAGGGATGGCACCAAGTGCAGATCCTTTCCAGGGATGGGCGCATACGCGGGGGTGAATGGGATACTCCATTCTGCATCGGCGTCCAAACTGCATCTCCGCTTCTGAGAGTCCTCGCACTTGCAAGTCGGACACATAACTTCCAAAAAAGGCAACTAATTTCCTCCTCTGGGGTACCACTGCTCCAGGCAGTGTCAATCCGTGTGCTGGTTAAGAATGGATTTTAGGATTAGAGGAAAGTTCTCTACTAGGTAACGGTCGGAGATTATAGGGGAAAGAGGGATTGGAAGGAGGACTTGGAGTTGCAATATAATCTTCAAGGCCTTCGAAGTTGGATGGCGATAAGGAGACACGAGCGGGTTCTTTTGGAGAGGGGTATGCTGGAGGTTGCTCGGCGTCTTGTGTTGCCATGCCGTCACCTAAAAACAGGGGTAAGGGATTATCTGGCGGTGAGGGTAAAAGGTTACGCATATGAGCTAGGAGACGTCTTCCGTGTTTCAGGTCCTCTATGTCTGCGGTAACCGAGCTTCTAAATTTAACTGTTTTGGAGGGTTCTCTCCAACGGGAAACTAACTTCCGTGCTTGACCACTTGGTGCTTGCTGTTTCGATAAGTGAGCAATGCGAAGCCCAGTTGTTCGTCCCAATCAGAGTGGTCTTGGGCTGCATAATGGGGAATCGCGGAAGAAAAGGAATGGTGTGCATGCCCTAGACGACCATTTGAGGTGGGGTTATATGGAGAGAAGTGAAGATAGATTTTATTTTCAGTTCCCTGCAAACGTTTTTCATTAGTTCCGAAGTGAAGTTTGCACCTCTGTCTGCCAGTAAATATTTAAGCACACCGTGACGGCAAATTATGTGCTCGATAAAAAATCCTGCTACTGTTTTGGCCGATTGATCTGGAATCGTAAAGGCTTCATGATATCTTGTGAAATAATCTTGGCGAGTTAAATGATATCGGTTAACTCGGAGGGATAGGGGTAGTGGTCCAACAATATCCAAAACTAATTACTCAATTGGGTAGGTGGCTTCAACTAGTGGCTGTAATGGAATATTATTCACGCGTAATTTGCTCTTTTGGCATTCGATGCAGTGCTGAACGTACTGGAGGGTGTCCGAATAACAGCTTTTCCAGTTGAAGTGTCGCTGGACGATTTCCACCGTTTTCTCGATTCCGCGATGATTCCTGATAGAGAATTATCGTGGAAACGAGTCAAAATGAATTTCCGCGTATTTTTGGGTGCACATATTATAAAAATTGGGCGAATCTCCGAAGGGTCAACTTTCTATAGCACATTTTCCTCATCGTAAAAGTAGCCGGACTAATGGGAACTCCTTGAACCCGTCCCATCGCTATTCTCCACGAAGTCATTCAGTTTATGAAACAGTGTTGCACCGTGTCGGCCTCTTCGCAGGGTCCTAATGGGGGATTCTCGCACGAAATGTAATCTACTTCCTCACCTTTACTGCAAACAGATTCTAAAGACATCATGTGGTCAGGTTCAAATTTAATGGTCTTGTTCTCAAAATAAATCTAGCTACGATACTTTTTCATAAAATCCAAGCCAAATATGCCTTCATTGAGTGTGTCCCCTAGATTTATTACTAAAGCATCATGAGGGTAAACACGATTGTCTATGCAGAAAGGTACGCGACTCTGACCGTTCGTAATCAATACATGACCTGAGGCGCTTCTCACTCACGCGCGGTCGTACGGGGCTATTCCTAATGTATCTAAAAGGAACACTCTTTCGTGAAGTATCGTGACCGCCGCGCCTGTGTCTAGAAGGAAGTGACGTAATTTTCCTATAATTTGCACGCTAATCGTCATTCCTTTCACTGGAGTGATGGATAGGATTAGGTCTTCCCCAACCCGCTGGTCGGGGTCATCCCGTTTCCCGTGGCCATTCGGTTTGAGAGCTCTGGTAAATTAATTGGAAGGTGGCCAACTTCCAATTAATGGAAATATGTCTCCTTGCTCCGCAGTTAAAACAAACTCGAGTTTTAGAGCGACAATCGCGAGCTATGTGGCCTGCGCACCCACAGGAAAAGCATTTTGCAGCGTATCCGGTATTTGAGGTGTTAGCTGTAGCATTCGGCCGCATAGGAGCTTCGTACGAGGCGGGTTTACTACCGGCAGAGTTATTTTGGGGCAAAAAGCGAGCGCTTCTTGAGTTCTGCACTGTATTAACTTTTGCTGACGCCAGTAGTTGAACGCAATTTGAAAACATCCGTTCTAGGGAGAGGAGGGAAACGCGAGCTAAGAACTTATTACGTGGGTTTCTGGAAAAACTTTTCAGACACTCTAGAATGTGAGGATTGGCCAAAGCATATTCTGCCGCCGGCCCATGCAGGTGTAAACGGGTTACGCAAAGAGTATAAGTTTCATTCCAAGAGCTAAGGTGCCTCGTGATTTTTAAGCATTCTAAAAATTTTTCGACCGTCACATCATCGTCACCGCTAAAATTCAGAATGAAATAGACATGGTTCCCCAATGTGTTGCTTGTGAATGGATTATTCCCTGTAGGAGAGGCTGCGGTGGCAGGCTCAATTGAGTGCACAGTAGTATCGAAATCATTTTGGGTAGTGGAACCCCTTAGTGAAGTCGACTTTAAATGCGGAGAGAAATGGTTTAGCGGGGAATAACTAGGCATAGCCATGACGGTAAACAGTAGCACGCGACACAGAAATATGAAAATGAATGCAGGTTACACTAGATTAGCCAGAGCAATAAGTTCAAACTACATACACAAAAGGGAAAAAACAAAAATATCAGTGGATAAGATTCCAGTATTTTGATGAGGAATTGAAAAAATATCTTGGAATGTTAATGAGCCACTTGGGGGATTAAGTTTTAGATTACGGGTTCGAGACTCAAAATTTCTGTGCGACCCTACACCTGACACCAGAATAATGTCGCGTGGTTTGCGACACAACAGCCACTCTCAACAAATACCTTGACAATCTACATCTTGCACTCCTCAAATACGGTTACCCAGAAAAACTACTAAAAAAATAAAATGCGCCACTTCACCCGACCACACACATCACACAATAACAAGCTCACATCTGACGCAGGACTCAACCTTTGCGCCACCTATTTCCCCGGATCACACAGATTGAAAACCTTTCTTGAAGAACGATCTCCTATTTGACATGACAATGACGCGAACTCATCCTTATTACCCCAATGCCCATGTCATGCCAACAGACGACCCGCCAATCTCAAAAACCTTCTTAGATCCACCAACCCTTTGGCACCCCCCCTTGTGACAAATTTCCTGATATTTCCCCTACATGCAACCATCCCTGATGTAAAACCCGTCTTCTTATTGGGTCTACTCCCCACTCCCTATATTCTCTCATTGCCCCCTCACCACGTTCCCACACTAATTGCCTATCAAAAAACATAATTTATCTTTCTTCATGCAAACATTGCACTTCCTTTGACAGAGGCAAATGCATTACCCCCTTATCTATTCGAATGAATAATCACCGGTACTCCTGCAATTCTGCCTCACTCTCTTCTCTTCCTATCCCTTCACACGCCAATTCCCACAACCTTTCATTCGACCAGCCTTTTGCCCATTACTGTGCCGCTCGTGTTAAATTTTCCGTACAATCGTTATATATATATATAAAAATAAATATATCACCGTCCGTCCTACCTTAGCGTCTGCCACATAGACAAATATTAAACAATTGAACACGGGTGAAAATGTCATCATTCTTAAAGGGGCATGCATACCAACATAATAAAAACAAAATCTTGACTATCGGACTGTCCAAATCCGCGAAAAAAAAAACATTTCCCGTAATTTTCTGAACATACAGCTCAGTAGACAGTTATATCTAAATGTGTCACATTAACTAACATTCAACAGGAAGAAATGTTAGAGTTCCTGAAATTTCACATGATACAAGTCCTATTAATTAATGTTTAAATAAATTTTCATCGTATTCTTAATGAAATGAAACCAAAACTGTTTCATTCGTTCCTACATAATATTAATAACTACTTACAGTTGTATGAAGTCCTAAAATCGCAACCATATACTAACCTGGCGGTATTTTGAATGATGGGTAGGGTTATCACGAAGTCACGCTATCACATTATGCATGAGAGTAGTGTTCACTTTATATGATTATTCAATCACTTCCAGCTCCTCGGTCCAATCCCTTTTTTATTCATAATATCTGGGATTTTACACATCCTCTCAATGCCCAGTTTCCTATTTTATTTAAATTCTGAATTAATCGTCTGTGTAAAGAATTATATAAAAAAATAAATATTGAAGGCACGAGGTTTGGCTGAAAACAAAAATCCACACACGTGCTTGTAGACTATGCAAACAAAATTACCTCTAGAAGCACTCCTGGTCAGTAGACATGTGGAAGCTGCATTACCTCTCAACAGGCATGCTAAGGTTTGAGGTCGTTAAACTATTCATACAGGGTATTTCGAGAAGCGGATGAAGTATGGAGACATGTTCTAGTGTAAAAAAACCAAATGACCTCCATAAGCAATCCTGGTCTCTAGGTTTTTGGAAGTAACATTCCGAGGCATGCGAAGGTATGAGAGCGTTGCGTTCATTTGGCGTAATTTGAGAAGCGGAAGTTTGGAGATGTGTTCTAGTACTACAAGCAAAATGCCCCTCAGAATCACTTTTAGTCTTGGCATATGGAATTAACATTCCCCTCCAACACGCATGCCCAGGGTTGAGGTCGTTGCATACTTCCAGATGGTTTTGAGAAGCGGAAGTATGGAGGCTTGTTCTAATTCTGGAAAATGAATGACCTGTAGATGCACTCTTGGTCTTCAATCGTGGAAGTAACAATCCCACACATTATGCATGCCCAGATTTGAAATCTATGCAGTATTCATCCAGTGTTTTTTGAGAAGCAGAAGTATTAAGACTAGTTTTTTGTAGTATTACAAAAACATGACGGTTAGAATGACTCCTGGTCTGGGCACCAGAAAGTAACATTCGCCCAAACACGCCAGCCCAGGTTTGAGGTCGTTGTAAATTATATTCAACCAGTGTATTTTGAGGAGGGGAAGTATGGAGACATGTTCTCGTAATACAAAGAAAATGTCCTTCAGAAGCACTTTTTGTCTTTGTAACATTACCCTCCAACACGCATGCGCAGTTCTGATATCGTTTTATTCATCCAAGGTATTTTGAGAAGCGGAAGTTTGGAGACGTGTCCTAGTACTACGAACAAAATGACTTTCAGAAGCACTCCTAGTCTCGGCATGTGGAAGTAACATTATTCCACTACACGCATGCGCAAGTTTTAAATCGTTTCATTCACCCAGTGTATTCTGAGAAGCGGAAGTATAGAGACGTGTCCTAGTACAACAAACAAAATGACTTCCAGGAGCACTCCTGGTCTGGTGGCATGTGGAAGTAACATTCCCCCTCTAACACATTCGCGCAGGTTTGAGGTTGTCACGTTAATCAAGTGTATTTTGAGAAGCAGAAGTTTGGAGATTTGTTCTAGCGCTATGTCAACACGATTTAAACCTTGCGCTGGTAAAACTTTCAACTGCTGGAAAAGTGATTCCTATTGAGGTTTATCATCGGTTCAGGGCCCTTTATGGAAACATAGCTGGCCATAGGTGAGACGAGGGGACGTGTTCCTGCTATATGTCAGCATGGCGAATTTAAACAGCGCAACTTATAGAAGTGACTCCTACTGAGATTCAACCGTCGTTTTAAAAAGGCTGTTCATTGCGATGATGATGCTGTATGTAGATCTACTGTTAATGGATGGGTGGTAAAATTTCGTGGTTGTGAGCCTGGAAAAGCCAATAATTGGTCAATGAAACCGGCAGCGGACCTCCGATAACTGACCCACAGGCAATATAAACATTGCAAACTCGTCATTGAAGATTTGATTGAAAATGACCAAACGCGAATCACTGATATCAAAAGCATATATCGCAAACCATATTTTTAGAATAAAAATACTGTTGTACGTGTCGGCTTCATAATTGAAAATTTGGGACATTGTAAAGTCTGTGTTCACGATGGGTTCACTTAAAGAGAAGAAACAAAATCCTCCTTGATCCCTTATGCGATCTTGTGCCATGCAATTTTAGTTTTTTTCCCTCTGCACTCAAAAGAAACCTCAAAGGGTAATCAATACACCTCGGACGATGAGGAGGCGAAGGCAAAAATTTGATTACAGCACACTGTTTAATCTCGCCATGTAGACATATAGCACACACTAAAACACGTCTCCATACTTCCTCCGCCCCTGAAAATACACTGGATTAATGTAAAGACCTTAAACCTTCGAATTTGTGTTCGAGAGGGAATGATACTTCCACAAGCCCATGCCAGGAGGAACGTGGAATGTTAGGACAATGATTATGACGGGTAAACTGGAGAATATTAAGCGAGAGATGGAAAATGGAAGAATAGATATTTTAGGTCTATGTGACGTGAGATGGAAGGATAGCGGGGATTACTGGAGTGATAATTATAAAATAATATACAGCGGCAGGGACAAGATGCCATGAGGGGTTGCCATAATATTAAATGAAGAGGTAGGAAGAAGCATAGTAACATAGAGCAAGTAACGGATAGATTATTACTAGCAGAGATAAAAGCAGAACCGACGAACTTGGTTATTATTCAGGTATACATGCCACCGAGCAACCATAAGGAAGAAGATGTCGATAGGATATGCGATCAGTTAGAGGGCATAATCGCGTCTGTTCCTACAGGGAAACATTTGATAGTGAGGCGGATTTGAATGCAACGGTAGGCGAAGGAAGAGATAGTGATGAGGTGGGGGACTACGGTTTAGGCACGAGGCATGACCATGGTGAGAAAGCACTGGAGTTCTGAAGGAGACAGAGGTTAGTCATCCCCAACACTTGGTTTAGACACCACAAAAGATGCAGGTATACATGGAAAATGCCAGGTGACTCAGAAAGTTATCAGCTAGATTATATCCTGGTAAGATACAGGTTTAGGAACAGTGTGTTAATTCGCACAGCTACCCGGGGGCGGATGTGGACTGTGACCACAGTTTAGTTGTTATGAAATGTAGCGCGCGTTTCAAAAACATAAGGCAGGTGCGGCAAGTTAGAAAATGGAATGTAGAAGCAGTAAATGGTTTGAAAAGGAAGGAGTAACAACAGGCGGTAGAGGAAATCATGGAGGATAGTAAAGGCTAAGTACTATCGAAGAAAAATGTGAAACTATCATGAAAGGGTTATTGAAAGCCGCAAAAGGCACTATAGGAATCGTTAACGCTAAAAGGACTAGGAAACCATGGATCTAGGATGAGATGATTACAAAGTTGGATGAGGGGAGAAAATGGATGAAAGCTTTCCTTGAAATGAAATGATTTTCTTTATCCTTTTTAAGCACGTACGGCTGGGGGAGGGAAACAAAGGAATCCCCAAAGGTTCCCAATTCCTCCAAAGGTCCTCTTTGGTACCCACCCCCTGCATAAAACTCCTCAGGAAAGAACAAAGGGAAAATTCCTAATCTCGTTGTTAAAGGCAGACAAAATATGCTTTCCCGGGAAAAACCGGTGTCGTCTGTATGCGCATTTCCTTTCATGGTGCCGACTGCCAACCCCACTTGTACGTCAACACCGTAGATAGGAGCAAGAATTCATGTGTGACAATTACTTAACGTGTTTTTTTGATAATCAGGTAGACGCCGCCAAGCCATGGAAATTGTCTTCCTTTAAATAACAAAAAAACGGATCTTATTTGGATTCCATCATTTGTACTTCAAGTATTTGTACTTCAAGTACTCTGATATCTATGTGAACAGGGGAGACTTGCACTTTCACAAACTCACAGGGCAATCAAATATTTGGCGGAGCCAAGTTACACAAAGATTGTGAACATGGGAACATAACGCTTTATTTAGTTGGCACAGGAAAGTACGCAGCAATTACAAGACAATCTAATTGACATTAATTTCAGGTAAAGCTGTAGAACACATAATTACCACAACTATTAGGGGGCAGAACGACAGTATTGTTTGATCAAGACTCGGGATGTCCCTACAGTGGACAGATTTATTATTCCGAAGAGCAGAATAGCTAAATTATAGTGCTGCATCAAAATTTTTCTTGACTATAAATCGGGCAATATTTTTAGCCATAAACTGTCCTTGGCTCTGTGAAATGACATCGGAGGTTATTTCTTTAAAGGTATCATTGATGCCAGTTGAGTGTCTGGCTGCAGATGCCATGGCATTATGGCATCCCAGAAATAGCATCGACAAACGAATTGATATGCAGTAGTCATTTGTCAAAATCGTCCAACAAAACAATCTAAACATGAGACTTAAGAGTTAATTTAGGAAGTTTTAATGCACCTGATTTTTATTCCGTTTTTACTCAATGTGAAAATTTAAGTTTCAACAATTCTAAAGTTGAGCCAACGGCATTAACGAATTTATATTCGCAACATGGGACGATTATTGTCCATTGCTTTTGAGTTCTCTTGAGAATATTGAAGACTGTGATTGATGGGCAGATTGTTAAGTAAGCCAGAAAACGGAAAGAAAAGAGTTTGGAGTGAATGAAATAAGTGTCCATTATGGACACAATGCACAAAGATGCAAAGGTGCGATTTAGAGCAAAGGTACTTTCCTTTCTCCACAAATATATGCTGGCAATTGCAGATGTGCTAAGGATGCTATATTTTCGTTTATTAGGTATAAAGATCAAATACTGAAAATGAAAATCAAATTATTGGACATGTGCGGAGACATACAAACGTTTGACTTTCCTTTCTCCACACATATATAAAATGGCAATTGAAGATGTTTTTCTTTCTTGCAAGCAAGAAAGTCATTTCATGATGTATCTGGGCTTCGTTTTGGTAATATAATTTAATAAATAAGTGAATGAATAAATAACCATACATGAGAAGGAGTATATAAAATACGTAAAATATGTAATTATATTTAAGAATGCAAACCATTGCCTATTAGTGTACACGCCTGGGCTATCTTTCCAGCAATGCAAGTTAATACCTCGTAGCTTCATTCTCGCTCGATTTCTTCTTTGTTTCCAAATTTCCGCGTGCTTTGATTACACTTGGATCACCGCAGAACGGATAATAATAACAATTATATGGGGACAGTTTACCGCCATCCGAATAATCACAGTAGTAAATGGGGCGACTGGATAAATAACGAAGAGAGAACGGAATCTTAGCTTAAACCTGAAAAGTGAATACTACAAGTACTAATTAAGTACTTTTTCGGGTAAGTACATTGATAAATACCCAAGAATATTACCGAAGTGACAAGTTGATGACGGGAGTTTAACATTAAGGAATTCAACAGCTTCACGAAGCTATATTTACCCTTACTTAGTTTTGAAACTAAGAGATTCGTTAAACATCGGTCTACATGACATAAACAAATCAAAAGACGAACATATCAAAACGCATGCTTTTGGCACAATTACGCGGAAATCTCTGTCGTTCTTCATTAGTATTAGGCTAGAAACACACACGCACGTCTTATTTCCGTTATTCACTTGTTTCAAAATAACAACAGTTTTAACGCGCAAAAATGATACGTTTCACGAAAACATTACAGATGCAAACAATGCAATTCTCTCAGGATACATTCAGTAAAGATTTATTACTCAAATATTCTAGAACTATTTATACACCGTAATACATAGGATTTATTACGAATACGGCACATGTCTACGTGTCAATTAGCATACTGTCATGCTATTGAGAACGAAATTAGATGTTCTACAACGCTGAATAGGTGGTCACAACACAATAAAAAACGTTGTACTCATGTCGCAATTGACCCACATTGATACACATGATATTCGACAGAAAAAACAAAACCAAATTGAGTAATGTAAATATTTTAAATGCTTTGCTCAATGATGTGATATCAGATATTCTCTACTGTTCTAAACATGTTCATTCCTTCTCCAGGAATTCCAAAATTGCCTGAACTATACATTTAGCACTGATTCCAAACTGTGCAGTTCATGTGCGAATTCCACACGACTAGCACACCGAACTTCGGGTTGATTACTGCTTTTATGGTCTCTCTCCCCCCCTCCCCCTCACGCCGTTCCCCTCCACATTTATTTGTACATTTATTCTTATTTATTAATTCCTAAATAAAATAGATTTGAGAATTTAGTCAATTTTAGAGGGCCAATGACCCTTAGTAAAAGGAGAGGACCAAAGTTAGAATCCGCATGTGTCCACGTGGTGGTCTCTCACTACAATGTAGTCCAGAGGGAATAACTGACCATGTTTTGCAGGAATATTCACAGCCAAACTGTCAGCTATCAAGAGGGCCCTAAAAGACTTAAGAGAATGTAATGGCTCTTCTTTCATCTGTTCGCACTCATTGAGCTCCCTATAATCCATATCGGTCTTGTCATCAATGCACCTGATGGTTCAGGAGATCTATTATACACTGTGGTCCCGGCAGATAAAGGGGAAGTAGGTATCCTCTAAATGGACTGCTGGTCATGTGGGAATACCAGGCATTGAAAAAGCTGGCAAACAAGCAAGAGAAGGCCTGGTCAAACTCAAAACCGACTCAGCATTGCTATCTGTGGTGGAAGTCGCGGAATAAATTATAAAAGGCCAGATACCTTTTTTAAAATATGAGGTAATTTAAGCAATAGTTTAGCGGAGGACCCGAACTTTTTAGGTAAGGTTTCCGAGTTTTTAAAGGAAACTGACCTGAACGGACAACTTGAGTTTCCGTTTCTTTTTTTTTAAATAATTTTGTTTTTATGTATTTATATGTTTTTTATGCATTGACGTATTTATCAATTTTGGATTGAGGTTTTAAATGTTTTAAAAAGTGGTGCAAAAACAACCACAGTGGTTGATGCATCCAAAAACCCCAACTATTACCAAGGGATGAATTATTTGGGTAAGACCATTTCCTTCATCTGAGAGATCTCAATGAAAATGTTGGTTAGTACGGAAGAGAGGGGTGATCCCATGGCTGCACTTTCATCATGTTCAATGTGCTTATCATTCCAAAGGAACTATGAGTTCCTGAGGCAGAATTTGCGAGGTCCAGGTTAATCCTTAACTAATCCCTGTGAGGTGAGGTTTTTGATGAGTAGCGTGGAGTCATCAATGGGCGTATTTGTGAACAAGGAGATTACATTAAAGGTCACCAGAATGTTGACTATTTGGACTTCAGCATTCCGAATAATGTGAATGAAATCCATGGAAGTTTTAGCAAAAAACTCAGTTTCTCTGGCGAAGAGTTGAAGAGCATGTGCAACATATTGCGCTAGCTTGTGGGATGGTGCATCGATGTTGCTGATGATGGGTCGTCAGCAACATCGACGCGTCAACACCTTAAGTGCCATCAAAGCACGCGGAAATTTGGAAACTAAGAAGAAAAAGAATCACAATGAAGCTACAAGATATTAACTTGCATTGCTGGAAAGATAGCCCAGGCGTGTAAAATAATAGGCAATGGGTCGCATTCTTATATATAATTACATATTTTATGTATTTTTTACACTCCTTCCCATGTATGGTTAATTTATTCATTCATTTAATTATTATATTACCAACACGAAGCCCGGATACATCATGAAATGACTTTCTTGCTTGCAAGAAAGAAAAACATCTTCAATTGCCTTTATATATATTTGTGGAGAAAGGAAAGTCAAACGTTTGTATGTCTCCGCACATGTCCAATAATTTGATTTTACTTTTCAGTATTTGATCTTTATACCTAATAAATGAAAATATAGTATCCATAGAGCATACTTTATTTCTCTTTAAAATTAGATCTTATTCTCAATCGAATTGGAAACATTTCATTCTTCACTTGTTTGTTACTGTTGCCACGGCAACAGCGTCACCAAATGTACGAATCAAAACGAACATTATTGCGTACTTCAGAAAAAGCATTCTTTACACACTCACAGACCATAAGCTTTCCTTTCCAACTGAATGACATGGAGCAAATTCTTAACGGTATGGCTTCTCGTTTGCGTAAACAAGGATATACTGTTTCAGGTTGCTAATCTTAGTGAATGTATTTTGGAAAGAATGGACGGGTGAGATATTTTGTGAGATATATTCCTTTTAAATTTGGAGAACACCTAATTACATACAAAACAATAATACTTGCTGCTGAGATAGTCATGTTTTAATTACTTTGGGCTCTGCTTGAATTGACTGCAGTATCAATATCTGTAGGAAATATATTTGTAAATGTTCCTTTTTGACATTTACAAGTTACATTTGAGTCCAAATCATTCAAAATGGATTGTTAAAATACAATGGTTATAAATAGGAAGATTCGATATTTAAGTAGTTAACGAAAAATTAGATTTTTATTGTGTTCTGTAGTGAGGGACCATTTTATTTAATATGCTGAATCAATTCGCAAATACACCTATTAACGCCACAAATCCCTTGCTGTTGTGAAAAACTCCTTTTTAATTATGGTGATTGTAACCTGAATTCATTTCTTCTTCTACATTCTGTTCGATTAGCATTGCTTCTATTCTTGAAAATGCCATTATTTAAGGATACAAGTGTGACCTTTATATTTCAAATGCAATTAATGTACTCACTTTCACAGCAAACCGATAATGGTTGATTATATGCAGTTTAATTGAGTACACTATGCATTTAGACGGGCTTTATTTTTATACAAATTCAGAATCAATGGAAACAAAATTTAATTAAATATTGGAGCAAAGTAAGACAATAAGAAGCCTCCTTGAATTTTAGTGTTAGTGTACAATAAATAAAAAATGTTTAACATCACCAATATAATGGCATGCTCATTTAAACTGTTAAATTCTCATTAAGTATGATGAACGATCATGCATCAATTGTCCTTTGATTATGAAGAATTTCGTAAACCAAAATGTGCAAACATAATAAAATGGCAGCCATCATAATTTCTGTCAAATTTCCTTGAAGATTAGCAGTTTTAATGTAGCGTGCTTGGATTTATTTTGATGAATGCACCAAACTCATAGGATTTCATTTCCGACTTACTCATCTCTCAATAAACAATCAGTGTTACATAAACAGTTTAAAAAAACAGATAGTTTTACATTTGAATGTCCACAATATGAAATGCGCTGTAAGTTGATCAAATTCCACAATAAATAGTATTATTTAGATTTGCTCTACCCCTCATGGTGTATAATCATGACTCCACAGCTAATTAAAAATGGTCTGCAGAAATCACGTTGTGGTGTATTAGCAAGGGAGCAAAAATCTCCCTTGTGTAGTAGCAAGATTCGAATGATATGTTTAGGGAAATGACCCCTTAACTCATCACTGTAATTCAAATGACATGGAAAGAAGACATGGTCAACTGTTAAACGATACTCATTTGAAATTGGAAAGTTGAGCTTTAATCAGTTCATTACAGATCTGACTGATGTCAGTCTCCCTGTTAAGTTTCCTATCTATATTATTCCTAGTATTTTAGAATTTTCAACATCAGTACATTTTTATATACTATAACTGCATACAATATGCTGAGTTTTGTTAGTATTTAAACGTAAATGATTAAAATGAAACCTGCCTGCTTAGCCTGTCTTTGAGTGGCTCTGAATTGTACCTTTGCATCTTCTAGATTTTGATATTTTTGCACACAAAAAGCATAATAATCATATAAAACATATGTAGGTTTAATATTACAGGGCAAATCAGGTATCATGATGATACCCAAAATAGCTCAAAGACTAGAAATTCTTCATGAAAATATGGGCATTGAAATTATTATTGGAAGCAAAATGAGGCCATGTCTTTATGGACAAATTAACCTTAGAACTACTAAAAATTTTAGAGAAATTAGGTAAATCAGACTGTTGTGCTAAGATACAATTTTCAAGGAAATAATGAAATTAACTCCTAATAATAATAATCTAGAAGGAATTTGAATCCTTAAATGAAACATCCTTATCCTGTTCATTCCCTTTTCTTGCTCGTCTCACATTCTCCCCTCTATTACCATCTTGAACAGTCCCTTTGTCGGTCAATATGCCCTTCATCCATTTTTACTGCCTCAATAGGATTTCTCCCAACCAACCCCTCTCTTCACCCACTATACCAAGTACTTTCTCATTGATTTTCTTCTCGGTCCATTTCACCTTCTCCATTTTCTCCACACCCACATGTCAAAAGCCTCCAGTCCACGACTCTTCCTGCTTCAATGACCACATTTCCTTATATAACTATGCACCATATCAAAAGTTTCCCGAGTCTTTTTTTAATATCCTTACTAGACGTCCCATTCGTCAACTCTCTCCTCCCTATGAAAGCCTCTGTGCCTAGCGTAATTCTTCTCCATACGTCCCTCCTCCTTTGACCGTGTTGGTCCAAAATGCTTCACAGATACGAGAACTGTTCTACCTGCATTAGTTTTTGCCCTCCTATTTTAATGTTTAGCTTAGCTTTTTTCTTTCTAGAAAATTGCATAACCTTTGTTTTATTAATATTGATTCTCATCCCATACCTGTCGCCCTTAATTTCTAATTCACTGAGCAATGCTTAAAACCCCTTGGCTGACTGACAAACAAAAGCTTAATTAATTTATTTTTTCATACTCCAAGTGTATCCGATACCCATGGTGGGCCCCTATCGGGCTAATTGATGGTTCCTGATGAAGTGATCCTTAGTTTAATTGTGCGCAGAGAATCACGATGAGGTTATAGCACGTGTCTTAAAATAATAATTCCTTAGGTCAGCACAGATTAGAATATCCCACCTGTCAGAGAAAATACGGAACTTCCGATTTAAAGACGTACACGGGCACATGATAATCTATGAGACTCTGTCGCATACACTGAATAAATCACTAGTCAAACTGTGCAACCCCTCACCTGACACCAATATGTCGCAAGAGGGGTTTCTATGGTGCGACACAAAGGGTATCGGGGAAGGTCAGAGTAACTACACCGAGTATCACCAAAGCAGCCGTATATAACCCAACATCAGTCATAATGCACCATTTACATAGGTATAAGCAAATTATGGATGGCTAGACCCTCGGTAAACCAATGCGAGGGCGGGCAGAATTAAAATGGCAGAAAATTACCTGGGACAGGGTAAATGCAGAGTGGACGCGGTCACGAAACACATATCCTGGGCGGAGCCCTCGTCCATAGGAAAGGAAGGGAGTATGGCAAGGTGAACGTGGTCACAACACGCATAATCTAGGCAGAGCCCTCGCCCTCGGAAAAGGAGGGAGTATGGCAGGGTGGACGTGGGTACAATGAAGAAGTTACCATCTAGAATTTCATCCAAGTATAATGTGCTCTGTTTTTTGAAATATTAATTAATCTGACTTCTATAAATTTAAACCGAATAGAAATAATTTTAAAATCAAATATTTACTCAAACAACATTGTTTTACTATTTTTACATTATAAACGAATATATTAAGAGCATATAACTGTAAAGAGCATACTGTATTTCATTAATGAAATAAGACTGGATCCGAACTCCAATTTGAAACCTTTCGTTCTTCACTTCTTTGTTACTATTGCCATGGTGACGTCGCCACCAAATGTTTAAACCAAACAAACTTAATTCTCAATTAATGTATTAGATTGTTCTGTCACATTTTAAATTTCACTTATCGCTAATGCCTTTGAGCATACTCTGCTTACCTTCAGAAATACACAATACACGTTTATTAAGGCAATATAGTATTCATTCTCAGATTCAGAATGCACAAATTATTTGGTTGCATTGTGAATAAATGGGTGACATTAAAGGATCAACCGTAGCCAAAAGTTGTATTGCACTGTTTGGAAGAATACATCTCCTCTTTGAGGTGAACTGTCTCATTGTCTATTTTAAGGTTATTTATGTGTATTTGAACTTCTTCCTATTTACGCCACACATGGAAAGAATGGACTGGTGATATCTTTTATGAAACATATACCTTTTAAATTCTGGAAAACACCTAATTACATTCACGACAAAATTACCAGCTGCTGAGATAGTTGTCTTTTAATTTGTTCTGATGATAAACTCTGCTTGAATTGACTGGAGTATCCATCTAAGCATAGCAAATATAATATGTTAATGCTCCTTTTTGAAGTAATTATGGTCTATGTTTTGGATGGAATTGAACAGGAATCAAGTGCCAACCTACAGCTGTAAATAGTGTCAATATAAATTGAAAATAATACTTAATAATATATTCCATGATCAACCAATACATTGAGACCAAATTATTCAAAGTGGATTTTTAAAATACAATTTATTGAAAGATTCAATATTGAAAAATTAAACATAAAATAAACTGTATTTAATACACGCTCGGTAGATGATAGGGCTTCTTAAGTTATTTCCACAGCCATTTTGCAATTACCCAATTGGGTGCCACAAATCCCATATTATGAAGCACTCCTTTTTAATTACAGTGTTTGTAAAATGAATTCATTTCTTCATCTTCATTATATTTGATTGGCATCTATTGGCTTAGAAATGCCATTTATTTTAGAATATATGCATGAATGCATGACATATATAAGTCAAATGTTTTAAATGCACGCGATTTCAAAGCCAATTAATAATGAATGATTCCATACAGGTTCATTGAATATATTTTATTTATTTTTATAGGCTTTATTTTCATAAAAAATTCAGTATAAATCAAAACAGATTTCTATGAAATATTGGAACAGTTTATGACGATGAGAAGTCTCCTTGAATTATAAAGTTTGTGTTCAAAAATTATAAAATATCAAACATATTTAATGGCAGACTCATTTAAACAGTTATTAATTCATTTATTCATTCATTGTCATTTAATTTTGGACAATTTATAAACTCAAATTAAAACAAACATATTAAATATTAATCTTCATTACCTCAGAATAAAACAACCAGAAACGAACATATTTTCCCAGATTTATGAAGAAGGTTTGATTGCCCAATTGCTTGATGCGTCAGTGTTATAGTGTCCGATGGATTCCCAGCAACATCACCAATCACCACTTCCAAGATTTCCTTTGACTGCTTCTCATGCTGTTCATTTAGAGATTGATGAAACTGCTGGAATTCTTCAATGCTTTCGGGCATTAATTGATGATTACTCAATTGAACTAATAACTGTGGAAATCAAGTTATTAGCTGACCACTATACTGATCCTTTTGTTTAAAAAAAATCAAGTTTTATAGATTGGTAGTGTATAAATACTATTGAAATTAGTGTGTTGTTTTGCATTGATCATTCCTCATTAAACTATGAGCAAACCAGTTCAAGAATGATATTTGTCAAAGAGGCAGAACATTCTCACTCCATTCTCTTTAAATTTTATGCCATAGCATAGACATGTGCTCGTCAAACACTATCTGCATTTTGCAGACAATGGTACCTTTATGAGGGATAGACATCCTTGTGTCAAGCTGAAAGAAATTAGCCCTCTGCTTGTATTTCTCAACAAAAAGTTCTCAAGTTTGTTGACACCTGAGAGGAAGATTTCTATTGTCAAAAATGTTATTCTTTACAAGGATGAGCTCTCACTGATGCAGTATGTTTCCCTGAAAGGAGCCAGATTTGGGATGGAAACGTTTAGATTTGCTAAGCCTATGTCTGGATATATATGGTCATTTATTATTATTTCTACAGGAAAAAGGTGGGTCATGATAGTCCAGGGGGGTAGAGCATTGGACTATTGACCGGAGGGTCCTGAGTTCAAACCCCAGGCAAGGCACTCAGGGCACCTGATGCTCCACTCAAGCTTTGTGATTTTTTCTGGTACCAATCTTCCTGGTAAACCTTATTTGCCACAATGAAAGTAACTGGCTCCCCTTAATACCCTGATGTGTGAATTTCACAGACTGTATAGAGCTAAGTACTGGGTGAACTCTACCATCACCCATAAAGCGACCTTCCAGCATTGATTACTGTGTTTATGGTACACAGGAAATGGTCAGTATTGAACGTGGAATATACCAATATTCCTAATACATCCTTAGATTGTGCTAGCAGTAATGAAACCTCTGCTAGGTCAAAGATTATTGCCTGACTGCAGACAACTATTACACCTCCTCAGAGCTGGCTGATTTATTGGTTACGAAAGGAACCGATAGACATGGGACATTGAGAATTAGAAGGGAGGAAGTACTAGATGACGTATAGATTAAAGAAGTTGAAAAAGGAGTAATTGACAGCCCTCCAGCAAGGCAAAGTGATTGCTATGAATTGGGAAGATAAGATGGCCTTCAAGTCTCTGTACCCTTTACAGTACATAATACGGAATTTGTGGAATATAAATGAAAAGGATATGGTGCTATAAAAGCCAAAAGTTGCTGTTGTGTACAATAATACAATAGTTGGAGTAGAAAGGGAAGATCAGCACCTGACAAATTTCCCCATTATGAAAAAAGGAGTTCAAATGTTATTTAAAACAGTTTTCACTTGTTGGACCAGGGCACATGGAATGGATTTCTGTTGCAGAGAAAGGGTGGTGGACCAAAGGGTAAGTTCAGAATTTAGAATCAAACTAGTGGAAGATGTAATTGAGAGGTACATTGCATATGATATAACATGTGAGGGTTGAAGGCCTTCAGTAGAACCAAATCCTTGATCCTCTATGTAAGTTACAATTTCCCAAGTATATTCCACCTACAGAGAAGAAGGAAAAGCTTTGTAGGATGTGTGCAGTTTGTTGTACCAAAAGGGATGGAACAAGCAAAAAGATTGGAAAAGAAGCGAGGTGCCATTTCCAAGCATGTCACAGCCGCTGAGAACAGACATGTAATTTTATGAACGGGAGGAGATTTTCGTGTGTTTGAAAAATACGGTTGAAAGAATTTTTAAATCATGCCTTAAGTTTCTACGTCATTTCATTTTAATCCCCATGTTGTTTCGTCATCCTATTTTTCAACATTAATTAATAATTCTAAATCGTCTATTACTTCATTTGCGTGTGACTGATCCTGAGCAACTTTCATTTGCCGCTGTGTTTGTAATTCAAATTTCGAAAATTATGAAGAAATGTTGTGTTTCTCTCGCTATTAATACCAAAACATTCTATATTGAAATAATTTAATTAGAATGAGCCAATTGCGACATGCCATACATCTTCAATCGTTTTCTCTCTGAATATTTTGATTATGCTGATTAAATCGTAAATAATTTCCTTTACTTTTTCCACGTTTTTTCTTTGGTCGTTGTTGATGTGAAAGAAGAATGGGGGTCCTGCTACCGACCAACCAATCGATGCTTATGGACTGCGCCGTTAGGTGCATCTTATATCAATATCCAGCTAGGCTGATCAATGGTCATAGGATATAAGCGGTTTATGGGGGAAGTTGAGCTAGTGGGTATATTTTAGTGCAGTCTGTGACAAACTTATATTTCTAGATTATGACGGCCCATTTATGCTTGCTTTAGCACAATTGTATCTGAAATGGGGATTATCAGGGTAATCTCATAAAGGTTCTAATAATGGGTTACCAGTATTTCCTATTGCTTGTTGAAATGACGTGGCTAGGTCGCTTAGATATGTTGGAAGGTCCGGTATTTTTAGATCCATGTGAATATCTGAGTTTCTTACAAACCAGGCGTCGTTGGCAAGGGTTCGTAGAGTATTATTTTGGAAGCAAGTCATTTTCTTCAATTTGGTTGCGGCTATTGAACCCCAGGCCGGGTAGCCTTAAGATAGGTCGTATCATAGATTTAAATAACAGTACCTTGGTGAGAAGACAAAGGGGACTGGTGCGTTTCATGAGGGGATAGGATAAGAAAGCGGCTGAATTGGCCTTGTTGAGTGCATATTGAGTGTGTGCTTGCCAAGTGAGTTTACTGTCCATTTGTACACCAAGAAATTTAGCCGATGATGCCTGGGGGAATACTTCCCTGCCTTAGTGGATAGGAGTGATGTGAGGATTCTTCCATTTTCTGGCGTAGTTTACGTTTACACATTTTGAGGTGTTAATGGTTAGTTTCCAATCGGTCATCCACTCTGCTATGCTCTTAAGGTGTTCTTGGACATTTGTTGCGGCATGATTTAGGTCAAAGAAAGTTGATGCTATAGCTGAGTCATCCGCATAGAAGTAGCTTTTGGGTCGGAGGGGAGGTTTTTATTGTAGAGGTTGAATAGGAAGAGTGACAAAATTGATCCTTGAGGAAAGCCTGCGGATATGGACCAGGTAGTTGATTTGGCATTGTTCAGGGCTAAAAAGAATGTGCGGTTTGAAAGAAAGGAGGGGATGGTCTTATTTAGGTATACTGATATGTCGGTTTTAAGCAGTTTATGTATTAAACCAGTTCGCCAGACCTTGTCAAAAGCTCTTTGGAGATCAAGGAAGACTACTTGGGTGTGCTTGTGGATGTTGAAGCCGAAAGTGATCTGTTCAACCAATCATGTTATTTGCTGAGTCGTGGAATGGCGACGGCGGAAGCCCGTTTGCTCAGGTCTGATCAAGTCTAGGGCCGAGATTTCTTCTTGTAGCCTGTTTAAGATGCATTTTTCTAGAATTTTGCCCATGCATGGGAGCAGGCCACTTGGTCTATAGTTAGGGATATAAGAAAGATTTTTATTGGGTTTTGGAAGGAGTATTATCTTAGCTATTTTCAATGCCTTTGGGAAGTACGATTGGGAAAGACAGGCGTTGAGGATAGAGAGTAGGTGTTTGATAAAAGATTGAGGAAGGTTTTTCAGGTGAAGGTAGGAGATTTGATCGGGTCCCGGTGATGACTTTGTTTTGGAGTGGGACATAATGGAGTAAAGTCCTTGAGGAGTAATTTCCAGGAATATGTGGAATGGGCAAAGTGACAGGCCAGAGACGCTGATCAACGCTTCTGAATCCAACAAGGATGTATTATTGTTTTTAAAAATGCATTCGAAGGAGTCGGCAGAGGTATTTGCTTTGTCGCTGTCATCGTATAGTGCTCTCCCATTATGTGGTATTGGCTGGGTGGGTACCTTTTTCCTTTGCGGACAGTGGGCTAGGGTCCATACCGAATTGTCCTTATGTGAGATTGAACTTATTTTCTCATGCCAAGTTTTATCCCAATGTTTTCTAGTTTTGGATGTTACAAGGTTTCGAAGTGCACAGAAGCCGATTTTATCTTGGCGGAGATGAGTGCATTGCCAGAGGGCTCTGGCCTTGTTTCTAAGTGAAATCAAGTGCAAAATATCCGGAGGTAGTGTGGCACCAGCGATGGAGGCCGGAGAAGGAGGGTAGCGACAGCGATGAATGATTTTGGTTAAGGTGCTTGTAAAATCTTGAGCCGCTTTCTCTATGCTGTCTGGAGTGCTAGCAGGAGATGGGACAAGGTTAATGGCCAAGCAGTTTTCTTTAAATAGTTTCCAGTTAACTCTTCTAGTTGTATGAAGGAGGGTAGGAATGCAGTAAAATATGGGGCAGTGGTCCGAGGCTGAGTTATCTAGGTTAAGGATTTGGAATGCAATATCTGCGGATAAGTGAACTACATCCAGGATATCGGAGGAGTGGGGGTGATGATGGAAGTGGGTAGGGAAAGGCGGTGAGTGAATTGCAATATTTTTGGTAAATAGGAGCTTATGAAGGGCTCGCCTTCGTGTTGTAGTGTTTTTTCAAGCTTTTGTTTTTTGTTTTTTATGCCATTTATGTTCCATTGTAAAACTTTAAGGAAGTGGTTGTTTATTTGTAAATTAGGCACCATTTACAAGTTGAAGAAGGGCTGGTATAAGGTCATTGGTGAAGATGCTCATAAGGGTTTTACTGTCAGTAGGAGAAAGAAGTTTCGTAATTATGCTCAATAGGGCAGTTCTTATATTTGCGGTTGATGATTGGTCATTGATTGAGGGAGAGTGTTGCCCAGAGGGTGGCGGAGGATGTTGATCGGAGGTTGGGGGAGAGGTAAGAGATGATTGAGGGGTCTCCACGATTTCGGTTTCATGGTTTTTCAAAGGGTTACGGAGAGAAGGAAACGACTGAAAATTTGTATTTAGGTTCAGTTGCTTCGAGGGCTCGTGCATGGTTGTAGGGCTTCCATGCCATGCAGTCACCTAAAAACAGGGGTAAGGGATTATCTAGCGGTGAGGGTAAAAGGTTACGCATATGAGCTAGGAGACTTCTTCCGTCTTTCAGGTCCTCTATGTCTGCGGTAACCGAGCTTCTAACTTTAACTGTTTTGGAGGGTCCTCTCCAACGGGAAACTAACTTCCATGCTTGACCACTTGGTGCTTGCTTGGTGCTTGCTTGGTGCTTGCTGTTTCGATAAGTGAGCAATGCGAAGCCCAGTTGTTCGTCCCTATCAGAGTGGTCTGGGGCTGCATAATGGGGAGTCACGGAAGCAAAGGAATGGTGTGCGTGCCCTAGACGACCATTTGAGGCGGGGTTATATGGAGAGAAGTGAAGATAGATTTTATTTTCAGTTCCCTGCAAACGTTTTTCATTAGTTCCGAAGTGAAGTTTGCACCTCTGTCTGCCAGTAAATATTTAAGCACACCGTGATGGCAAATTATGTGCTCGACAAAAAAAATCCTGCTACTGTTTTGGCCGATTGATCTGGAATCGTAAAGGCTTCATGATATCTTGTGAAATAATCTTATCCAATACTCATCACCGCAACCCAGGTATTGTCGCACGGGAGAAGGGAAGCGACCCGGTGTGGGCGGTGGTCCATCCGCCTGAGCTGGAGGCGAAAGAGGTGGGCTTTCATCCCACCAGGAGTGGCCAGCGGCCGCCGGAAGGCGGTCGTAGATTGGAGGTGTCTCGCCAAACAATTCTTTGATCTTCCTTGCTACCTTCTTTCTCCGTAGCAATTGTCTTACTGCTATTACTCGGGCCATACCTAATAGGCAGATACAAGGGAGGGAAGTAGGGTGAATTAAGAGCGTATCCTCCCGGGCAGGGGCCGCGAGTCATAAAATTTTTCTGACGATGGAGGATGATTTTGGAGATTTTGCCCTTGAGGAGGGTCGGTCGGTGAACCATTGGTGATTTTATCTGGCTGCGGAATGTGGACTTGATTATGGTTGGTCTGGGCGCCTTGCTCAGTCTCGAACTCGTCAATCACCTGTCCTGCTTGTGCGTAATTAGGTGGCGGTTCGGGCTCCGGTGGTTGTGGAAGCAAATTCCTGTAGTGCGCTGTCAGAATCCTCCCGTCCCGGATATTCTCAATGTCAAAGGTCACCTTACTTCTAACTTTGACTACCTTGTAGGGGTCAACCCACTTCGAAGTAAACTTTTTTGACTGCCCGGGCGTAAGTACCAAGTTGCGCCGCAACACGAGTTGCCCGTTAAGAATAGGCGGCAACCGAAAGTTCCTATTGTATTTATAATGCTCATTTTGTATGTTACGCTGGTTACTCTCTTGCGCGCGCGCGATTTGGAGCCGGCGTTGCAAAACGTGATCGTACGGGGGTACCTCCGTGTAACACGGTAGGAGGGGTCGTAAGACATCATCCCAAGGCATATCCAATTCCCTCCCATATAAAAGGTAAGCAGGAGTTTGCTCTGTGATTTGATGTTTGCTATTTCTGTACACAAATAATGCAAAATTTAGTTGATCGTTCCAATCCGAGTGGTCTTGGTTGACATAGTGAGAAATAACGGCGGCAAAAGATTGGTGCGCCCTCTCCAGCCTACCATTGGAAGCGGGATTGAAAGGGGAGGTAAAAATTGTCTTTACTTTCAATAGATCACAAATTCGCCTCATAAGCTGTGATGTGAAATTGGCACCTCTGTCAGTGAGAAGGGTGGCTGGCACCCCATGACGGCAAATGATCTGCTCTACGAAGGCTCGAGCTACAGTTTCTGCGGATTGATCGATGATAGGTATGGCCTCCGGATATCTCGTAAGATAATCTTGACATGATAGTATGTAGCGATTGCCTCTATTGGATACTTTTAATGGACCAATTATATCCAAAGCAATTTTCTCGAACGGATGTGACGCTTCGGTGACAGGTTGAATAGGTATTCTTTCCTTTCTTCCCTTTCGTTTCTTGCAGCTTACGCAATTACTGACGTAATTTCGAGTGTCGGCGTACAGCCCGGGCCAATTAAAATGTCTTTGCACGATATTTAATGTTTTGTCTATTCCTAGATGTCCTGCTAGGGGGCTGTCATGGCATCTTTGTAATATTTAATCTCTCATGCTTACGGGTGCACAGATGGTGTATAGTGGATCGGGGGTCTTAACGTGGATTTTATAGAGTACTCCATGCTCGTCTAAGAGATAGTTGGGGTTTCGTTCTTCCGCTAGCGTACGCAGTGGTCGAAGTTCCGGACAAATTGACTGTTCTTGCGCAATCTTGGTTTTATCCCAAACTGGCTCGTATTCCGTGTCTTGATGGAGGGTATTTACTATTGGGTTCACTGCGCGGGAGAGAGCGTCTACGTGCGGAATATCTTTTCCTGCTTTGTACTGTATTGTAAACGAGTATTCGGTGAGCTCCATTATCCACCTAGCAAGTCTGGGTTTCGGCTCGGAAAGGGCAAGTAGCCATTGGAGCGGGCTATGATCAGTGATTAAAGTGAACGGACGGCCTAAAAGATATACTCTGAACTTTCTAATCATATGTACGACCGCCAAACACTCAAGTTTAGTGGCGGAGTATGCTTTTTGCTGCTGTGTCAACTGCTTGCTGGCGCATGCTATCATATGCTCGCCATCTTCAAAATTCTGCGACAGCACTCCTCCAATCGCCACGGAAGAAGCGTCAGTGGTCAAAATGAATTCATTCTAAAAGTCAGGGAATCGCAATACGGGTTGACTCGTGAGACAAGCCCTTAATTTTTCAAAAGATTCTTGTTGCTCTCTTTCCCAAATAAAGTCCGTATCCTTACTTGTTAGCGAGGTAAGAGGACTCCAAAATTGAGCAAAATGCAAAATAAATTTCCTGTAATATCCCACTAACCCAAGGAACGATTGCAGTTGCTTAACGTTACGTGGTGCTGGAAAACTGCTTATTGCATGTATTTTTTCTTCATCGGGTTCCAACCCATTAGCGGAAACGACGTGACCGAGGAATATCACTCGTGTTTGAAAGAATTTACATTTTTGTGGTTTCAGTTTCAAATTCGCTTTCCTCAGTCTTGAAAAAATATCTCTCAAGCCTAGTATGTGTTTTTCCATGCTCTCATCATGCCGTAATATGTCGTCGAGATGGAACAAAACTCCTCGATTGATCATTCCATCTAGTACGGTTGTCATAAGACGCATGAATGTGGAAGGCGCGTTCGAAAGCCCGAATGCCATCCTGTTGCACTCGTAGTGCCCGTCTGGAGTGCTAAAAGCGGTTTGTGCCCTGTTTTTTTCGTCTACTTCAACTTTCCAGTAACCTTGAGATAAATCTAGGCAACTGAAATATTTTGTCCCTCCTAACTGATCGAATATTTCGTCCATATTTGGCAGTGGAAATACTTCCTTTCTAGTGACGGCGTTCATAGCGCGATAGTCAAAGCAAGGCCTATACTTGACAGGTTCGCCTGGAACATGCTTTTTCTTTACTAGAATCAGAGGAGCAGACCATGGACTGGTAGATGGAGATATGACTCCCAGATCAAGCATATCCCCGATGGCCTCCTTAAGAGCTTCTCTTTGAGAATGAGGGACGCGATATGGAGACTTTTTAATGGGTTTGGAATCTCCCACATCTATGGTATGCTGTACCAGGTTGGTGCATCCCAATTTAATATCCCCGTGGATAAAAATATCTGCATACTCTAGTAAAAGTTGCTTTAAAGAGTCAGTCGCTTCATTTGGAGTATCAGAAAACGAGAATAGTGACAGTAACTTAGCGGTGGAGTGGTGCTTGGGCCACATTTCTGGGGTTTCTGTTTCAATCGAATTTACAGCTAGTAATTCATGACTTTCTGAAAAAATGTTGAAACTGTATAAGGACACTTTTCTTAACATCTTTGGTTCGGGCCGTGTGTTACACAACAATAAAGGTATTACACCATCGGGGGAGACGGTTGCTAGAACTGGAAGTATTAATACATCTCCCTCCCTTCCCTGAATAATGATATCCTCGCCATAATAGTCCTGAATCTTTGTACTCGTCAACATAACCGAGTGTGGAGGAATTTTAATTGTATCAACAAATGTAGCTTCATGCAACGCTTTCTCTTGCGTACAGGTTACTCGTCCTTCTGTCCCGCTAGAGTGAGTGGCCTCATTCAAGACATCTTCAGTATCCCCAAAAATAAGGTATCCCCACGCTTAAGGTCTGATTCTCACTCCAACCGCTAAGATGACTCACTAACTTAAGATTGCTCCTCGATGCTTACGTCCCCATCACCGTTAAAACTCGGAATTAAATGAATGTGATGTCCTGAAAATGTTTGTTGCATAGTTGGAGGGGAAACAGGGGCGCTTTCTATCATATTAACAGCGGATGTAAAATCAATTAAGTTCGTATTGTTTGGTGATAAATCACGCTCCCAAGGCAGAGATTCGCCAAAGCGCCCATACGTGCCCTTTCCCCGAAATCCATTATGATTTAAAGACAATACGGCTAGGACAAAATTCATTCGCCATATGTTAGCAATATAACCGATTCTCGTTAATAAAAAAATGGGGTTAGTTTCCTTTTGGCATTACGCGTAACTACTTCTTAAATCGAAATTCAATCAAACGAATGAAGCATGATGGACGGACGGCAAGTTGCATTTAAATAAGCCGCTGCAAGACTCCGCCACCCCACACCTGACACCAATATGTCGCGTGGACATAGTAGGGTTGGGTTCGTGGAATCAAAGAGGGGCTTTCATTGCTATACTTTTATTGGACTTACTACACAAGGAGTCAGGCCCGGAAGGAAAGAGGAAGCGTAGAGACAACAGCGGAGAAAGCAACGTTGACTTCTAAGGGGCTCACAGTTTGATTTCAAAGCCGGGGTGATGTCGCGGGGACATGATGCTAGTTCTGATGTTTCGGAAAAGCCAAGTAGATGGCAGTCTCAATACACAATGTCGCGGGGACATGATGCTCGGACATCTAGAAGGACTCATGCGAGCTATTGTCCTTTTCGCCGAATCCGCGATAGCAAATTTGGTGAACAGTGGCTGGACACAGTCACCCACTACCGAGGTTAACCTGCTCTCTTCCCTTCCGCTAAAAATACGGAGTTCGGCGCCCGGTCTTTATACCCGGGAATTCATATATAAACCCCGAGCGCCCCAACTTGATTGCCAGAATCAAGGAGACATCAGACGAGAGCCTACTACTTTCTTCGGATGTCTTCTAGCAACTCTGCTTTTCCGGTGGTCCAGGTGAGGAGGAAGACACACCATCGTGCCAACTCCTTCGGAGACTTCATGTCCACGAAGGGAATTACACAGCGTGGGAATAATCGTCCGCAAGGCAAAGAACCTCCAGCTGTTTTGCCGGGGGTATCTAAGCCTTCGGCAAATTCATCATCAGGTGTTGAAGCCTTGGCTCTCAGCCCGTCGCAGTGCTTGGAGGAGACGAAGGCCCGAAGCGGGACAACGGAGGCAACAGCAGACCTCGGCCCTTTACAGGGCCAGGTGGTGAAGGACACCGCAGGCGGCGTTAAGCGAAAGAAGGCATCTGGAAGGAACCAGAAGCCAGAAGATTCCGCGGTTACGCGGATGCCGAATCTTCAAGGAGACGATAGGGCGGAGCGTTCGCTGAGCACAGAGGAGGGGGAAGGCGACGACGGATTTACCTTGGTTTCTTCCAAGAGGAAGTAAAGGAAACCGCTTCTGACGAACGACGCAGCCGTCCCGGAAGCCACACCTCTACCGGCACCGGCACCTAAGACGCTGCGACCACCGCCTATCGTCGTCTATGGGGTCACCGACGTCCAGGGACTGATTGACCAGCTGTCGGGCGACATAGGTGTTGCTTTCGGCTTGGAAGTTGGAAGAGCTTTAATCCGGAGCATCACCTCCAACAGAGAGGGGCATGAAATGGCACTCTCCTTGCTGCAGAGGAAGAAAATCCAACACCACTCGCAGCCCATTGAAAGGGTGCCAGGGATGAAGCTGTTCATCAAGGGTATATCTTGATGGATTGCAGTCGAAAAGGTATCCGAGGGACTCAAATCCCTCGGATACGAAATTCGTAGCGTACGTCGCCTTACGGTCACGGAGGACGGAAAACCGGTCCCTATAGATCGCCACGTAGCGAACGTGGTAAAGACTCCATCGGCCATCGCCCCCGGGTACATCCGCCAGCTCTGCCACCGCTACGTCACTGTGGAGCGTTACCGTGGAGACAGAGGTCCACTCCAGTGCAGCAACTGCATGCGGTTTGGACACATCGGCATAGCTTGCTGGTGTGCGAAACGCTGCATGCGCTGTGCTGGAGCACACGCAGTCAAGGAATGCTCCCGAGGAAGGGGAGATGATGCCATCTGTGCGAACTGCGGAGGACCTCATACGGCCGTCTTTCGCTGGTGTCCCGCCTTTCAGGAGGCTGAGCGGCAACAACACGCCAACGCACGCAAGCCAGCACCAGGGAAGCAGGCGCCCAAGAAACCGGCAGCGGAACCGGGACAAAAACCATTCCGACAAGTCGATCACGCTACAACCTACGGAGCAATCCTGAAGGGCCCTTTTCAGGACAAGGTTCAGGCTCTCTCCGGAGAAGAGGGGAACATGGAGGTGGATATCACAGATCCACCCAGGGATTCTTAGGCGGTCCGAGAACCACCACTAGCGCCAGCCGTAGGAGAGGCCAACAAGGGGAACTCGTCACCCCCCCTACAGCCTCCCTCCGAAGGAAGCGACCCTTCCTTTTTCTTCCGAAGGGAAGAAGAAGAAAAAGTAGGCGAAGAAGAAATACCCGATCACCATCGGGGAAGAAGGAAAAGCCATTACGAAGCCAACCCAGAGGGCGCTTGGGAACACCCTCCGAACGGCAAGTGAAGAAGGCGAAAAACCAAGCCAGAAACAGGAAAAACGGAGAGAGGGGACATCAACTGATAAGTCTCCAGTTTCCGCAGAGTCCTCGCTGACACCAGACAGAGAGGACCAGGAATTATGGCAGACCATTGCCGTTATTGCATGCACCTTGAAGAAACTCGTCACCTCGACGCAGGGCAAACTTCTCCTCTCACTCCTGGAAGAACTGGTGCGCAGCAGGATCGGAAATTCAACCAACCATGGCTGAACCACCCGTCCTGCTTGCGCAATGGAACGCCAACGGAATTCTTCGCCGACGCGAGGAATTACGGGTGTTCCTCCAGGAGAAGGGAGCCATAGTCGCCGCTGTCAATGAGACGCACCTTCGGCCAACGGACGCCTGGAGGTTACCTGGCTGGACCATCTATAGGGCGGACAGGGATCCCGTGCGACAACGACTTAGCACATCAGGAGGTGCGGCCATCCTCCTTCACAGGTCCATCGAGCACCGAGCATGTAGAGAGATTTCTCACCCGCATGCGGAGTCTGTTTCGGTGGACGTACGGACAAGAGGAGGATGGCTCCGGGTCTCATCTCTGTATTTCCCACCCGGGAAACCTTGGGATCCGGATCTCATCCAGTAACTTGCGGGGGACAGCGGACCATCGGTCATCTTGAGGGACCGGAATGCCAAGCATCCTACTTGGAATTCACGGTCCTCGAACCCGAGAGGAGAATCCCTGCGTCAGCTAGCAGATGCAAAAGGCCTAACCATCTTAGGACCGGCGATACCCACGCACGAACGAGGGGATGTTTTAGACATTGCAATTGCTCACAATGTAAGGACGTCCCTGAGTTTGTACACATGCGTGGAACTGTCGTCGGAGCACAACCCGATCATCCTGGCAGTGGGGAGCCGAATCCCAGTGCTGTCTTCCACCCGGCGATTGGATATGTCGTCGGCCGACTGGACCAGTTTCCAAAACGTCATCGCTGAGGAGCTGCCAAGAGAGCCACAGGAGGCGACTTCACCGGAGATGGCCGATCAAATGGTCAGCCACCTCACCTCTGCAATAGACGGCGCAATTAAGGCCTCGATACCGCTAAAGGAACAAAGAAACTCGTATCTTCGGGTTCCAGTTCCAGCGGCGGTTTGAGGCCTCATTGCGCGGCGAAACAACGTCCAGCGCCAATGGCAGAAGTATCGTACAGCGGATGTGAGAAGGCAGCTCTCAGAGCTCAACGTAGCGGTACAGAATGCCCTCCGGGAGGTCCGATCGGACCACTGGGAGGCGCACCTGCGGGAGGAGCTCCTTTCGGAAGAAGGCAACGAGGACCGGCCGTCGGTGTGGAAGATATGCCGGAGGCTGCTGGCCCCTCAAACACTGGACCCGATTATTACCGACGGAGACGGGGAGGCACAATCTCTCATGGAGAAGGCGGAACTGCTCGCTGATCACTTGGTGTGCAGCTTTTCACCCAATCCTGGGAATTCCGCTTCTGCCGAGATTGAAGAAGAAATCGAGGCGTTTGAAAGAGCCGGAGACGCCGATCTGAAAGACCCCTCGGAAATTCCGAGATTCGACGAGAAGGACGTCAAAGAGGCAATACGTCGCCTCCGCACGTGGCAGGCCCCCGGAAGCGACAACATTCCCAATGTGGTCATTCGGGAGCTTCCAAAGGCGGCGGTGAGGACCCTGACAAAGCTCCTAAATGGCTGTGTCAGGATTTTCTACTTCCCGACCACTTGGAGAAGAGCGAGAATCGTCTGCCTGCCGAAGTCGCAGAAATTGGAGGTGGGTCCCGGAGAAATCCGGCCTATCTCTTTGCTCGACGGCCTCGGTAAGATATTCGAGCCACTGCTGCAACGGCCGCTGACTGATTTCGTCCGGGAGAATGACATCCTCCCGGAGGAGCAGTTTGGTTTCCGTGCGCGGCATTCCACAGTCCATCAGCTAGTGCGAGCGGCGGATTTCATCACGGACAGCTTCAACAGGAATACGGCGGTTGCTGGGGCCTTCTTCGACGTCAGTAAGGCGTTCGATCGCGTCTGGCATCCGGCTCTCTTGTTGACGATGAGACGACTCCATTTCCGACCTTGGATTGTTCGGATGGTTCACTCCTATTTGAGAGACAGGACATTCACCGTGCAATGGCTAGGGGCGAATTAAGGGGTGCGTCGGATCTCCGCTGGCGTGCCCCAGGGATCAGTCCTCGGATCACTGCTCTTCAATATCTACTCCCACGACATTCCAACTCCACGTGGGAACCTCGAGATCCTGTCTCTCTATGCCGACGAAACGGCCCTCCTGTGCTGCTCCTGGCAGAAGGTGACCGCGGTGCGAAGACTGAAGAGCGCTGTGGCGGATCTCCTAGAATGGTACTGCCGATGGCGCTTTACTGTTAACGCACAGAAGACGAAGGCGATCATCTTCCATCCGGGAAATGGACGGCCGACAGGATTGAACCTAACAGTGAATGGAGTCGCCCTACCGTGGAAATCCGAAGTTACCTACCTCGGAGTGCTGATGGACCGGAAACTCCTTTGGAACGCCCTAGCGCTTCGTGTGCGTAGAAAGGCATTCGCGGCGCTTAATCGGCTCCGGCCGATTATCCGCCCGCCGGTCCTGAGTATGGACACGAAGCGTAGACTGTACCAAGCGTGCGTGCTGCCTGTCATCACGTACGCTGCTCCGGAATGGTCAAGAGTGTCGCGAACGAGTCTCGCTGAAATTCAGGTGGTGCAGAATTCTGCTCTTCGTGACATCATGGCACGCGGTCGTTGCGCCCGCGTTTCCGAGATGCACGAGGACGAAAAGCTGGAAACCCTGGACGTCCTTCTGCCTAGAATATCTGGAAAATTCTTCATAAAAGCGGCAGAAGCGGAAGTAAAAGTAATTCTCCGGGTTAGCGACATAAGGGTCTGGCCATGGGACCGCTACAAGCGCCCCATAGCATCCCAAGACGAGCAAGAGACCCTTCCGGCAAAGAAGAAGCCAAGGCTGCTCTGAGTGGGAATAAATCAAACGACTGACAATGCAGAAGAATTCTTCCCGCCTTAGTAGCCTTGGAGGCTGGAAAGGGGCAGTGTAAGGGCTACGCAAGAGCCCTTGCAAGAAACTGCTCTATAAGCAAAGCAGAGCAGTGACTGAAGACACTAAAGGTTGTGGAAATCTCTTACGGAGGCCGAACCGGCGGTTGTCTCTACGCTTCCTCTTTCCTTCCGGCCCGGACTCCTTGTGTAGTAAGTCCAATAAATGTATTGCAATGAAAGACCCTCTTTGATTCCACGAACCAAACCCCACTATGTCCACGCGAAAAATGGAGTAAAGTTCTTGAGGAGTAATTTCCGGGAATATGTGGAATGGGCAAAGTGACAGGCAAGAGATGCTGTTCAACGCTGTTCAACGCTTCTGAATCCAACGAGGATGTATTATGTTTTTTTTAAATGCAATCGAGGGAGTCGGCAGACGTATTTGCTTTGTCGCAGTCATCGTATAGTGCTCTCCCATTATGTGGTATGGGCGGGATGGGTACCTTTTTCCTTCGCAGACAGTGGGCTAGGGTCCATACCGAATTGTCCTTATGTGAGAGTGAACTTATTTTCTCATGCCAAGTTTTTTCCCAATGTTTTCTAGTTTTGGATGTTACAAGGTTTAGAAGTGCACAGAAGCCGATTTTATCTTGGCGGAGATGAGTGCGTTGCCATGAGGGCTCTGGCCTTGTTTCTAAGTGAAATTAGGCGCCAAATATCCGGAGGTAGTGTGGCACCAGCGATGGAGGCCGGAGAAGGAGGGTAGCAAGAGCGAAGAATGATTTTGGTTAAGGTGCTTGTAAAATCTTGAGCCGCTTTCTCTATGCTGTCTGGAGTGCTAGCAGGACATGGGACAAGGTTAATGGCCAAGCAGTTTTCTTTAAATAGTTTCCAGTTAACTCTTCTAGTTGGTTCTGGTTGTATGAAGGAGTGTAGGAACGCAGTAAAATATGGGGCAGTGGTCCGAGGCTGAGTTATCTAGGTTAAGGATTTGGAATGCGATATCTGCGGATAATAGAACTACATCCAGGATATTGGAGGAGTGGGAGTGATGATGGAAGAGGGTAGGGAAAGGCGGTGAGTTAATTGAAAGTGAAATATTTTTGGTAAATAGGAGCTTATGAAGGGCTCGCCCTCATGTTGTAGTGGTTTTTCAACCCCAGGCAGAATATTTGGCGTTTAAGTCACCACTTTTATGAGCTTTGGGTGCAGTAGCGATGACAGTGCTGATAAGCCAGGGACGTCTGACTTTGAGGATGAAGGTTGAAAGTAGGCTGACAAAATGTTAAGGGTCCCAGTAACTCCTTTTATTGCTATTCCAGCGAGTTCCAGTTTTTGGGTGGGTGGGGGTTGAAGTTATGTGAAGTTTAGGTTAGTTTTGGATAGGATCATGACCCCGCAACCAGGATCATTGGCTCTATCTCTTCTGAGTAATTTGGACAATTAAATGTTTGGCTATTATTATTTTTGGGGTCTTGAAGAAGGATGATGTCTGGATAATGATTGGTTATTAGGAGGTTTAGCTCTTTTTTTTTGTTTTATATGCCATTTATGTTCCATTGTAAAACTTTAAAGAAGTGGTTGTTTATTTGTGAATTAGGCACCATTTACAAGTTGAAGAAGGGCTGGTATAAGGTCATTGGTGATGATGCTAATAAGGGTTTGACTGTCAGTAGGAGAGTGAAGTTTCGTAATTATGCTCAATAGAGCAGTTCTTATATTTGCAGTTGATGATTGGTCATTGATTGAGGGAGAGTGTTGTCTAGAGGGTGGCGAAGGGTGTTGATCGGAGGTTGGGGAAGTGTTAAGAGATGATTGAGGGGTTCACAGCCAAACTGTCAGCTATCAAATGTTCCCTAAAAGACATAAGAGAATGTAATGGCTCTTCTCTCATCTGTTCGCACTCATTGATTTCCCTATAATCCATATCAGTTTTGTCATCAATGACCTGATGGCTCAGGAGATCTATTATACCCTGTGGTCCCTTCAGATAAAGGGGAAGTAGGTATCTTCCATATGGACTGCTGGTCATGTGGGAATACCAGGCATTGAAAAAGCTGGCAAAGCAGCAAAGGAAGCCCTGGTCAAACTCAAAACAGACTCAGCATTGCTTCCTGTGGTGGACGTCGGGGAAAAAAATTATAAAAGGCCAGATACCTTTTTTAAAATAAGAGGTAATTTAAGCAATAGTTTAGCAGAGGACCCCAACTTTTTAAGTAAGGTTTCCAGGTTTTTAAAGGAAACTGACCTGAATGGACAACTTGAGTTTCCGTTTCTTTTTTTTTTTAAAATTTTGTTTTTAACTATTTAAATGTTTTTTATGCATTGACGTATTTATCAAAATTGGATTGAGGTTTTAAATGTTTTAAAAAGTGGTGCAAAAACAACCACAGTGGTTGATGCATCCAAAAACCCCAACTATCAATACGGGTTGGTTTCTTTGGGTAAGACCATTTCCTTCAGCTGAGAGATCTCAATGAAAATGTTGGTTAGTACGGAAGAGAGGGATGATCCCATGGCTGCACTTTCATGATGTTCAATGTGCTTATCATTTTAAAGGAAGTATGAGTTCCTGAGGCAGAATTTGCGAGGTCCAGGTTAATCCTTAGCTAATCCCTGTGAGGTGAGGTTTTTGATGAGTAGCATGGAGTCATCAATGGGCGCATTTGTTAACAAGGAGATGACATCAAAGTTCACCAGCATGTTGACTTCTTGGACTTCAGCATTCCGAATAATGTGAATGAAATCCATGGAAGTTTTAGCAAAAAAGTCAGTTTTTCTGGCGAAGAGTTGAAGGGCATGCGCAACAAATTGCGCTAGCTTGTGAGTTGGTGCATCGATGTTGCTGACGATGGGTCGTCAGCAACATCGATGCGTCATCACCTTAAGTGCCATCAAAGCTCGCGGAAATTTGGAAACTAAGAAGAAAAAGAACCACAATGAAACTACAAGATATTAACTTGCATTACTGGAAAGATAGCCCAGGCGTTCACACTAATAGGCAATGGGTCGCATTCTTAAATATAATTACATATTTTATGTATTTTTTACACTCCTTCCCATGTATGGTAAATTTATTCATACATTTATTTATTATATTACCAACACGAAGCCCGGATACATCATGAAATGACTTTCTTGCTTGCAAGAAAGAAAAACATCTTCAATTGCCATTATATATTTGTGGAGAAAGGAAAGTCAAACGTTTGTATGTCTCCGCACATGTCCAATAATTTGATTTTCCTTTTCAGTATTTGATCTTTATACCTAATAAACGAAAATATAGTATCCATAGAGCATACTTTATTTCTCTTTAAAATTAGATCTTATTCTCAATCTAATTCGAAACTTTTCATTCCTCACTTGTTTGTTACTGTTGCCACGGCTACAGCGTCACCAAATGAACGAATCAAAACAAACATTATTGCGTACTTCAGAAAAAGCATTCTTTACACACTCACAGACCATAGGCTTTCCTTTCCAACTGAATGACATGGAGCAAATTTCATAATGGTATGGCTTCTCATTTGCGTAAACAAGGATATACTGCTTCAGGTTGCTAATCTTAGTGAATGTATTTTGGAAAGAATGGACGGGTGACATCATTTGTGAGATATATGCCTTTTAAATTTGGAGAACACCTAATTACATACACAACAATAATACTTGCTGCTGAGATAGTCATGTTTAATTGCTTTGGGCTCTGCTTGAATTGACTGCAGTATCAATCTCTGTAGAAAATATATTTGTAAATGTTCCTTTTTGAAGTAGTTAAGATCGTACGTTTTTGGTAGAATTGAACGGGAGTCAAGTGTCAAACGACAGCTATAAACATCGTCAATAATGTTTAGAAAATAGTATTATTTCACATGCGCAATGATCAAACGATATATTGAGTCCAAATCATTCAAAATGGATAGTTAAAATACAACGGTTATAAATAGGAAGATTCGATATTTAAGTAGTTAACGCAAAATTAGATTTTTATTGTGTTCTGTAGTGAGGGACCATTTTATTTAATATGCTGAATCAATTCGCAAATAATCCCATTAACGCCACAAATCCCTTGCTGTTGTGAAAAACTCCTTTTTAATTATGGTGATTGTGACCTGAATTCATTTCTTCTTCTACTTTCTGTTCGATTGGCATTGCTTTTATTCTTGAAAATGCCATTTTTTAAGGATACAAGTGTGAACTTTATATTTCAAATGCATTTAATGTACTCACTTTCACAGCAAACCGATAATGGTTGATTATATGCAGTTTAATTGAAAACACTATGCATTTAGACGGGCTTTATTTTTATACAAATTCAGAATCAATGGAAACAAAATTTAATTAAATATTGGAGCAATGTAAGACAATAAGAAGTCTCCTTGAGATTGAGTGTTTGTGTACAATAATATAAAAATGTTTAACATCACCAATATAATGGCACGCTCATTTAAACTGTTAAATTCGCATTAAGTATGATGAACGATCATGCATCAATTGTCCTTTGATAATGGAGAATTTAGTAGACCAAAATGTGCAAACATAATAAAATGGCAGCCATCATAATTTCTGTCAAATTTCCTTGAAGAATTAGCAGTTTTAATGTGGCGTTCTTGGATTTATTTTGATGAATGCACCAAACTCAAAGGATTTCATTTTCACCTTACTCATCTCTCAATAAATAATCAGTGTTACAAAAACAGTGTAAAAAAACAGATAGTTTTACATTTGAATGTCCACAATATGAAATGCGCTGTAAGTTGATCAAATTCCACAATAAATAGTATTATTTAGATTTGCTCTACACCTCATGGTGTATAATCATGACTCCACAGCGAATTAAAACTGGTCTGCAGAAATCACGTTGTGGTGTATTATCAAGGGTGGAAAAATCTCTCTTGGGTAGTAGCAAGATTTGTATGATATGTTTTGGGAAATGACCCCATAACTCATCACTGTAATTGAAATGACATGGAAAGAAGACGTGGTCAAGTGTTAAACGATACTCATTTGAAATGGGAAAGTTGAGCTTTAATCAGTTCATTACAGATCTGACTGATGTGAGTCTCCCTGTTAAGTTTCCTATCTATATTAATTCCTAGTATTTTAGAATTTTCAACATTAGTACATTTTTATATACTATAACTGCATACAATATGCTGAGTGTTGTTAGAATTGAAACGTAAATGATTAATATGAAACCTGCCTACTTAGCCTGTCTTTGAGTGGCTCTGAATCGTACCTTTGCATCTTCTAGATTTTGATATTTTTGCACACACAAAGCATGATAGGGATATAAAACATATGTAGGTTTAATTTTACAGGGCACATAAGTAATTATGATGATACCAAAAATAGCTCAAAGACTAGAAATTCTTCATGAAAACATGGGAATTGAAATTATTATTAGAAGCCGAATTAGGCCATGTCTTTATAAACAAATTAACCTTAGAACTACTAAAAATTTAAGAGAAATTAGGTAAATCAGACTTTTGTGCTAAGATACAATTTTCAAGGAAATAATGAAATTAACTCCTAATAATAATAATCTAGAAGGAATTTGAATCCTTAAATGAAACATCCTTATCCTGTTCATTCCCTTTTCTTGCTCGTCTCACATTCTCCCCTCTATTACCATCTTGAACAGTCCCCTGTCGGTCAATATGCCCTTCATCCATTTTTACTTCCTCAATAGGATTTCTCCCAACAACCCTCTCTCTTCACCCACCATACCAAGTACTTTCTCATTGGTTTTCTTCTCGGTCCATTTCACCTTCTCCATTTTCTCCACACCCACATGTCAAAAGCCTCCAGTCCACGACTATCCTCCTGCTTCAATCACCACATTTCCGTATATAACTATGCACCATATCAAAAGTTTCACGAGTCTTTTTTTAATATCCTTACTCAACGTCCCATTCGTCTACTCTCTCCTCCTTATGAAAGCCTCTGTGCCTAGCGTAATTCTTCTCCATACATCCATACTACTATGACCGTATTGGTCCAAATGCTTCAGAGATACGTGAACTGTTCCATCTGCATTAGTTTTTGCCCTCCTATTTTAATGTTTAGCTGAGCTTTTTTCTTTCTAGAAAATTGCATAACCTTTGTTTTATGAATATTGATTCTCATCCCATACCTGTCGCCCTGAATTTCCAATTCACTCAGCAATCCTTACAACCCCTTGGCTGACTGACAAACTAAAGCTTGGTCATCCGCAAACCTAATTAATTTTACGAATTCCATTCTTCCATTTTCTGGCGTAGTTTACGTTTATGCATTTTGTGGTGTTAATGGTTAGTTTTCAATCGGTCATCCACTCTGCTATGCTCTTAAGGTGTTCTTGGACATTTTTTGCGGCATGATTTGGGTCAAAGGAAGTTGACGCTCTAGCTGAGTCATCCGCATGGAGGTAGCTTTTGGGTCGGAGGGGAGGTCGTTAATGTAGAGGTTGAATAGGATGGGTGACAAAATTGATCCTTGGAGAAAGCCTGCGGATATGGACTGGGTAGTTGATTTGGCATTGTTAAGGGCTAGAAAGAATGTGCGGTTTGAAAGAAAGGAGGGGATGGTCTTATTTAGGTATACTGATATGTCGGTTTTAAGCAGTTTATGTATTAAACCAGTTCGCCAGAACTTGTCAAAAGCTCTTTGGAAATCAAGGAAGACTACTTGGGTGTGCTTGTGGATGTGGAAGCCGAAAGTGATCAGTTCAACCAATCTTTTTATTTGCTGAGTCATGGAATGGCGACGGCGGAAGCCAGTTTGCTCAGGTCTGATCAAGTCTAGGGCCGAGATTTCTTCTTGTAGCCTGTTTAAGATGCATTTTTCTAGAAGTTTGCCCATGCGGGGGAGCAGGCCACTGGGTCTATAGTTCAGGATATAAGAAGGATTTTTTTCGGATTTTGGAAGGAGTATTATCTTAGCCGTTTTCAATGACTTTGGGAAGTACGATTGGGAAAGACAGGCGTTGAGGATAGAGAGTAGGTGTTTGATAAAAGATTTAGGAAGGTTTATCAGGTGAAGGTAGGAGATTTGATCGGGTCCCGGTGATGACTTTGTTTTGGAGTGGGACATAATGGAGTAAAGTCCTTGAGGAGTAATTTCCGGGAATATGTGGAATGGGCAAAGTGACAGGCCATAGACACTGATCAACGCTTCTGAATCCAACAAGGATGTATTATTGTTTTAAAAATGCATTCGAAGGAGTCGGCAGAGGTATTTGCTTTGTTGCTGTCATCGTATAGTGCTCTCCCATTATGTGGTATTGGCGGGGTGGGTACCTTTTTCCTTTGCGGACAGTGGGCTAGGGTCCATACCGAATTATCCTTATGTGAGAGTGAACTTATTTTCTCATGCCAAGTTTTTTCCCAATGTTTTCTAGTTTTGGATGTTACAAGGTTTCAAAGTGCACAGAAGCCGATTTAATCTTGGCGGAGATTAGTGCGTTGCCAGAGGGCTCTGGCCTTGTTTCTAAGTGAAATCAAGTGCAAAATATCCGGAGGTAGTGTGGCACCAGCGATGGAGGCCGGAGAAGGAGGGTAGCAAGAGCGATGAATGATTTTGGTTAAGGTGCTTGTAAAATCTTGAGCCGCTGTCTCTATGCTGTCTGGAGTGCTAGCAGGAGATGGGACAAGGTTAATGGCTAAGCAGTTTTCTTTAAATAGTTTCCAGTTAACTCTTCTAGTTGTATGAAGGAGGGTAGGAACGCAGTAAAATATGGGGCAGTGGTCCGAGGCTGAGTTATCTAGGTTAAGGATTTGGAATGCGATATCTGCGAATAATAGAACTACATCCAGGATATCGGAGGAGTGGGGGTGATGATGGAAGTGGGTAGGGAATGGCGGTGAGTGAATTGCGATATTTTTGGTAAATAGGAGCTTATGAAGGGCTCGCCTTTGTGTAGTAGTGGTTTTTCCAGCTTTTGTTTTTTGTATTTTATGCCATTTATGTTCCATTGTAAAACTTTAAGGAAGTGGTTGTTTATTTGTGAATTAGGCACCATTTACAAGTTGAAGAAGGGCTGGTATAAGGTCATTGGTTATGATGCTAATAAGGGTTTTATTGTCAGTAGGAGAGAGAAGTTTCGTAATTATGCTCAATAGAGCAGTTCTTATATTTGCGGTTGATGATTTGTCATTGATTGAGGGAGACTGTGATCCAGAGGTTGGCGGAGGGTGTTGATCGGAGGTTGGGGGAGAGTTAAGAGATGATTGAGGAGTTCACAGCCAAACTGTCAGCTATCAAGAGGGCCCTAAAAGACATAAGAGAATGTGATGGCTCTTCTCTCATCTGTTCGCACTCATTGATTTCCCTATAATCCATATCAGTCTTGTCAACAATGCACCTGATGGTTCAGGAGATCTATTATACCCTGTGGTCCCTTCAGATAAAGGGGAAGTAGGTATCCTCTACATGGACTGCTGGTCATGTGGGAATACCAGGCATTGAAAAGGCTGGCAAAGCAGCAAATGAAGCCCTGGTCAATCTCAAAACAGACTCAGCTTTGATTCCTGTGCTGGATGTCGGGGCTGCCTTGCTGAATTTGGTTCTGAACCAGTGGAAGGAAGCTTGGTGATTCTTGCAAAAAGAGGAAGTTAAGGCCATAAATTTGGTTGTTTTGACAGGGCCCTCTTCCATCTGGAACATTCAGAGGGAAGAGGTCAGGATCACGCGCATGAGAATAGGGCACTTAGCCCTCACGCACTCTTCATGGAGACAAAAGTGCAACCTTGCTGCAATGTTTGTAACTTGCACCTGATTGTGACTCAGAAATAAATTATAAAAGGCCAGATACCGTTTTTAAAATATGAGATAATTTAAGCAATAGTTTAGGAGAGGACCCCAACTTTTTAGGAAAGGTTTCCGAGTTTTTAAAGGAAACTGACCTGAACGGACAACTTGAGTTTCCGTTTCTTTTTTTTTAAATAATTTCGTTTTTAACTATTTACATGTTTTTTATGCATTGACGTATTTATCAAAATTGGATTGAGGTTTTAAATGTTTTAAAAAGTAGTGCAAAAACAACCACAGTGGTTGATGCATCCAAAAACCCCAACTATCAATACGGATTGGTTTCTTTGGGTAAGACCATTTCCTTCAGCTGAGAGATCTCAATGAAAATGTTGGTTAGTACGGAAGAGAGGGATGATCCCATGGCTGCACTTTCATGATGTTCAATGTGCTTATCATTTTAAAGGAAGTATGAGTTCCTGAGGCAGAATTTGCGAGGTCCAGGTTAATCCTTAGCTAATCCCTGTGAGGTGAGGTTTTTGATGAGTAGCATGGAGTCATCAATGGGCGTATTTGTGAACAAGGAGATGACATCAAAGTTCACCAGCATGTTGATGTCTTGGACTTCAGCATTCCGAATAATGTGAATGAAATCCATGGAAGTTTTAGCAAAAAAGTCAGTTTTTCTGGCGAAGAGTTGAACAGCATGCGCAACAAATTGCGGTAGCTTGTGGGTTGGTGCATCGATGTTGCTGACGATGGGTCGTCAGCAACATCAATGCGTCATCACCTTAAGTGCCATCAAAGCACGCGGAAATTTAGAAACTAAGAAGAAAAAGAACCATAAAGAAACTACAAGATATTAACTTGCATTACTGGAAAGATAGCCTAGGCGTTAACACTAATAGGCAATGGGTCGCATTCTTAAATATAATTACATATTTTATGTATTTTTTACACTCCTTCCCATGTATGGTAAATTTATTCATTCATTTATTTATTATATTACCAACACGAAGCCCAGATACATCATGAAATGACTTTCTTGTTTGCAAGAAAGAAAAACATCTTCAATTGCCATTATATATTTGTGGAGAAAGGAAAGTCAAACGTTTGTATGTCTCCGCACATGTCCAATAATTTGATTTTCCTTTTCAGTATTTGATCTTTTTACCTAATAAGTGAAAATATGGTATCCATAGAGCATACTTTATTCTATTCTATCTGCTCTGGTTTTTGCCCTTCTATTTTAATGTTTAGCTTAGCATTTTTCTTTCTAGACAATCACTTAAACTTTGTTTTTTTAATATTGAATCTCATCCCATACCTGTCGCCCTGAATTTCTAATTCACTCAGCAATCCTTACAACCCCTTGGCTGACTGACAAACTAAAGCTTGGTCATCAGCAAACCTAATTAATTTTACAAATTCCCCGCCCACTTTCATTCCTACCTCCAGTTCTTCCCATGCCTCTTTCATCATTTCTTCTGCATTGTTGTTCAAGATGGCATCAACTTTGGCCGTACAACGATGTGGCTCTTGTAAAACAAGAGTCGAAGTACGTGATATGGTCGTTAGTTGCAATATTTGCTCAGGTGTATGTCACCATAAATGCTCCGGCTTAATTGATATAACATTAAAAGCTCTCTCGGACTGCCATGACATTTACTGGAAGTGTTTTTTATGCCGTGTAAATAAGCCCAATATTTACAATATTGCGGCCGACATTGAAAATTTGAAAATGGAGTTTCAAACTCTCCAATCTACCGGATCCACGGAATGTACTACCTTGCAGCCAATTGCAAAGGAAGCTGTAACGTTGTCTACGGAATTGAAACCTGAAGTCAACGAACAATTAGGCCTCAATAGTGACAACTCCGATTTGTGCCCCAAAAATGTGAACGCAAAATTTAACAGCATGAGTTTCGAATCCATCGTTACTGACGAGGAAGGTTTTCAAAAGGTGAATTACAAGAGAAACAAACGCAAACGAAATACGGTTTTTGGGAGTGTAAGCAGCCTGCTGTTACGTGCAATTTTGTGGGAGTTCCTCGCAAGACTTTCTTCTACGTTGGTCGTGTCCAGTCCAATGCAACGCCTGATGACATTGTGAAGCATCTGTCCGGAATATTTCCTGGGAATGACTTCAAATGTGAAAGTTTGAGAGTTGGTGAAGTTTATAATTCTTTTTAACTCTGTGCGCCAATTAGCCTTAAGGATCAACTTCTTAAAGAAGATATTTGGCCAGTAGAAGTGAAAGTTGGGAAATTTTTCCCACCAAAACCGCGGAAATTGACCCGTACTCATGAAGAGACAGAGAATATTGCTGAAGGGTCAGCTGCGGTGGTAAATCCGAACTCCGAGTTGAAAACTAGTGATGCGCTGGTACCTACCTCAGCAACAAGGGGCCACACCAATAACACTACGGAAAAGTGTTCCTTAGAGAAACGTGTTACCCGCCTCAAAACGGGAATATCATAACCAAAGTCCTTTTGACTAGATAGTATTAATTTATTTTGCCAAAATGTGAGATGTCTACGTAATAAGATAACGGAGATAGAGGCAATAGTCAAACATGGTGGCTACAATGTGCTATGTCTCAATGAGCACTGGATTGCAAAAAATGAATTTGATGTGTATAACATTAGCGATTTTGGCTTGGCATCATTCTACTGCCGATCTGTAGCAAAAAAACGGTGGTACCTGTATTTATGTCCTGAAAGGTATGCCCTTCAAGGTAATTGACTTGGACAAATTCTGTCTGGAATTGATTGCACTTTGAAATATCTGCGATCATATTGAAGGACCTGAATTTGATCATTGCTTCTGTGTATCGCTCCCCTAATGGTGTTTTTTAACACTTCTTCAATCAACTGGAACTAGTACTATCCCTATTCTTGACTCTGAAAGCCAATATCATAATTTGTGGAGATCTCAACTTTGACATAACACTAAAAACTAGTGATTGTCAGGTTCTTGAAAATCTTTTGCTTTCTTATAATTTATACTGGGCAAACAAACAGCCTACTCGACTTTCTGCATGCCTAGATAATGTAATTACCAATTATGGTCCTGAACTGTACAGTATAAGTGTTATTGACTATCTCTTATCTGACCATCAAGGCATAAGCTTCACTTTTAATGCTCAAATAACTCAAAAGATATATCCAAATAGAGGTAAAACCATAATCGTGAGGCCCATAACAATGGAATGTTTAGAGAGTTTCTAACTGCTTCTATCTTGTATTGATTGGCATGGTTTTTGCACAGACTCTGTAGAACAATCACGTTTTTCAAGTTTTTTAGGTAATTTCCTAGGCATTTTTGAGCAATGCTTTCCTAAAAAAATTCTAAACTCTATCCCCACTAAAAATAAAAAAAATCTCTGGTATACTGGGGAGTTATTAGCTCTTAGAAATGATTTACTTAGTTACTACCACTCATACCAAACCAGTGGAAGCCAGCATGACAAAGAGGCTTACTTGAAATACAAAAGAGATTATTATAATTTAGTTAGGTGTGCAAAAAATAATGCTTACAAGGATTTTATATTGAATGCAAAAATAAACAAAAGGCAGCATGGAGTATAATCAATCAAGACGTTGGTCATGGTAATGGAAAAGAAAATCTTCCTTTCACCCCAGATGCTGTAAATAATTTTTTCTTAAAAGCTGTTGAAGACAATTTGTTCTCTCGAAAAGTTGACGCTGCCAATATTGGTAATATGCTGCAAAATCTTCCTCCGAAAAATTTCAATTTTAAATGGAATTTTGGTACTCACCTTGATATTATATCGACTGTTAAAAAATTTAAAAAATCCAACAGTAAGGATATTTATGGTCTTTCTAACTCCCTAATAAAGGACATTATTGTGCTCATTGCGGAACCATTAGCAATGTTAGTCAATTTATGTTTTGAGACAGGAGATTTTTCAACAGCTCTAAAATATTCCAAAACAGTACCTGTTATAAGAAAGGTGATAAAGATGATTTAGCTAACTACCGCCCCATTTCCAAGGTCCCCGTTTTTGGTAAAATTTTTGAAGCTATTATGAAAGATCAAATATGTAATTTTTTTGAGTTAAATAATCTGTTTTCCAAATCCCAGTATGGCTTTCGATCTGGGAAATCTACAATTTTGGCAGTAGAGTCCATAGTTAATTATGTCATTAATGCATTTGAAGAAAAGGAATCAGTCTCAGTGACACTATGTGATCTTAGTAAGGCCTTCGACTGTGTTAATCATTCAATATTACTAACAAAGCTAGAATATTATGGTATTAAGGGAGTTGCACTGAAACTAATGAAGTCATATTTGGATGATCGCCACCAATTGGTTGAACTTGATGACTGTCAGTCTGCAGTTCTTAAAGTAAAATGTGGTGTACCACAGGGCTCTGTGCTTGGCCCAGTACTTTTCATTACCATGATTAATGATTTGCCCTGTAATATGAAACCTAGATCTGTTTTATATGCTGATGACACTACTTTTGTGCAAAAGTGTCAACATCAAGAAGATGCAAAGTTACGATCTAGCGCTACCCAAAAACAGGCTAAGGAATGGTTTGATGTTAAACATTTACAATTAAATACTAACAAAACTCAGCATATTGTGTGCAGTCTTAAATCAAAAACAACTGATATTGAAACTGCTAAAATACTAGGAATTTATATTGATACCAAACTTAATTGGGAGACTCAAATCAGTCAGACCTGTAATAAACTTAGTAAAGCTGTTTATATGTTAAGAAAGCTCAACTTTATCATTTCAAATGAGTATCGTTTAACACTTTACCATGCCTTCTTTCAATGTCATTTGAATTATGGTGTTGAGTTATGGGGTCATTCCCCTCATGTTAAACAAATTTTGCTACTGCAAAAGAGAGCTATTCGCTCTCTTGCTAATATACCACCATGTGATTACAGCAAACCTTTATTTATTAGGTATAGAATCATGACTGTATTTTGTTTGTATATCTTTAAGGCTCCGACTCATGTGAAAGTTAATCTAGAAACTTACCAATTAAGATCCAACCTCCATAACTATTCCACAAGAGGTAAATTGAATCTAAATACTACTTATTGTAGATTGTCATTAACATACAACACATTTAACAATATGAACATACCACTGTATAACTATCTGCCTACTCAGTTGAAATCAGATGCTATCCAGAGTTTCAAGAATAGGGTATATACCTGGTTACTTGCTCACCCACTATACTCATTGGATGAATTCTTTTGTGACAATTTTCATCACATTTAAGAAAGTATGTTTATATGTTAAATAATACTTATATTGACGACATTTAATATGGTTGTACCATTTTTAAAATGAATAAAGTATTATTACTATTATTATTATTATTATAGGTTGAACAGCAATGGTGATAGTGGGCAACCCTGCCTTACACCTCTTCCTTACACTACCCATCAGGACTCTTCATTTCCTACTCGCAACTGAGCAGTCTGAGACATACTACCTTGATCAAAAAGTTCCCGGAATAACCACCGTGTGGCGCTCCCATCGTTCCGATTTGAGTTCTGTTTTTTTTTGTTAAATTGGTACATCTGTTGTTGATATTCCCTTTAAATCTTAGTGTCATAACTTGACATTTGCAAAAGTTACGTAGCCAAGAGTACATCTATCTCTGTGTGTGTTGGCGATTTTTTACAATTGCAGAAATGGATTTAAATTTGCAACAACGAACTTGTATTAAATTTTGCGTAAAAACGGATTTAGTGGCGCACGGACGTTGGAAATGTTGGAAAAGTGTTTCGGCAACGATTCTCTAAAAAAAACGGTCGTTTACCAGTGGCACGAGCGGTTCAGAAGTGGTCGTGAGTCAATCGAAGATGATGAACGCAGTGGCAGACCATCGACATCAAAAGTCGGTGAAAAAATTGATAAAGTAAAAGAAATGTTGGTCAATAACCGCAAATTAACCATCAGAGAAATAGCGGAGGACTTGAACATTGCCTATGGATCCGCCCAAGGCATTGTGGTTAATGATTTGGGTTTCCGTCGTGTAGCAGCAAAGTTGGTGCCAAGAGACCTCAATTTCATGCAAAAAAGAGACCGTGTTGACGTCGCAAAAGACATGATTTGCGAGGCTGAATCCGATCCCACATTCATCAAAAGGATCATTACTGGAGACGAGACGTGGGTTTATGAGTACGAAACGCAATCCAGACATCAGGCAAGTGAATGGCGTTCACCAAATGAGCCGAGACCAAAAAAACCACGTCGTTTTCAGTCAAAAAAGAAGGCAATGCTGACGGTTTTCATGGATTACAACGGTGTAGTGCATCATGAATTTTTGCCAGAAGGCCAGACAGTAAACAAAGAGTATTATTTGGGCGTTATGAGACGTTTGCGTGAAGCAATTCGCCGAAAGAGACCAGAAATGTGGGCAGAAAACTCGTGGATTTTGCACCATGATAACGCACCGTCGCACAGTGCTATCATTATTCGTAATTTTTTGACGAAAAATGCAACAAATACCATCCAACAGCCACCGAATTCACCTGATTTGGCTCCCTGTGACTTCTTTCTGTTCAATCGAGTTAAAAAACCATTACGGGGAACGCGTTTTAGCAGCCGAGAGGAAGTAATGGAAAAATCGCAGGAAGCACTGATGGACATACCGAAAACCGAATATAAAAAATGTTTCGAGGATTGGATCAAGCGATGGCATAAGTGTGTTGCAGTCGATGGGGATTACTTTGAAGGGGACAATATAGATTTAGATGAATAAACTTGTACTTTTAATTTTCTGAATAAATTCCGGGAAATTTTTGATCAAGGTAGTATACAGGTTGCGGATTAGTCTTCTTTCCCGCCAATCTATTCCTATTTCCTGCAATATACTCATTAGTTTTTCACAATTCACTCTATCAAATGCTTTTTCGAAAGCTAAAAAACAGGCAAATACATCCTGGTTGGGTTCTATATTCCTCTCGATTAATAATCTCATTACTGCAATGGCATCACGCGTACCTCTCCCCTTCTTAAACCCTGAAAATGTCTCGCAAGTTTGATGGGCATTTAAACAAAACAGAGGGACAAGGTTAGAATAAAATTGATGTTGACTTTTAGTCATTAATAATTGTGAAGAGTTCACGGATTAAATGTTTAATTTTGTGTGTTCCGGGGAAGAAAGTGGTGATAATATTAGGGCTTTTTGGCAGTTTGGTTTGATGAAGGGAGTGTGTTTGGTTGAGGGTTAGGATTTTACTGCTCAGTAGCATTCATGGTACCTACATTTTCTCAGAGAGTCATGTAGCTGATACAAGTACTTCTGATGGGAGGGGATGTTGTTGCAGAGACGGAAGCCACGGACTGAGAGAGAATGGGATGGAGCGCTTTGTATGAGGTGGATGGCAGCTGTCGAAATCAAGCTATTGTTCTTACTAGTTGGTTTAACGTGGACTGAGGTATAAAAGGTATTCTTTTGGATGTGAATGTTGATATAGAGGAAAGTGATATTCGAGTCGGGTATGGATGAAGTGAATGATACTGATGAGAATTTGAGAGAGGAAATAAAAGGAGATAAATTTTTGCGTCTGAGGAACCAAAGGAGGAAAATATCATTGATATAGTGGGCCCAGAAGAGTGGTTTGAAGGTTTGTTATTGCAGAAAGTCATGTTCTAGTTTACCCATAAAAAGATTGGCGTATGTAAGAGCTATACGTGTTCCCATTGCAGTGCCTTTTATTTGTAAATGTATTTTATCGTTGAATTGAAATTATATAGTGAGTGTCCTTTCTTTGTGTCCCTATGGTTTAAAAATCTACATCTGTGTTATTTTGTGATTATATATTTATGTATATATATATATATATATATATATATATATATATATATATATATATATATATATATATATATACATATTTATATATATATACATATACATATATATATATACATACATATACATATATATATATATATATATACATATATATACATATATATACATATATATATACACATATATATATATATATATATATATATATATATATATATATATATATATATATATATACATATATATATATTTATATATATATATACATATGTTATTATTATTAGGTAATATACCCGTTAAGTTAGGTTTTTGGATGGACAAAGCTACTAAATAAAACATATTGTGTCTCGTAAAAAAACACAAAATCCAGCATCCTACTCCATCAAGTCCCTCTTCAACTCTGATTGCTCTAGGCCTCCCTTCATCCCGTCCAACTTCCCTATCCTGCTCCTTCCCTTTCCTCGTTTGTCTTACATTCTCCCCTCTATCACAGTCTTCAACATCCCACTGCCGGTCAATACCCCCTTCACCCTTTTTTCCTGACTCTGTAGGATTGCTCCAAACAAGCCCCTCTCCACGCCCACCATACAGAGTACTTCCTTGTTTGTTTTCTTCTCTGTCCATTTCACCTTCCCCATTCTTCTCCACACCCACATTTCAAAAGCCTCCAGTCTACGTCTATCCTCCTGCTTAAATGACCACATTTTCGCACCGTACATAGCTATGCTCCATATCAGTGTTTTTACGAGTCTTTTTTTAACATCCTTACTCAACGTCCCTGTCATCAACTCGCCTCTCCTTGTGAAAGCCTCTTTGCCTAGCGCAATTCTTCTTCTTACGTCCCTACTACTTTGAATGTGTTGGTCCAAAATACCACCGTGGTATGTAAACTTTCTATCTGCTCTGGTTTTTGCCCTAATATTTTAATGTTTAGCTTAGCATTTTTCTTTCTAGACAATCGCTTAACCTTTGTTTTATTAATATTGATTCTCATCCCGTTCTGTCGCACTGAATTTCCAATTCACTAAGCAATGCTTGCAATCCCTTGGCTAACTGACAAACTAAAGCTTGGTCATCAGCAAACCTAACTGATTTTACTAATTCCCCACCCACCTTCATTCATACCTCCAGTTCTTCCCATGCCTCTTTCATCATTTCCTCGGCATATAGGTTGAACAGTAATGGTGATAATGAGCAGCCCTGCCTTACACCTCTTCCTAACCCTGCCCAGCCGGACTCCCCATTCCCCACTCGCACCAGAGCAGTCTGAGACATATGCAGGTTGCGGATTAGCCTCCTGTCCCGCCAATCTATTCCTATTTCCTGCAATATACTCATTAGTTTTTCCCAATTCACTCTATCAAATGCTTTTTCGAAAGCTACAAAACAGGCAAATACATCCTGGTTGTGTTCTATATTCCTCAGAATTAATAATTTCATTACTGCAATGGCATCACGTGTACCTCTCCCCTTCCTAAACCCAAACTGATCCTCCCCTAAGTAATCATATGCCCCATTCTCCATCCTTTTGTTTATGATCCTGAGAACAACTTTAGCTGCATGGGATATCAAACCTATCATCCTGTAGTCCTCACATGATGTTCCCCTAACCTCTTTGGAATTGGAATTAAAAATGATCTCACAATGTCTTCCGGCCAGATTCCCTCCTCATAAATACTACGGATCAGCCCATATAGCCTCTTCCTCCCACATTTTCCTAAGCCTTTTAAAATTTCGGCGGAAATGTTATCCATCCACACAGCCTTATTTAGTTTCATCTCCCTTAATGCCCTTTCTATCTCATTGTCTAGTATGCCTGGACCTAAGCCATCTTCCTCTACGTCATGTTCCTCTTCTATGTCTAACTTTGTTGGTCTAAGTTCTTTATTATTCCTTCCATCTCTCTTGGATCTTCCCTGCATCCAATATTACCTTACCCATCCTTATCTCTAACTGCGATCGTTGATCTCCCTTTCTTACTTCCCGATAAAGAGTTAACATTGCTGTACAGCGCACCGATTTCACCCTTCCTCTGCAGACTTTCCATATCCTCGCACTGTCTTCCACCATGCTTCTTTTGCTTTATTTGTTGCCCGCCTCAATTTATTGTTTAATTCTTTGTACTTCATTTTGCCTAATTCTGTATTTACATTCTTCTATTTTCGCCGGTCATCCATCTTTGTAATCATCTCATCCGTGATCTATGGTTTCTTGGTCCTTTTAGCGTAAACGATTCCAATAGTGTCTTTTGCAACTTTAGACAACCCTTTCTTGATACATTCCCATTTTCCCTTGATAGTACGTAGCTCTTCACCATCCGCCATGATTTCTCCTACCACCTGTTTGAATTCCTTCATTTTCAAACCATTTAATGCTTCTACATTCCATTTTCCAACTCGCCGCCCCTGCCGTATTTTTTCGAAACGGACGCTACAGTTCATAACAACTAAATTGTGGTCTAAGTCCGCATCCGCTCCCGGGAAGCTGTGCGAATTTATCACACGTTTGCTAAAACTGTGTCTAACCAGGATATAATCTAGCTGATACCTCTCCGAGTCACCTGGCATTTTCCATGTATACCTGCATCTTTTGTGGTGTCTAAACCAAGTGTTGGTGATGACTAGCCCGTCTCCAGCAGAACTTAACTGCTTTCTCCCCGCGGTCATTCCTTGTGCCTAAACCGTAGTCCCGGACCTCATCACCATCTCTTCCTTAGCCTACCGTCGCATTCCAATCCGCCATCACTATCAAATGTTTCCCTGCAGGTTCAAACGCGATTATGTCCTCTAACTGATCGTATATCCTATCGACCTCCTCTGCCTTCTGGTTGCTCGGTTGCATGTATACCTGAATAATAACCAAGTTCGTCGGTTCTGTTTTTATCTCTACTAGTAGTATTCTATCTGGTACCGGCTCTATGTTGACTACGCTTCTCCCTACCTCATCATTTAATACTATAGCAACCCCTCGTTGGCTCTCGTCCCCGCCGCTGTATATTATTCTATACTTATCACTCCAATAATTCCCGCTATCTTTCCATCTCACCTCGCATAGACCTAAAATATCGATATTTCCCCTTTCCATCTGTCGCTTATCATTCACCAGTTTCCCTGTCCTCATCATTGTCCTGACATTCCACGTTCCTATTCTAATTAATTTGGTCTCCTTCTGTTGCGTTTTCTGTCCTGCTGCTGCCGGTTTTCTCTTGCAAGGGTTTCGTGGGATGACGACCGCGGAAGCCTTGCCTCCCCCGCTGCCGGCTACCACACACGGCCGATTGGGCCGAGCCCCATAGTTGCCAGGACTCAAAATCTTTGTATAGTCCATAATGTTAATCTTTGGAATGGTAATTGAGGTAGTTTCCCGTTGCGTTCCTCAATCGTTTTTTTAACGAGACACCATGATTTCTTGGCCGCCCCACTTGGGTCCGACGCCATTGCAGCCGCCTCACTGAGGAACAGACGCTGCGTGGACTACCTTTCGTCTGGCTCCAAACCTTTCACCTATCTGGCATTGGTGACCCTACCAGGAGCAATTATTATTACTCCCGCCAGCACAGCTCTAGGGGTCATCGGAACGCACGAGCCATTCCACCACGTGAAGATTGTAGTCCGGGGAGGGTTATATAAATATATATATATATATATATATATATATATATATATATATATATATATATATATATATATATATATATATATATATTTCCAACAGGAATATTTTATTAGTTGAATAATATATCGGTCCTTTCTATTTTATAATTTCCATTTCATCTGTACTTATCGTCATTTTAGAGATAGCTTCACATACCTGTGATTATAAATATGAAAAAATAGCAGTCTTAAGTTATGTGAATATTTATTTATAACATTAAAATGTTAAGGGGTTAAGAACCCATTTCAATTATATTTTGCAAAAAAATTAGTCTCCATTTATGCTGTAAATAATTGATAGTAACGACCAATGAATGCATTGAATCATGAATGCTTTTGACTATATCTACCGTAAGTATGCAGAAGATGAGAGCCAGGCGATTGAAATCAATTTCAAAGATGAGAAAGATCAAAATATCAAAAAAACTATGAACGCGACGACAAAATATGTCGCCTCACTGCTTTTACGCTATGATTTGAAAGTCGAAACGAGACAAAGAAACTGCGGGAGATGCCGCAACAGTAACTTTTAACGGACACATCCGGCATCTCCCGCAGTTTATTTGGAATTTGTCAAGGTGTAAACAGATAAGTGTTTAAAAGTTGGCTCTTTAACCGTGTGGCGCATCCCGCACACGACTACGAATACCTGTGGCATTGTATGTACAGTATTTCGTCACAACATCTTGTTCCTTTAAAACCCTCAAAAAACCCTGCCTGTGTTCACCGAGTGTCTCAATTTCGCCGGCGTCCGAGGCTTCGGCCGCCGGGATTCGGAGAGCGGCGCTGCCGGACTCTCTCGGAAGTCGAGGTTCCGATCATGTTTTGTGTCGAGCGGCGGTTGACCGCCTAGTTCATCAAGAAGCGTGCGGTTTGACTCTCGACTTCTGCTGCCGGGAAGGCCGTGCTTTCGTTCTGTTTACTGGATCAAGACTGGCCTTGACTTTTGGTGTAGAGCTTAGGCTCATTTTTATTTGCTACCAACGGTCGCGTGTAGCGGGGAGGGAGTGCGCACGAGTGTTTATTTCTTTCTTGGAGTGCTTTCGGTGCGCTCTCCATTTTTTCGGGCTGGCGTCCTGAATTTGATTTGTTTCAAAATGGTCGTACATCACGTGGACACGCTCGCCTTGCAAATTGACGATAAGGCGAAGGCCCCTGCTCCGTTGGAGGTCCACCTCCTTACACTAGAACCACTGGGCCTCACACCGGAAGAGATTATGGCGATCTAATTTGGATATAACCGCCATTTGGTATTTTTGAAGTTGGCACCTGAAGCTACTATGAAGAGGATTATATATTTTATCCCACGAAAGCTACCGTTTTCATCCCTAAAGATCCAAGGACGACGATTACCATTGACTAGACTTTCGGTAGCCTTTGTAATGTCTGGGTTCTTCGTCTTCCCGTGGAGACCCCATTGGAAGATATAACAAGTGAGCTTCAACGTTTTGGAAAAATCCATCGCTCGTGGGAGAACAGGTGGGAGGGCGACAAAATGGCGCGCGTGCTGACAGGTACGACAGTGGTGCGGATGACGGTGGAAAGAAATATCCCGTCGTACCTCCACATTGGCGGCAACCGGGCCATCATTCAATCTACGAGGGTCAGCGCCGCACCTGCGCCCGTTGCAACCAAGAAGGCCATGGTGGAGGAAAGCCAAGGTGTCGGCAATATTCCCAGGGGTCCTCTTAGAGGTGGACCAATTCGATCGATCTCCTCCGGTTTCTCCCGACGGAGCCCCTTCGGCAGATGACCTCCAGTCCACTCCCGGCCCCCCAAGAGGCCACCTCCTGGGTTGGGCCGGTTACCAGCTGTGCTGCCTAAAAGAAGGCCCCCCGTTGAACGCTGCCGAGTTACCCGCTCTTCGTAGAGACCACGGCTGGGTCTTCTTCTTCGGACGAGGTCGAGGGGGAGGTATGCAGTGACAACTCGAGGCCTCGATCGTCGGCACGTCGGACGAAGCGTCCCGGGAAGCGGCGAAGCTCTTGTCGCTTGGGCTCGAGCGCCGACCGAAGCGACGTAAGCCAAGACCAGGACTCTGGTAAGTGATGTCCGGTGCCCATAGCTGTCCTCTCATTCCAGCAATTAATATTATTTCGCTTAATATTGCTGGTGTTTATAGCGCTTTAAAAAGTGCAGTCCAACGTTTTCTCCGCGATCTCAGGGCTGATGTAATCCTCCTTCAAGAGGTAAAAGAGGACATACTCCGGGATACAAACATCTTTCAGGCTTTCGGCAATTTCGCCGAAAGTCATTCTTGCACCACCACCCTAGTCCGAAATGGCATTCCGTTCTCTCGTGTTCGCCGCCACGCTTCAGGCCGAAAAACGTTCGCTATCGTGAATGGTATCCATATCACGAACCTTTACGCTCCCTCCGGTGAGCGCGCGAGGGCAGAGCGCGAAACATATTTTAATGAACTCCTTCTCCCCTACCAGTATTCTTTCTTGGGGAGGGCCATATTGGGCGGAGATTTCAACTCCATCTACCGCCGAGAGGGTAGTGCCTCGAAAAGGGATGGGGTGACATACTATCCAAGCCGGGCACTCTCACTGATTCGAGCGATTGACGCAGTGCGTTCTTATTGCGCCGGTCCCACCCTCTTCACGCGATCTGGGCCTAACTCTCGGACGCGGATTAACTGCCTCTTCGTCTCGGCATCCCTAAAGAATGATGTTTAGAGAGTGGACACGTGCCCCTACGCGCGGAAGGATCTGGCCAGAAGTTTTCGTCCTCAGCGTCTACCCAGTTAGTGAGGGGTGCCTGAACTTCCTCCTGGAATGGCGCCACCTCAACTACATAGCCCCTTTTTACCTTTTGTTCGCTGCTACGAATGTTACAAAGTAATATGGGGACATTGCCTTCAGGTGACACCGAAGCAATTCTCGAAAGAATAAATAAATCTCTCTCGCTGCCAATGACTCGCACTTCTTTGCATTCAACCATCTCACTCTTATCTTCGACAACACAACGGATAAACGGCGCTACTCTAATAGATTCCTCTGATACAATTTTGCTCGATCGGCCAATCCCATTACTAGCGCCGGTCTGAGTTTCGCGAACTTTGCCATCGCACAAGGGGACAACAAATCTATCCTCTCTTACTGGCGAAAAAACACAATCATCACCCGACTTCTTTATTCCAAACCGGGAGTCGGTGGAAACCTCGAAGACATCGCCGTTAACTTCGTCCCTAGCGGTGCAGCTTGCTTGCGTGGCGGGTGGCAATCTCTCTATGACTCTTTCGGCCTTCGCCACCTCTGCTAATTTCTGTGAATCCTTATTTAGAGATCCGTTATCCTTATTCCCTTCTGTCGATTCCTCCGTCGTTACTTGAAAACAAATTCCCTCCATACTGCCGTTCATTCGCGAGTTACATTTCATTATCTCTGCCGGAAAAGCACTTTGGTTTTTAGTGTCGCTTATCGTTTTTTCCTCAAGGGATGCTAAATTATACGTGGCCATTTGCGAATCATTGCCATTAATTATACCATAAATGAAAGAATCAAACGCCTTGACCTCTTTGGAAACTCCAATTTCATGGGCGCCAATGGGCTCGTTCATCTGCGATGTTACGCCATCAGATTTAAGGTCTGTCTCGTGTCCCTCACCCATTCTTATTGGCCGTTTATTGAACGATATACTTTTCCCGTAACAAACCATAAAATCAAGGCAACAATTTCAGAGTGTTAAAATCATTCGCCTTGACTGGGATTCAAACCCAGATCCCGCAATATCCGGTTGAGTGCCTTAGCCACTTAAGCTACCGAGGCGTCCTCTTAAACTCTGAAATTTTGGGGCTTTTAAGGGAACAACAGCACTCGACCGGATATTGAGGGATCTGGGTTCGAATCCCAGTCAAGGCGAATGATTTTTACACTCTGAAATTGTTGCACTGAAATGCACATTAGCGGATGACTCCGTTAAAAGTTACTGTTGCGGCATCTCCCGCAGTTTCTTTGGAATTCTTAAAATCAAGGCCTAGAAGACCGTCATAGTTCGTTTCCCCAAAATCCACTACTAAGTTGTCATGGGGATATAATTTATGATCAATCAAAAATTGCACGAACTCTCTCCGATGATTGGCAAGGGATGACCTGACGCGCTTCGCACCCGAGAATTGTAATCAGAATTCCTTAATTGGCCAAAAGGAAATTTTTTACTATCAATGATGGTAACGGCTGCTCTCGTTTCCACTAGAAAATTGTTATCTTTCCTAAAATTATTAACTACTATTGTCCATCCTGTTTCTTGCGAACCCTTCTGTCTCAATCAAGTTTGTTGGATTACGAACCAACACAAACCTACCAATCTCTTCCTTCAGCCCAATTAAAAATTGCACAAGAAGTCTACCTTGAATTCTTCGCTGTTTCTGAATCAATCTCGCCCCATGACTCGCGTAGCCTACGGGCGACATGGCGCAATCTGGTTGGAAATTCTGCGACGCTCTCCAGCGGTTTTTGTACGCAAGTGTTAAATATTTTTTCTAACATGATTGGAGATGCCTTTAGTGAAAATCTCCTTTTGAGATTAATGGAAAAGTCCGCGTATGAACCTAATATGTGATGACTTGCAGAGACAAAATCCGCGGCGGTTCCTCCAAGCCGAAGTTGAGCGACTCCTAAGGTTTGTGCTTCATTCCAACTACTAAGATGACTTACAATACGAACGCTTTCCAAAAATTTGCCAACCCCAATCTCATCTTCCCCGCTAAACGTTGGAAATAAATGAATCTGGCTGCCAATAGCGGCGGTTAGCGCTGCTTCTCCGCAGCCATTTTGCGGACTCGCGCTACTTCCCGGCTGTTCTAAGACATTAACCAAAGGTGTGAAGTTGAGTGCAGTGCCGAATTTCAATCCATTTGCGGTTTCTTGATAATCGAGAAAAGGGTTAGGGTTCCCCAGTCTATGAGGGTTAAGGCCATCCATCGCGAAATTCAACCCAATGCTAATTACATTAAAATTTCACTGCGCTTAATTAATTTATTTTTTCATACTCCGAGTGTATCCGATACCCATGGTGGGCGCTGAATGGGCTAATTGATGGTTCCTGATGAAGTGACCCTTAGTTTAGTTGCGCGCAGAGAATCGCAATGAGGTTATAGCACGTGTCTTAAAATAATAATTCGTTAGGTCAGCACAGATTAGCATATCCCACCTGTCCGAGAAAATACGGAACTTCCGATTTAAAGAGGTACACGGGCACATGATAATCTATGAGACACTGTCGCATACACTGAATAAATCACTAGTCCAACCGTGCAACCCCTCACCTGACACCAATATGTCGCAAGAGGGGTTTCTATGGTGCGACACAAAGTGTATCGGGGAAGGTACACCGAGTATTACCAAAGCAGCCGTATATTACCCAACATCAGTCATAATGCACCATTTACATAAGTATAAGCAAATTATGGATGGCTAGACCCTCGGTAAACCAACGCGAGTACGGACAGAATTAAAATGGCAGAAAATTACCTGGGACGGGGTAAATGCAGGGTGGACGCGGTCACGAAACACATAACTTAGGCAGAGCCCTCTTCCGTCGGAAAAGAAGGGAGTATGGCAGGGTGGACGCGGTCACGACACGCATAACCTAGGTGGAGCCCTCGTCCGTCGGAAAGGAAGGGAGTATTGCAGGGTGGACGAGGTCAAACGAACGTAACCTTGGCAGAGCCCTCGTCCGAAGTTTAGTCAGGAATAGGACACACTGTCGCAACAAGCGCAACATAGCCGAAGCATCGTGCCCTACCGGTCACCGCCAGATAACCAACAGACTGCTTTTTGCCCGGCGACCAGGGCTTTTATACCCAATTTAGGATTCAGGGGAGGAATACTTTTGAAACATTGTCTTTGGTCACGTGGGACATTCGGAGGAGCCAGGGAAGGAGTACCATGTCGCATACTTGCGACAATAGATATTAATTTTTGCAAAGTTACCATCTAGAATTTCGTTCAAGTATAATGAGCTCTGTTGTTTAAAATATTAATTAATCTGACTTCTAATGATTTGAACCGAATAGAAATAATTTTAAAATCAAATATTTTCTCAAACAACATTGTTTTACTATTTTTACATTATAAACGAATATATTAAGAGCAAATAACTCTAAAGAGCATACTGTATTTCATTAATGAAATAAGACTGGATCCGAACTCCAATTTGACACCTTTCGTTCTTCACTTCTTTGTTACTATTGCCATGGTGACGTCGTCACCAAATGTTCAAACCAAACAAACTTAATTCTCAAGTAATGTATTAGATTGTTCTGTCACATTTTAAATTTCACTTATCGCTAATGCCTTTGAGCATACTGTGCTTACCTTCAGAAATACACAATACACGTTCATTAAGGCTATATAGTATTCATTCTCAGATTCAGAACGCACAAATTATTTGATTGCATTGTGAATTAATGGGTGACATTAAAGGATCTACCGTAGCCAAAAGTTGTATTGCACTGTTTGGAAGAATACATCTCCTCTTTGAGGTGAACTGTCTCATTGTCTATTTTAAGGTTATTTATGTGTATTTGAACTTCTTCCTATTTACGCCACACATGGAAAGAATGGACTTGTGATATCTTTTATGAAACATATCCCTTTTAAATTCTGGAAAACACCTAATTACATTCACGACAAGATTACCAGCTGCTGAGATAGTTGTCTTTTAATTTGTTCTGATGATAAACTCTGCTTGAAATGACTGGAGTATCAATCTAAGCGTAGAAAATATATCAAAGTAGTTGAAGATGTAACTGAGGGGTACATTGCATATGATATAACATGTGAGGGGGGAAGGCCTTCAGTAGAACCAAATCCTTGATCCTCTATGTAAGTTACAATTTCCCAAGTATATTCCACCTACAGAGAAGAAGGAAAAGCTTTGTAGGATGTGTGCAGTTTGTTGTGCCAAAAGGGATGGAACAAGCAAAAAGAATGGAAAAGAAGCGAGGTGCCATTTCCAAGCATGTCACAGCCGCTAAGAACAGACATGTGATTTTATGAACAGGAGGAGATTTTCGTGCGTTTTAAAAATATAGTTAAAAGAATTCATAAATCATGCCTTCTGTTTCCACGTCATATCATTTTAATCCCCATGTTGTTTCGTCATCCTGTTTTTCAACATGAATTAATAATTATAAATCGTCGATGACTTCATTTGCGTGTGACTGATCCTGAGCAACTTTCATTTGCCGCTGTGTTTGTAATTAAAAATTCGAAAATTATGAAGAAATGTTGCCGTTTCTCTCGCTTTTAATACACAAAACATTCTATATAAAAACAATTTAATTAGAATGAGCCAATTGCGACATGCCATACATCTTCAATCGTTTTCTCTCTGAATATTTTGATTATGCTGATTAAATCGTAAACAATTTCTTTCACTTTTTCCACGTTTTTTCCTTGGTCGTTGTTGATGCGAAAGAAGAATGGGGGTCCTGCTACCGACCGACCAATCGATGCTTATGGACTGTGCCGTTAGGTGCTTGTTATACCAATATCCAGCTATGCTGATCAATGGTCGTAGGATATAAGTGGTTTATGGGCAAAGTTAAGCTAGTGAGTATATTTTATTGCAGTTTGTGACAGTATTATATTTGGAGATTATGACTGCCCATTTATGCTTGCTTTAGCACAATTGTATCTGATATTGGGATTATCAGGGTAATCTCATAAAGGTTCTAATAATGGGTTGCCAGTATTTCCTATTGCTTGTTGAAATGACGTGGTTAGGTCGCTTAGATATGTTGGAAGGTCCGGTATTTTTAGATCAGTGTGAATATCTGAGTTTCTTACCAACCAGGCGTCGTAGGCAAGGGTTCGTAGAGTATTATTTTGGAAGCGTGTCATTTTCTTCAATTTGGTTGCGGCTATTGAACACCAGGCTGGGTAGCCTTCAGATAGGTGGTATCAGAGATTTAAATAACATTACCTTGGTGAAAAGACGGAGGGGACTGGTGCGTTTTATGAGGGGAATAGGATAAGAAAGCGGCTGAATTGGCCTTGTTGAGTGCATATTGAGTGTGTGCTTGACAAGTGAGTTTACTGTCCATTTGTACACCAAGAAATTTAGCCGATGATGCCTGGGGGATTATTTCCCTGCCATAGTGGATAGGAGTGATGTGAGGATTCTTCCATTTTCTGGCGTAGTTTACATTTACGCATTTTGTGGTGTTAATGGTTAGTTTCCAATTGGTCATCCACTCTGCTATGCTCTTAAGTTGTTCATGGACATTTTTTGCGGCATGATTTGGGTCAAAGAAAGTTGACGCTCTAGCTGAGTCATCCTCATAGCGGTAGCTTTTGGGTCGGAGGGGAGGTCTTTAATGTAGAGGTTGAATAGGACGAGTGACAAAATTGATCCTTGAGGAAAGCCTGCGGATATGGACCGGGTAGTTGATTTGGCATGGGTAAGGGCAAAAAAGAATGTGCGGTTTGAAAGAAAGGAGGGGATGGTCTTAATTAGGTATACTGATATGTCTGTTTTAAGCAGTTTATGTATTAAACCAGTTCGCCAGAACTTGTCAAAAGCTCTTTGGAGATCAAGGAAGACTACTTAGGTGTGCTTCTGGATGTGGAAGCCGAAAGTGATCAGTTCAACCAATCTTGTTATTTGCTGAGTCATGGAATGGCGACGGCGGAAGCCAGTTTGCTCAGGTCTGATCAAGTCTAGGGCCGAGATTTCTTCTTGTAGCCTGTTTAAGATGCATTTTTCTAGAAGTTTGCCCATGCAGGGGAGCAGGCCACTGGGTCTATAGTTCAGGATATCAAAAGAATTTTTATCGGGTGTTGGAAGGAGTATTATCTTAGCTGTTTTCAATGCCTTTGGGAAGTACGATTGGGAAAGACAGGCATTGAGGATAGAGAGTAGGTGTTTGATAAAAGATTTAGGAAGGTTTTTCAGGTGAAGGTAGGAGATTTGATCGGGTCGCGGTGATGACTTTGTTTTGGAGTGGGACATAATGGAGTAAAGTCCTTGAGGAGTAATTTCCAGGAATATGTGGAATGGGCCAAGTGACAGGCCATAGACACTGATTAACGCTTCTGAATCCAACAAGGATGTATTATTGTTTTTAAAAATGCATTCGAAGGAGTCGGCAGAGGTATTTGCTTTGTCGCTGTCATCGTATAGTGCTCTCCCATTATGTGGTATTGGCGGGGTTGGTACCTTTTTCCTTTGCGGACAGTGGGCTAGGGTCCATACCGAATTATCCTTATGTGAGAGTGAACTTATTTTCTCATGCCAAGTTTTTTCCCAATGTTTTCTAGTTTTGGATGTTACAAGGTTTCAAAGTGCACAGAAGCCGATTTTATCTTGGCGGAGATTAGTGCGTTGCCAGAGGGCTCTGGCCTTGTTTCTAAGTGAAATCAAGTGCAAAATATCCGGAGGTAGTGTGGCACCAGCGATGGAGGCCGGAGAAGGAGGGTAGCAAGAGCGATGAATGATTTTGGTTAAGGTGCTTGTAAAATCTTGAGCAGCTTTCTCTATGCTGTCTGGAGTGCTGGCAGGAGATGGGACAAGGTAAATGGCCAAGCAGTTTTCTTTAAATAGTTTCCAGTTAACTCTTCTAGTTGGTTCTGGTTGTATGAAGGAGGGTAGGAACGCAGTAAAATATGGGGCAGAGGTCCGAGGCTGAGTTATCAAGGTTAAGGATTTGGAATGCGATATCTGCGGATAATAGAACTACATCCAGGATATCGGAGGAGTTGGGGTGATGATGGAAGTGGGTAGGGAAAGGCGGCGAGTGAATTGCGATATTTTTGATAAATAGGTGCTTATGAATGGTTCGCCTTTTTGTTGTAGTGGTTTTTCCAGCTTTTGTTTTTTGTTTTTTATATAATTTATTCACTAATAGAGTTTTAAGGAAGTGGTTGTTTATTTTTAAATTAGGCACCATTTACAAGTTGAAGAAGGGCTGGTATAAGGTCATTGGTTATGATAATAATAGGGGTTTTATTGTCAGTAGGAGAGAGAAGTGTCGTAATTATGCATGCCCTAGACGACCATTTGAGGCGGGGATATATGGAGAAAAGTGAAGATAGATTTTATTTTCAGTTCCCTGCAAACGTTTTTCATTAGTTCCGAAGTGAAGTTTGCATCTCTGTCTGCCAGTAAAAATTTAAGCACACCGTGACGGCAAATTATGTGCTCGAAAAAAAAAATCCTGCTACTGTTTTGGCCGATTGATCTGGAATCGTAAAGGCTTCATGATATCTTGTGAAATAATCTTGGCGAGTTAAATGACATCGGTTAACTCGGAGGGATAGGGGTAGTGGTCCAACAATATCCAAAACTAATTTCTAAATTGGGTAGGCGGCTTCAACCAGTGGCTGTAATGGAATATTATTCACGCGTAATTTGCTCTTTTGGCATTCGATGCAATGCTGAACGTACTGGAGGGTGTCCGAATAACAGCCTTTCCAGCTGAAGTGTCGCTGGACGATTTTCACCATTTTCTTGATTCCGCGATGATTCCTGATAGGGGATTATTCTGGCTACGAGTCAAAATGAATTTCCGCATATTTTTGGGCGCACATATTATAAAATTTGGTTCAATCTTCGAAGGGTCAACTTTCTATAGCACATTTTCCTCATCGTAAAAGTAGCCGGACTAATGGGAACTCCTTGAACCCGTCCCATCGCTATTCTCCACGAGTCATTCAGTTTATGAAACAGTGTTGCACTGTGTCGACCTCTTCGCAGGGTACTAATGGGGGATTCTCGCACGAAATGAAATCTTCTTCCTCACCTTTACTGCAAACAGATTCTAAAGACATCATGTGGTCAGGTTCAAATTTAATGGTCTTGTTCTCAAAATAAATCTAGCTACGATACTTTTTCATAAAATCCAAGCCAAATATGCCTTCATTGAGTGTGTCCCCTAGATTTATTACTAAAGCATCATGAGGGTAAACACGATTGTCTATGCAGAAAGGTACGCGACTCTGACCGTTCGTAATCAATACATGACCTGAGGCGCTTCTCACTCACGCGCGGTCGTACGGGGCTATTCCTAATGTATCTAAAAGGAACACTCTTTCGTGAAGTATCGTGACCGCCGCGCCTGTGTCTAGAAGGAAGTGACGTAATTTTCCTATAATTTGCACGCTAATCGTCATTCCTTTCACTGGAGTGATGGATAGGATGAGGTCTTCCCCAACCCGCTGGTCGGGGTCATCCCGTTTCCCGTGGCCATTCGGTTTGAGAGCTCTGGTAAATTAATTGGAAGGTGGCCAACTTCCAATTAATGGAAATATGTCTCTTTGCTCCGCAGTTAAAACAAGCTCGAGTTTTAGAGCGACAATCGCGAGCTATGTGGCCCGCGCACCCACAGGAAAAGCATTTTGCAGCGTATCCGGTAGAGCTCAAGAGCACCACAAAAGACGAGATTCCTACATAATGAGCGCGCTTTATGTCCAAACCCAGGGGGGACAGGGAATTAACGTTTCTTTCTATATCGGACAGGGATACGGTGGGTACGTCATGAGTATTATGTTTTGCGATCGACTTTAAGAAGTGCTCAAGGTTGGCGTCGTTACTTGCCAGGTTCAGGTATCGGTCATCAATAACACTTTCATTTATCATTGGCAGTGGAAATATTTGTTTGCAAGGAAGTTCTTACACTTTGGGATTCAGTTAAGGCGGGTATGTAATTTACTCCATCGCTGGTCGAACACCCAGATGCAAGAGTTAGGGTGCTTTGCTTACTGATGGATAACTTGGAGTATTTTTGAGGGCAGTCGATAGTTAATTCGGTGACGCTACTGAGGCTAAAGCGCCACTTTCCAGGCGTTTCGCCCTTTATAAACATTGCAAATGGAGACTGAGCTAATCCTATCTGGCAGTTCTGCTTTATGAGTTTTGTTTTCCGGAGAAAAACGGCAATGTTACAGGAGCGGGAGTTGGGAGTTAGTATTGGGTAAGCCTGAGGACACAAGATCATGCTTTCAGTTCTACATTGCTGTGAGTAGTCGTAGGGTAAGAGTACAAAGTTGCTCTGTTCCGTTGAGACGGCCAGATAAGGCGAGTCAGGCTGTATGAGGACAGATTTATTCCCACCATCGGTGGTCGGGAAAGGTAGCGCTCGCAACACCTTGAAACTCATTCCCTTTTGCGTCAACGGCAGTATTATGAGTAATTTGATGTCGCCCATCCGCCGGATCACTCTCACGCTAGCAATGTCGTACATGATCGCGATTTTGTGGTCCAGATCGCGGGGGAGCGACCAATCGGGCAGCAGCGCTCCGGAAATACTTTTCAGGATACCCTGGAACTGGCTGGGAGGGAGTAGGGAAGGTATGGACTTCCCAGCCTCGGCGAGTCGCACTTTAGCCTTGACAAGGTCTATCTCATGTTGCAGTTCAGCGATGTGGCGAGTGAGGGCAATAAAAGCGGTATGGCTGTAGCTGAAGACTTTAAAAGCGTATTTTATTGAAGCTATAGTCTCAGTATATGCTTTGATACTCTTTTCTATATATTTTTTTTGCATGAGTTCTAGGGCTTTCCCTGTCGAAGAAATCATGTCTTTTAAGTGTATTGGATGCGTTTGACAGAAATGTATATCGCGCATTTAGGGCATGCTCGGTGCGAATGGATAACCCTTCTATTTTCTTATCTAATGTTTGTATCTGATGGTCGGTCGCCGTGCCTGTAAAGTAATGCAGTCCGTAACCGACCACGTCAAACAATCCTCTGCCCTTACGAGTTGCTTCGGTGGCTCCAATTAACATTTCTAATTGCCTTTCCAAATTGTTTAAATTGAACCGTACACTTTGTTAGATATAGCAAATCATATTAGAAAAGAGATGTTAGCGAAGTGAAAAAACATGCTCGCGTTTGGTTGTGCTGTTAATTTTAAATTAATCTCATGGAATTGGGTGTTCTGTCATTTAACTATGTCCACTGCAGCTGTTAGCTGAAGTATGTGAAGGTCTATGTTCACTATCCATTCACTCACTATGAAGTACAATTGTCCTTTCGGGACGAAAATTAGACCAGAGGTGTTTGCTCCACTTAACAGTCCTATTGTCACTAGACACACATTCTGTACGGTAAGGAGGTCCATGGTTTCTATAAGGAGGAAATTAAAGGTTAGATTAGAATATATAGTTAATGCGGTCGCAGAGCTCACATGGCGATCTCGCGATCTCTTTTATTTTGTTGGATTAATTGTCTTTTCCGTCTTTTATTGAGAATATGTCGCCTACGCTTATGCTCTTTCCGCGACGGGGGGTATTCCCTCCTTTTTTCAATTTCGGCTGGGGGACGAGGCGCTGAATCTTCCAATGTTAAATTTGAACCTGCAGTTTTGAACACAATGGGGAGGGGGGGCAAGTTGGAGTTTGTGAAGTATTCACCGGCTTCCACGACAGCGGTTGGTGGACTGCTTTGTCCGTCGAAGGGTGAGGAGGCAGGAGAGGAATCCCCTCCTCTCTCTTCGTTGGGCGGGATCTCCGGTGTTGAGAGACTGCGACCCGGCGTGGGTGGCGGTCCATCCGCCTGGGCTGGAGGCGAAAACGGTCGGGTTTCATCCACCGGGAGTAGTTTCTTCCCTGGGTTGGTGACGCTGGAGCTAGACCCTCTCCATCTCCTGCGGAATACATTGGCTGGCTGCGTTGCCCTTCCCCATGCTGTAGATACCGGAAGGCACTCCAATACTCATCACCGCCACCCAGGTGTTGTCGCACGGGAGAAGGGAAGCGACCCGGTGTGGGCGGTGGTCAATCGGCCTGGGCTGGAGGCGGAAGAGGTGGGCTTTCATGCCACCAGGAGTGGCCATCGGCCGCCGGAAGGCGGTCGTAGATTGGAGGTGTCTCGCCAAACAATTCTTTGATCTTCCTTGCTACCTTCTTTCTCCGTAGCAATTGTCTTACTGCTATTACTCGGGCCATACCTAATAGGCAGATACAAGGGAGGGAAGTAGGGTGAATTAAGAGCGTATCCTCCCGGGCAGGGGCCGCAAGTCATAAACTTTTCCTGACGATGGAGGATGATTTTGGAGATTTTGCCCTTGAAGAGGCTCGGTTCGTGAACCATTGGTGATTTTATCTGGTTGCGGAATGTGGACTTGATTATGGTTGGTCTGGGCGCCTTGCTCAGTCTCGAACTAGTCAATCACGCGTCCTGCTTGTGCGTAATTAGGTGGCGGTTCGGGCTCTGGTGGTTGTGGAAGCAAATTCCTGTGGTGCGCTGTCAGAATCCTCCCGTCCCGGATATTCTCAATGTCACAGGTCGCCTTACTTCTAACTTTGACTACCTTATAGGGGCCAACCCACTTCGAAGTAAACTTTTTTGACTACCTGGGCGTAAGTACCAAGTTGCGCAGCAACACGAGTTGCATGTTAAGAATAGGCGGCAACCGTAAGTTCCTATTGTATTTATAATGCTCATTGTTTATGTTACGCTGGTTCATTCTGCTGCCTAATCTCGTCGAGAGAACATCGTTCCGTGCTGGAGCTCTTCAGCCAGTCCACGAGGCCGCTGCCATCGACGCTGCAAAACCTTCTGGTGTTGGCCAGTCAAAACTTCCATCGAGTCTGCACGCTTGCGTCAACTCAGCCATAGCCATAGTTACACTTACACACACTTACACATAGGCGACTTGAGTCCTTCTCAGCCGTAGCTCCGGTGGGGGGAGGCTAACTTGTCCCTCCTTCTCACCCTCCGGAGGCGCTCGTGCTGTGTCCCCTTTAGGTCATCTCGTCCGGTTACCTCTGGAAGGGAGTTTACTCCCATTGCACTCCATTGGGACCCGGGCGTGTCCACTTCTTAGTGCTAGGGCGGGAAGGCGACTTGGCACGGACCTGCTGTGCCCGCTTTGCGGATCGGCAGGGGTGTCTTTGGCGTCCCCTACTTTCCTCTCCCCTCCATTAGGTCGGCTCAAGTCGTCTCACACACCACTACCAACACAAACCCAATCTTACTCTCCCCCAACCTTGATACATAGTACTACATAGTGCTTACTCATATTATTTTTCCTTTATCTAAACCCCCCCCCGTTTAAATTGGTCTCTTTGGGTGGAAAGTTTTGTTAGTCCCCCTTTCCCCCATTTTGAACTCAAGTCTTTTGTCCGTTTTGCTCTAAGTCCAACGGTTAAGGAGATAGAGGCCATATTTCGTTTAAGACGTTGTCGGTGGCGCCATCTGTTGAGCCAAGCCACGTACTACGCAGTTAAACCAGTTTTTCCATTTTCCTAAGTCGTTTCTGAAACGCAACCTACCCCCTCCATTAGGGTCCCAATCGGTAGCGGGGGCGTTTGATCCACCCTCCCCCCCAATTCGGACTCAAATCTTTTCTCAGATTTGAGCTATCTCTTACCGTTCTCGAGTTACGGCCCTTTCCTTAAAAGACGTTGCGGGTGGCGACACGAGTGTCGGCCACCCGAACTACTCTCAAAGCCCCCCCGTTGAAATCTCCAGAGCGATCAACAGGTGGGTGCGCCCGTTGAAATCTCCGGTCTATATAGCGTATTATATGCTACAAAATCGCCCTTTAAACAACTTTTAAATTTTACCTTGGGCCCTCCCGGGCCGGAATCCACCAAAATGGATCCCAAAGCTACTACTCCGACTCCCGCTGACCAAAATACTCAGCTAATGCTACGCCCTGACACTCCTTCGTCGTCTAACCAAAACTCTGCGCTCCAAACCATTCTTAATCTGTTTCCTGCCACCTCATCAACCGCTCAGACGGTATCCATCCCCATCCCCTCCAAAGCTTTGGCAGACCCCCGTTTACAATCCATCCTTTCCACTTATGGGGTGCAATTCCCAGCCTCCATACCTGCCGCCTCAACCACTCAAAGCTCTTCAAAGCGCACTGCCCCCGCCGATTCAGAATACACCACTGTGGTGTCCAAGCGGAAGGCAAAACCCTCCTTAAATGACGAAGTACGCCTCACCCCAACCGCTAACCGTTTCACTCCCCTGTCCACGCCCGAAAGCCAGACGGAAGCTGACCAAACCCCAGCCCTGATGGAGGATGAATCCTCCGAACCTCAGTCGCGGCTGAAACTTCCCCCTATATACCTTAAAGATATCCGAAACTGGCAAGAGAAATACGACTCCCTTCGTTCGGCATGTGTCCTCCCTCCAGTGGCCACCCTAGTCCGTAATGAAATACGATTAAACTGCCAAACTGTTTCTGATTTCCGTGCAGCCACCTCCCTCCTTAGATCAAAAGGTTGGGAGCATTACACTTATCAACTCAAGTGTGATAAGAAACGCCACTTCGTTCTTCGGGGCCTCCCATCAAACACCCCAGTGGCGAGCATCCTAGAAGCTTTAGCGGATATCGGCTTTCCTACTGACCAAGTCGTCCAGCTAAAGACTACACGCCCTTCCCCCATTAAAGAGGCAGAGAGAAATGTGATCCGCTCAGAAAATCTTACTGCTGAACTTCCTCCTATCCCCCCAAAGGAACTGCCATTGTTTCAAGTTCGCCTACAAGATCCTTCGAGGCACGAAGATTTTATGCAAACGACCTCTCTTCTACATCTGGGTACGAGCGTCGAACCCTACCGGCAACCTGTAGGGCCCCCCCAGTGCATGTCATGCCAGCGCTACGGCCACACGCATAAAACATGTGGCCTAAATCCCCGCTGCGTAAAGTGTGCTGGCAACCACCACTATCGCGAATGCACAAAATCAAGAAACGAGCCTGCAAAATGTATAAACTGCGGTGGAGCACATACTGCAAATTACAGGGGCTGTATCGTCCATAGAGAACTCATGCTAAAAATACGCGCCAAAAGAGAGGGCTTAGTCTCTGGCAACAGGGTGACTGCACCCACAGCTCCAACCATCTCCGAGGCTGCTTTCCCCCCCATAGAAAACGCTTGGCAATCCCGTTCCAACCCCCTTACTGGTATCTCCCGTGCTCAGGCCGTCGCCAACCCTCCCCCTGCCTCCAATCCCCTCCCCACCCAACCAAACGCTAACCTTGACTCTAACCTTTCTCCAGAATCCTCATCCCAATCTACCCTGAAGTCCTCCCTACTCTCTATCGTTGCTAAAATCCTTACGGTAGATGACAATGCCTCCCTAATGTCAATCCTAAAAACGGACCTAATCCCGTGCCTCCTTAAACTCCTGAATGGCCTGTAAACCCGTCTACTCTCCTCACCACCTAAGCTTCCTCCAGTGGAACTGTAACAGCATCAGGTCAAAATCACTCGAGCTACAGCACCTCACGGCCGTCTACTCCTCGGATATTATACTTCTTCAAGAAACAAAGCTGTCTGTCAACCAAACCTTCTATATCCCCAACTACAGAGTCTTCCGCAGAGACAGGCCTGATTCCAAGGCTGGAGGCAGAGTAGCAATCCTCATCAAGAAAACCATTCCTTGCTGCCAACTATCACCACCTGCTACTAACAAGCTTGAACTTGTCGGTATTACAATAAAGACCAGGGAAGGGAATTTAAACATATGGTCAGTTTACTTCCCGCCCAGCACCAGCAAATATCCCCAGGAGAACCTAAATGCAATCAAATGTATCCTCATCCCAAGGGCTCTGCTAGGTGGCGACTTCAATGCCAAGCATATGGCCTGGGGTTGCAAATGCAACTCTACTCGCGGCAACTCTTTGCGCCGTCTCCAAATCTCGGAAAATTTTGCCATACTGGCTCCTCCATCCCCAACGCATTTCACCCCTAACCCCGTAGACTCTGACATCCTTGACCTCGTCCTTACCTCCCTTCCTCCCAATTTTCACCTTAAAAATGTAAACAATGCTGCCTCCGATCACTGTCCACTAACCTACACTGTTTCCCTGAATCCGACGATCCCCAACTCACAAACCATAAAAGTCAACTGGAAACGGTTTCATTCGACCTGCTGCGTTACGCCTCTGGAACGCCCGATCCTCAACAAAAAAGAAGACATTGACTCAGCCATCAAACAGTTTACCTTGACCCTCACGTCGATAGCAAATTCTTCCCAACTCCGCCAAGATCCGGCAACTCTAGCTGGTCAAACTCTGCCGGCTGAGATTTTGAACCTCATGCGGAAGAGAAACAGCGCAAGACAGCTATGGCTGCGTACCCACCACCCCATTGATGGCCGCAGATACAGGGCTCTTCGCAACCTTGTCACCTCCTCCCTCAGAAAGGAAAAACAATCCCTCTGGGACAAAAAGATCAGTTCCCTGTCTCATGAGGATAACTCAGTATGGCCACTCGCCCGATCACTCCGAAAAAGATCTACACCCCCAGCTCCTCTCCTTCATAACGGGTCATTATCATACTCCGACCAGGAAAAGTGTGAAATCTTCGCCGACATCTTGGAATCGGTCTTTTGCAACCCAAATCCATCCCATCTTGACTCCCCCGCTAACCAAACTTTCGACTCTATCGCATTTACTCCCCCTCCTGCTATCCCAGCGGCTACAATGACCGACTTAAAGGCCATCATTAATAACTGCAAAGCCAAATCCGCTCCCGGCCCTGACCGCATCTCATACAACCACCCCAAAAACCTCCCCATACACTTCCTTAAACACCTTCTGTCCATCCTGAACTCATGCCTCTCACTCTGCTATTTGCCTGCCGCCTGGAAGTGTGCAAAAGTCATACTCATACCCAAACCCGGAAAAGATCCTAAGGACCCTGGTAATCACAGACCTATCAGCCTTCTCCCCTGCATGGGTAAGGTCCTGGAGCGCGTCATTCACTACCGCCTTGATGAGGAATTCACTGCACTAAATATCCTACGGCCGGAACAAACGGGCTTCAGAAGAAAAACAGCAACCACCCACCAAATCCTCCGACTTGTCGAGCATATTACTTTTGGATTCAACATTAGAAAACACACCCAGGTCGCCTTTCTAGACATCAAACGGGCCTTTGACCGTGTCTGGAAAGAAGGACTCGTCTACAAACACTCCCAGACTGATATCTCTTTCTCTCTTGTTAAAATTATAGCATCATTCCTCTCAAACAGAACTTTCTTTGTCTCCATAAACTCTCACAACTCAAACCCGAGAAAAATCCTTGATGGCGTCCCTCAGGGTGCTGTTTTATCCCCAACCCTTTTCAATCTTTATATAAATGATCCCCCCTCCCATCCTAAAACCCAAGTGTACCTGTACGCCGACGACACCACCATTGCATCTCAGTCTTTCTGTCCCGACACTGCAGCAGACAACGTCCAGGAATACCTGGACTTAGTTGAAGAATGGATGGACTCTTGGAAACTCAGTGTCCATCCAGACAAATGCGAACATGTCAACTTTGCAAGAAAGTGGAAGAAACCCTGCTCTACGGCCCTTTTTTATGGTAACTCCCGCATCCCCCTTAAAAATTCAGCAAAATTCCTGGGAGTCATACTGGGCAGGAAACTTACCTGGCAGGAGCATACTAAGTACGTGCTCAACAAGGCAAACGCGGCGCGTGCTTCCCTGTTCCCCCTTCTAAATCACAGAAGTCCCCTTAAACTAAGTACCAAATTGATCCTCCACAAATCCATGATTCGCCCCATCCTGACATATGGCTACCCAGCCTGGGGAGCCATATCCGACACAAACATAAAGAAAATTTGCACTTTTCAAAATAAAGCTATCCGTCATATAGCTAAAGCCCCCTGGTTCTTTCGCAATGATTCCCTCCACAAAGATCTGCAGCTACCACCCATCAGTACCTACCTCCAATCCATTGCTTCGTCCTTTTCCAAATCACTGCCCATCACCCAAAACCCCTTATTAGAATACCTATGGTCCTACGATAACAATCCACACTTCAAGCATAAACGTCCTAAACTTACCGCAATGCCCAACATAAATTAAGCATCTTTTCTCCGTAACCACGCCCTAAAATACCCATATCATACCACCGTTTATCAGCATCAGCTGGAAATCGGGACAAGATGCGCAAGGCGCAGTATTATATCCGTTCGGTTCGGTTCGCTTACGCTGGTTATTCTCTGCCGCTTGCGCGCGAGCGATTTGGAGCCGGCGTTGCAAAACGTGATCGTACGGGGGTACCTCCGTGTAACACGGTAGGAGGGGTCGTAAGACATCATCCCAAGGCATATCCAATTCCCTCCCTTATAAAAGGTAAGCAGGAGTTTGCTCTGTGATTCGATGTTTGCTATTTCTGTACACAAATAATGCAAAATTTAGTTGAACGTTCCAATCCGAGTGGTCTTGGTTGACATAGTGAGAAATAACGGCGGCAAAAGATTGGTGCGCCCTCTCCAGCCTACCATTGGAAGCGGGATTGTAAGGGGAGGTAAAAATTGTCTTTACTTTCAATAGATCACAAATTCGCCTCATAAGCTGTGATGTGAAATTGGCACCTCTGTCAGTGAGAAGGGTGGCTGGCACCCCATGACGGCAAATGATCTGCTCTACGAAGGCTCGAGCTACAGTTTCTGCGGATTGATCGAGGATAGGTATGGCCTCCGGATATCTCGTAAGATAATCTTGACATGATAGTATGTAGCGATTGCCTATATTGGATACTTTTAATGGACCAATTATATCCAAAGCAATTTTCTCGAACGGATATGACGCTTCGGTGACAGGTTGAATAGGTATTCTTTCCTTTCTTCCCTTTCGTTTCTTGCAGCTTACGCAATTACTAACGTAATTTCGAGTGTCGGCGTACAGCCCGGGCCAATTTAAATGTCTTTGCACAATATTTAATGTTTTGTCTATTCCTGGATGTCCTGCTAGGGGGCTGTCATGGCATCTTTGTAATATGTAATCTCTCATGCTTACGAGTGCACAGATGGTGTATAGTGGATCGGGGGTCTTAACGTGGATTTTATAGAGTACTCCATGCTCGTCTAAGAGATAGTTGGGGTTTCGTTCTTCCGCTAGCGTACGCAGTGGTCGAAGTTCCGGACAAATTGACTGTTCTTGCGCAATCTTGGTTTTATCACAAACTGGCTCGTATTCCGTGTTTTTCCATATTCTCATCATGCCGTAATATGTCGTGGAGATGGAACAAAACTCCTCGATTGATCATTCCATCTAGTACGGTTGTCATAAGACGCATGAATGTGGAAGGCGCGTTCGAAAGGCCGAATGCCATCCTGTTGCACTCGTAGTGCCCGTCTGGAGTGCTAAAAGCGGTTTGTGCCCTGTTTTTTCCGTCTACTTCAACTTGCCAGTAACCTTGAGATAAATCTAGGCAACTGAAATATTTTGTCCCTCCTAACTGATCGAATATTTCGTCCATATTTGGCAGTGGAAATACTTCCTTTCTAGTGACGGCGTTCAGAGCGCGATAGTCAAAGCAAGGCCTATACTTGACAGGTTCGCCTGGAACATGCTTTTTCTTTACAAGAATCAGAGGAGCAGACCATGGACTGGTAGATGGAGATATGGCTCGCTGATCAAGCATATCCCCGATGGCCTCCTTAAGAGCTTCTCTTTGAGAATGAGGGACGCGATATGGAGACTTTTTAATGGGTTTGGAATCTCCCACATCTATGGTGTGCTGTACCAGGTTGGTGCATCCCAATTTAATATCCCCGTGGATAAAAATATCTGCATACTCTAGTAAAAGTTGCTTTAAAGAGTCAGCCGCTTCATTTGGAGTATCAGAAAACGAGAATAGTGACAGTAACTCAGCGGTGGAGTGGTGCTCGGGCCACATTTCTGGGGTTTCTGTTTCAATCGAATTTACAGCTAGTAATTCATGACTTTCTGAAAAAATTTTGAAACTGTATAAGGACCCTTTTCTTAACATCTTTGGTTTGGGCCGTGTGTTACACAACAACAAAGGTATTTCACCATCGGGGGAGACGGTTGCTAGAACTGGAAGTATTAATACATCTCAGTCCCTTCCCTGAATAATGATATCCTCGCCATAATAGTCCTGAATCTTGGTATTCGTCAACATAACCGAGCGTGGAGGAATTTTAATTGTATCAACAAATGTAGCTTCATGCGACGCTTTCTCTTGCGTACAGGTTACTCGTCCTTCTGTCCCGCAATTACTTTCTGCATGGACTACGGATGGATTGCTATCAACAACTTACGTTTTACATTCGCCTTTCTGCCCAACAGTTAGATTTGCTCCATTAAAAATTTCTCGCGTACAGGTTACTCGTCCTTCTGTCCCGCTAGAGTGAGTGGCCTCAACCAAGACATCTTCAGTATCCCCAAAAATGTTCCAAGCAAACCGGTGCTTGTGACTTCGATTCCTGACGGCACTAATATATCATCACTCAACTCTTCCCAATTAATATTAAGCGAATCATCAACAGCCACGAGTCCATCATTCACTTTATCCTTTGAGCTTCTGCTGGCGTTATCCTCTTTGAAAGATTCATTACTCTGTGTTTTAGGCACTGCTTGGATATCATCACATGGAATTATGTCCTCTAAAAATACAGCGGAAATTTTCTGTTTTGAGTAACCTGATTTTAACATGGTTTCGTGACCTTCTGTTATTTTCATTTTACCTTCTCCGCTCGAAATGCTACTTCCGTATTTTACCATGAAGTCTAGTCCGAGGATACCGTCATACGGTACTTTCCCTAGATTTGCAATCAATGTATCGTGAGGGTAAACTTCTCCATCGATAATGAAAGGTATATTGCATTGCCCTACTGCGGCGAGCGCAAGGCCGGAGGCTCTTCTCACAGGGGAGGAATAGTCGTCAATTTTTAGGTTTCCAAAAGGGAAACTTGTACTCTGCATAATACTCACAGCGGCACCGGTATCCACTAATAAGGAATACACTCTACCTAGTACTGTAACCGAGACCGTCAAGCAGACTTCTGGTGCTACGACGAGCACTAATTCGTCCCCGACCTTCCGGCCGGGGTGGCCGCGTTTCCCTGATCTCGCTTTTGGGTGGGGGTCGGACAATCTATCGGGCGATGGCCCGCTTGCTTGGACACGCCGCAAATCATCAGAGGGCAATCTTTACTGACATGGCTCCCTTCCCCACAGTTATAACATGCGCGGGGTTTTGTAATGCAATAGCGCGCGATGTGTCCCACCTTTTTACAGTAATTACAAGTCCGAGGCGCATTAGTTACGTTCCCTCCACCCACCGGCAGTGTAGACTGTGGAGGCTTCGTGTGTACATTTGTCTGGATTGCGTACACTTGATCCGAAAGACTAGGGCTCACAGTGGGGTTTAAGATTGGCTCGAGATGGGGTTGAACATGGCTCGTTGTGAAATATCGTGTCGGGTCACTGTACGGAAAGGTTGTCGGTCTTCACGTTAGGACTACGCACGGGCATACCAAAGTCATGGTTCTGCAAGAAGTTTACTTCCCTAACGCCTGAGTAATTACGAGCATTGAATTCCTCTAGGTTAGCAAATTCCTCAGCCTCTTGCATGGTTCTTGGATTGCGCACTAGCACGAATCGCCCAATTTTTCCCTAAGTCCGACCAAGAACTGTGAGAGGAGGCGGTTCTCGAGCATAATTCCTGTCGCTTGTGAGTCTGGGTCTAGAAAAGCATCTCTTAGTTTTCGTCCCAATTCCCTGAGACGGGAAGAATACTCATTCACGCTTTCCAAGGGGCGTTGCAAACAGCTTGTGAACATTCTTTCAACAGAGACCAGTGACATTTTGGAATGAAACGCTTTTTCATTAGTTAAGAAAAAAGTTCATAAGACTCAATAACGTGAGGATTTGACTTAATGAATTCGGCAGCGGTACCGCTCAGACGCAGCCGTGCTACGCTTAAGGTCTGATTCTCACTCCACCCGCTAGGATGACTCACTAACTTAAAATTATTCCTCGATGCTTACGTCCCCATCACCGTTAAAACTCGGAATTAAATAAATGCGATGTCCTGAAAATGTTTGTTGCATAGTTGGATGGGAAACAGGGTCGCTTTCTATCATATTAACAGCGGTAGGAAAATCGATTACGTTCGTATTGTTTGGTGATAAATCAAGCTCCCTAGGCAGAGATTCGCCAAAGCGCCCATACGTGCCCTTGCCACCGAAATCCATTATGATTTAAAGACAATACGGCTAGGACAAAATTGATTCGCCATATGTTAGTAATAGTATAACTGATTCTCGTTAATAAAAAAATGGGGTTAGTTTCCTTGTGGCATTACGCGTAACTACTTCTTACATCGAAATTCAATCATACGAATGAAGCATGATGGACGGAAGGCAAGTTGCATTTAAATAAGACCCTCCAAGACTCCGCAACCCCACACCTGACACCAATATGTCGCGTGGACATAGTAGGGTTGGGTTCGTGGAATCAAAGAAGGGCTTTCTTTGCTATACATTTATTGGACTTACTACACAAGGAGTCCGGCCCGGAAGGAAAGAGGAAGCGTAGAGACAACAGCGGAGAAAGCAAGGTTGACTTCTAAGGGGCTCACAGTTTGATTTCAAAGCCGGGGTGATGTCGCGGGGACATGATTCTAGTTCTGATGTTTCGGAAAAGCCAAGTAGATGGCAGTCTCAATACAAAATGTCGCGGGGATCTGATGCTCGGACATCTAGAAGGACTCATGCGAGCTAGTGTCCTTTTCGCCGAATCCGCGATAGCAAATTTGGTGAACAGTGGCTGGATACAGTCACCCACTACCGAGGTTAACCTGCTGTCTCCCCTTCCGCTAATGATACGGAGTTCGGCGCCCGGTCTTTGTACCCGGGAATTCATATATAAACCCCGAGCGCCCCAACTTGATTGCCAGAATCAAGGAGACATCAGACGAGAGCCTACTACTTTCTTCGGATGTCTTCTAGCAACTCTGCTTTTCCGGTGGTCCAGGTGAGGAGGAAGACACACCGTTGTGCCAACTCCTTCGGAGACTTCATGTCCACGAAGGGAATTACACAGCGTGGGAATAATCGTCCGCAAGGCAAAGAATCTCCAGCTGTTTTGCCGGGGGTATCTAAGCCTTCGGCAAATTCATCATCAGGTGTTGAAGCCTTGGCTCTCAGCCCGTCGCAGTGCTTGGAGGAGACGAAGGCCCGAAGCGGGACAACGGAGGCACCAGCGGACCTCGGCCCTTTACAGGGCCAGGTGGTGATGGACACCGCAGGCGGCGTCAAGCGAAAGAAGGCATCTGGAAGGAACCAGAAGCCAGAAGATTCCGCGGTTACGCGGATGCCGAATCTTCAAGGAGACGATAGGGCGGAGCGTGCGCTGAGCGCAGAGGAGGGGGAAGGCGACGACGGATTTACCTTGGTTTCTTCCTAGAGGAAGAAAAGGAAACCGCTTCTGACGAACGACGCAGCCGTCCCGGAAGCCACACCTCTACCGGCATCGGCACCTAAGACGCTGCGACCACCGCCTATCGTCGTCTATGGGGTCACCGACGTCCAGGGACTGATTGACCAGCTGTCGGGCGACATAGGTGTTGCTTTCGGCTTGGAAGTTCGAAGAGCTTTAATCCGGATCATCACCTCCAACAGAGAGGGGCATGAAAAGGCACTCTCCTTGCTGCAGAGTAAGAAAATCCAACACCACTCGCAGCCCATTGAAAGGGTGCCAGGGATGAAGCTGTTCATCAAGGGTATCTCTCAATGGATAGCAGTCGAAAAGGTATCCGAGGAACTCAGATCCCTCGGATACGAAATTCGTAGCGTACGTCGCCTTACGGTCACGGAGGACGGAAAACCGGTCCCCATAGATCGCCACGTAGCGAACGTGGTAAAGACTCCATCGGCCATCGCCCCCGGGGACATCCGCCAGCTCTGCCACCGCTACGTCACTGTGGAGCGTTACCGTGGAGACAGAGGTCCACTCCAGTGCAGCAACTGCATGCGGTTTGGACACATCGGCATAGCTTGCTGGTGTGCAAAACGCTGCATGCGCTGTGCTGGAGCACACGCAGTCAAGGAATGCTCCCAAGGAAGGGAAGATGATGCCATCTGTGCGAACTGCGGAGGACCTCATGCGGCCGTCGCTCGCCGGTGTCCCGCCTTTCAGGAGGCTGAGCGGCGACAACACGCCAACGCACGCAAGCCAGCACCAGGGAAGCAGGCGCCCAAGAAACCGGCAGCGGAACCGGGAATAAAACCATTCCGACAAGTCGATCACGCTACAACCTACGGAGCAATCCTGAAGGGCCCTTCTCAGGACAAGGTTCAGGCTCTCTCCGGAGAAGAGCGGAACATGGAAGTGGATATCACAAATCCACCCAGGGATGCTGAGGTGGTCCGAGAACCACCACCAGCGCCAGACGTAGGAGAGGCCAACAAGGGGAACTTGTCACCCCCCGACAGCCTCCCTCCGAAGGAAGCGACCCTTCCTATTTTTCCGAAGGGAAGAAGAAGAAAAAAAAGCAGAAGAAGAAATCCCCGAACACCACCGGGGAAGAAGGAAAAGCCATTACGAAGCCAACCCAGAGGGCGCTTGGGAACACCTTCCAAACGGAAAGTGAAGAAGGCGAAAAACAAAGCCAGAAACAGGAAAAACGGAGAGAGGGGACAACAACTGATAAGTCTCCAGTTTCCGCAGAGTCCTCGCTGACACCAGACAGAGAGGACCAGGAATTATGGCAGACCATTGCCGTTATTGCATGCACCTTGAAGAAACTCGTCACCTCGACGCAGGGCAAACTTCTCCTCTCACTCCTGGAAGAGCTGGTGCGCAGCAGGATCGGAAATTCAACCAACCATGGCTGAACGACCCGTCCTTCTTGCGCAATGGAACGCCAACGGAATTCTTCGCCGACGCGAGAAATTACGGGCGTTCCTCCAGCAGAAGGGAGGCATAGTCGCCGCTGTCAATGAGACGCACCTTCGGCCAACGGACGCCTGGAGGTTACCTAGCTGGACCATCTATAGGGCGGATAGGGATCCCAGGCGACAACGACTTAGAACATCAGGAGGTGCGGACATCCTCGTCCACAGGGCGGCGGTTAGAGGCCTCATTGCGCGGCGAAACAACGTGTGGCGCCAATGGCAGAAATATCGTACAGCGGATGTGAGAAGGCAGCTCTAAGAGCTCAACGTTGCGGTACAGGATGCCCTCCGGGAGGTCCGATCGGACCACTGGGAGGCGCACCTGCGGGAGGAGCTCCTTTCGGAAGACGGCAACGAGGACCTGCCGTCGGTGTGGAAGATATGCCGGAGGCTGCGGGCCCCTCAAAGACTGGACCCGATTATTACCGACGGAGACAGGGAGGCACGATCTCCCATGGAGAAGGCCGAACTGCTCGCTGATCACTTGGTCTGCAGCTTTTCACCCAATCCTGGGAATTCCGCTTCTGACGAGATTGGAGAAGAAATCGAGGCGTTTGAAAGAGCCGGAGAAACCGATCTGAAAGACGCCTCGGAAATTCCGAGATTTGACGAGAAGGACGTCAAAGAGGCAATACGTCGCCTCCGCACGAGGAAGGCCCCCGGCCGCGACAACATTCCCAATGTGGTCATTTGGGAGCTTCCAAAGGCGGCGGTGAGGTCCCTGACAAAGCTCCTAAATGGCTGTGTCAGGATTTTCTACTTCCCGACCACTTGGAGAAGAGCGAGAATCGTCTGCCTGCCGAAGTCGCAGAAATTGGAGGTGGGTCCCGAGAAATGCGGCCTATCTCTTTGCTCGACGGCTTCGGTAAGATATTCGAGTGACTGCTGCAACGGCCGCTGACTGATTTCGTCCGGGAGAATGACATCCTCCCGGAGGAGCAGTTTGGTTTCCGTGCGCAGCCTTCCACAGTCCATCGGCTGGTGCGAGCGGCGGATTTCATCACGGACAGCTTCCACACGAATAGGGCGGTTGCTGGGGCCTTCTTCGACGTCAGTAAGGCGTTCGATCGCGTCTGGCATCCGGCTTTCTTGTTGAAGATGAGACGACTCAATTTCTCACCTTGGATTGTTCGGATGGTTCACTCCTATTTAAGAGACAGGACAGTCACCGTGCAATGGCTCGGGGCGAATTCAATGGTGCGTCGGATCTCCGCCGGCGTGCCCCAGGGATCAGTCCTCGGACCACTGCTCTTCAATATCTACTCCCACGACATTTCAACTCCACGTGGGAACTTCGAGATCCTGTCTCTCTATGCCGACGATACGGCCCTACTGTGCTGCTCCTGGCAGAAGGTTACCGCGGTGCGAAGACTGAAGAGCGCTGTGGCGGATCTCCTAGAATGGTACTGCCGATGGCGCTTTGCTGTTAACGCAAAGAAGACGAAGGCGATCATCTTCCATCCGGGAAATGGACGGTTGACATGAGTGAACCTAACTGTGAATGGAGTCGCCCTACCGTGGGAATCCGAAGTTACCTACCTCGGAGTGCTGATGGACCGGAAACTCCTTTGGAACGACCAAGCGCTTCGTGTACGTAGAAAGGCATTCGCGGCGCTTAATCGGCTCCTGCGGATTATCCGCCCGCCGGTCCTGAGTATGGACACGAAGCGTAGACTGTACCAAGCGTGCGTGCTTCCTGTCATCACGTACGCTACTCCGGTATGGTCAGGAGTGTCGCGAACGAGTCTCGCTCAAATTCAGGTGGTGCAGAATTCTGCTCTTAGTGACATCATGGCACGCGGTCATTACGCCCGCGTTTCCGAGATGCACGAGGACGGAAAGCTGGAAACCCTGGACATCCTTCTGCCTAGAATATCTGGAAAATTCTTCATCAAAGCGGCAGAAGCGGAAGTAAAAGTAATTCTCCGGGTTGGCGACATAAGGGTCTGGCCATGGGACCGCTACAAGCGCCCCATAGCATCCCAAGACGAGCAAGACCCCCTTCCGGCAAAGAAGAAGCCAAGGCTGCTCTGAGCGGGAATAAATCAAACGACTGAAAACGCAGAAGAATTCTTCCCGCCTTAGTAACCTTGGAGGCTGGAAAGGCGCAGTGTAAGGGCTACGCAAGAGCCCTTGCAAGAAACTGCTCTATAAGCAAAGCAGAGCAGTGACTGAAGACACTAAAGGTTGAGGAAATCTCTTACGGAGGCCGAACCTGCTGTTGTCTCTACGCTTCCTCACTCCTTTTGGGCCGGACTCCTTGTGTAGTAAGTCCAATCAATGTATTGCAATGAAAGCCCCTCTTTGATTCCACGAACCCAACCCTACTATGTCCACGCGACAAATGGAGTAAAGTCCTTGAGAAGTAATTTCCGGGAATATGTGGAATGGGCAAAGTGACAGGCAAGAGACGCTGTTCAACGCTTCTGAATCCAACGAGGATGTATTATGTTTTTTTAAAATGCAATCGAGGGAGTCGGCAGAGGTATTTGCTTTGTTGCTGTCATCGTATAGTGCTCTCCCATTATGTGGTATTGGCGGGTTGGGTACCTTTTTCCTTTGCAGACAGTGGGCTTGGATCCATACCGAATTGTCGTTATGTGAGAGTGAACTTATCTTTTCTTGCCAAGTTTTTTCCCAATGTGTTCTAGTTTTGGATGTTACAAAGTTTTGAAGTGCACAGAAGCCGATTTTATCTTGGCGGAGATGAGTGCATTGCCAGAGGGCTCTGGTCTTGTTTCTAAGTGAAATTAGGCGCAAAATATCTGGAGGTAGGGTGGCACCAGCGATATAGGCCGGAGAAGGAGGGTAGCAAGAGCGATGAATGATTATGGTTAAGGTGCTTGTAAAATCTTGAGCCGCTTTCCCAATTCTGTCTGGAGTGCTAGCAGGAGATGGGACAAGGTTAATGGCCAAGCAGTTTTCTTTAAAAAGTTTCCAGTTAACTCTTCTAGTTAGTTCTGGTTGTATGAAGGAGAATAGGAAAGCAGTAAAATATGGGGCAGTGGTCAGAGGCTGAAATATCTAGGTTAAGGATTTGGAATGCGATATCTGCAAATAATAGAACTACATCCAGGATATCGGAGGAGTGGGGATGATAATGGAAGTGGGTAGGGAAAGGCGGTGAGTGAATTGCGATATTTTTGGTAAATAGGAGCTTATGAAGGTCTTGCCTTCGTGTTGTAGTGGTTTTTCAAGCTTTTGTTTTTTGTTTTTTATGCAATTTATGTTCCATTGTTAGGTTTTAAGGAAGTGGTTGTTTATTTGTGAATTAGGCACCATTTAAAGGTTGAAGAAGGGCTGGTATAAGGTCATTTGTGAAGATGCTAATAAGGGTATTACTGTCAGTAGGTGAGTGAAGTTTCGTAATTATGCTCAATAGAGCAGTTCTTATATTTGCGGTTGATGATTGGTCATTGATTGAGGGAGACTGTTTTCCAGAGGTTGGCGGAGGGTGTTGATCGGAGGTTGGGGGAGAGTTAAGAGACGATTAATGGGTTCACAGCCAAACTGTCAGCTATCAAGAGGGCCCTAAAAGACATAAGAGAATGTAATGGCTCTTCTCTTATCTGTTCGCACTTATTGATTTCCCTATAATCCATATCAGTGTTGTCATCAATGCACCTGATGGTTCAGGAGATCTACGAGGGGTCATCCGGAAAGTAGTACCCGTTCGTGCCGCATGAAGTGCTGACGACGCGAGTAGCCGCTGGACGAGGTCAGATAGCTTCAGTGGCTTGTCTGCCTTCTCTGAGCCAAGTTGCGTGACGCTAGCATTGCCTGTGTTGTTTCTGTGATTGTTTACAATGTTTAAAAAAATTGAGAACGCCGCCAGTTGTGAAGTGATGGCAGTGATTAAATTCCTCAATGCAAGAAACGTTCGCCCATGTGATATTCATCGCCAATTAAAGGAGGTGTATGGAGACAATGTAATGGACGAGTCGTCTGTTCGGCGGTGGTGTCGCAACTTCAACATGGGGAGGGGGAACACACACGACGATGAGCGTTCGGGGAGACCGTCTGTCATTACAGACCAACTGGTGAGCTCAGTTGACGAATTCGTGAGGAACGATCGGCGCGTCACAATTGATGACATCTGTGAGCATTTTCCCAATGTTTCTCGAACAATTGTTCATGAAATTGTTAAACACCATCTGCATTATGCAAAAATTTGTGCAAGATGGGTCCCTCGCAAGCTTCCAGATGAGTGACCCTGTATCTCAATGAGCTGGCGGCGAAGGACTATGCAGCAGGAATACAGAAACTTGTCACACGTTATGACAAATGCCTTAATTTGCTTGGACATTATGTTGAGAAGTAGTTTAAAGTATCCTCTTTCAAATAAAATTTTTTATGTTTGTTAATATTTACTTTTGTGTCTTTATTTCACGAACGGGTACTACTTTCCGGATGACCCTCGTATTATACCCTGTGGTCCCTTCAGATAAAGGGGTTGTAGGTATCCTCTATATGGACTGCTGGTCATGTGGGAATACCAGGCATTGAAAAAGCTGGCAAAGCAGCAAAGGAAGCCCTGGTCAATCTCAAAACAGACTCAGCTTTGCTTCCTGTGGTGGACGTCGGGGCTGCCTTGCGGAATTTGGTTCTGAACCAGTGGAAGGAAGCTTGGTGATTCTTGCAAAACGAGGAAGTTAAGGCCATAAATTTGGTTGTTTTGACAGGGCCCTCTTCCATCTGGAACATTCAGAGGGAAGACGTCAGGATCACGTGCCTGAGAATAGGGCACTTAGCCCTCCCGCACTCTTCATTGAGACAAAAGTGCAACCTTGCTGCAATGTTTGTAACTTGCACCTGATTGTGACTCAGAAATAAATTATAAAAAGCCAGATACCTTTTTTAAAATATGAGATAATTTAAGCAATAGTTTAGGAGAGGACCCCAACTTTTGAGGTAAGGTTTCCGAGTTTTTAAAGGAAACTGACCTGAACGGACAACTTGAGTTTCCGTTTCTTTTTTTTTTAAATATTTTTGTTTTTAACTATTTATATGTTTTTTATGCATTGACGTATTTATCAAAATTGGATTGAGGTTTTAAATGTTTTAAAAAGTGGTGCAAAAACAACCACAGTGGTTGATGCATCCAAAAACCCCAACTATCAATACGGGTTGGTTTCTTTGGGTAAGACCATTGCCTTCAGCTGAGAGATCTCAATGAAAATGTTGGGTAATACGGAAGAGAGGGTTGATCCCATGGCTGCACTTTCATGATGTTTAATGTACTTGTCATTCTAAAGGAAATATGAGTTCCTGAGGCAGAATTTGCGAGGTCCAGGTTAATCCCTAGCTAAACCCTGTGAGGTGAGGATTTTGATGAGTAGCATGTAGTCATCAATGGGCGTATTTGTGAACAAGGAGATTACATCAAAGGTCACCAGCATGTTGACTTCTTGGACTTCAGCATTCCGAATAATGTGAATGAAATCCATGGAAGTTTTAGCAAAAAAGTCAGTTTTTCTGGCGAAGAGTTGAAGAGCATGCGCAACAAATTGCGGTAGCTTGTGGGTTGGTGCATCGATGTTGCTGACGATGGGTCGTCAGCAACATCGATGCGTCATCACCTTAACTGCCATCAAAGCACGCCGAAATTTGGAAACTAAGAAGAAAAAGAACCGCAATGAAACTACAAGATATTATCTTGCATTGCTGAGAAGATAGCCCAGGCGTGTACACTAATAGGCAATGGTTCGCATTCTTAAATATAATTACATATTTTATGTATTTTATACACTCCTTCCCATGTATGGTTAATTTATTCATTCATTTATTTATTATATTACCAACACGAAGCCCGGATACATCATGAAATGACTTTCTTGCTTGCAAGAAAGAAAAACATCTTCAATTGCCATTATATATTTGTGGAGAAAGGAAAGTCAAACGTTTGTATGTCTCCGCACATGTCCAATAATTTGATTTTCCTTTTCAGTATTTGATCTTTATACCTAATAAACGAAAATATAGTATCCATAGAGTATACTTTATTTCTCTTTAAAATTAGATCTTATTCTCAATCTAATTCGAAACTTTTCATTCTTCACTTGTTTGTTACTGTTGCCACGGCTACAGCGTCACCAAATGAACGAATCAAAACAAACATTATTGCGTACTTCAGAAACAGTATTCTTTACACACTCACAGACCATAGGCTTTCCTTTCCAACTGAATGACATGGAGCCAATTCTTAACGGTATGGCTTCTCATTTGCGTAAACTAGGATATACTGCTTCAGGTTGCTAATCTTAGTGAATGTATTTTGGAAAGAATGGACAGGTGAGATCATTTGTGAGATATATGCCTTTTAAATTTGGAGAACACCTAATTACATACAGAACAATAATACTTGCTGCTGAGATAGTCATGTTTTAATTGCTTTGGGCTCTGCTTGAATTGACTGCAGTATCAATCTCTGTAGAAAATATTTATATAAATGTTCCTTTTTGAAGTATTTAAGATCGTATGTTTTTGGTAGAATTGAACGGGAGTCAAGTGTCAAACGACCGCTATAAACATCGTCAATAATGTTTAGAAAATAGTATTATTTCACATGCGCAATGATCAAACGATACATTGAGTCCAAATCATTCAAAATGGATTGTTAAAATACAATGGTTATAAATAGGAAGATTCGATATTTAAGTAGTTAACGAAAAATTAGATTTTTATTGTGTTCTGTAGTGAGGTACCATTTTATTTAATATGCTGAATCAATTCGCAAATACACCTATTAACGCCACAAATCCCTTGCTGTTGTGAAATACTCCTTTTTAATTATGGTGATTGTGACCTGAATTCATTTCTTCTTCTACATTCTGTTCGATTGGCATTGCTTTTATTCTTGAAAATGCCATTATTTAAGGATACAAGTGTGACCTTTATATTTCAAATGCATTTAATGTACTAACTTTCACAGCAAACCGATAATGGTTGATTATATGCAGTTTAATTGAGTACACTGTGCATTTAGACGGGCTTTATTTTTATACAAATTCAGAATCAATGGAAACAAAATTTAATTAAATATTGGAGCAATGTAAGACAATAAGAAGTCTCCTTGAGATTGAGTGTTTGTGTACAATAATATAAAAATGTTTAACATCACCAATATAATGGCACGCTCATTTAAACTGTTAAATTCGCATTAAGTATGATGAACGATCATGCATCAATTGTCCTTTGATAATGGAGAATTTAGTAAACCAAAATGTGCAAATATAATAAAATGGTAGCCATCATAATTTCTGTCAAATTTCCTTGAAGAATTAGCAGTTTTTATGTGGCGTTCTTGGATTTATTTTGATGAATGCACCAAACTCATAGGATTTCATTTCCACCTTACTCATCTCTCAATAAACAATCAGTGTTACAAAAACAGTGTAAAAAAACAAACAGTTTTACATTTGAATGTCCACAATATGAAATGCGCTGTAAGTTGATGAAATTCCACAATAAATAGTATTATTTAGATTTGCTCTTCCCCTCATGGTGTACAATCATGACTCCACAGCTATTTAAAAATTGTCTGCAGAAATCACATTGTGGTGTATTAGCAAGGGAGGAAAAATCTCTCTTGTGTAGTAGCAAGATTTGTATGATATGTTTAGGGAAATGACCCCATAGCTCATCACTGTACTTCAAATGACATGGAAAGAAGACGTGGTCAAGAGTTAAACGATACTCATTTGAAATGGGAAAGTTGAGATGTAATCATTTCATTACAGATCTGACTGATGTGAGTCTCCCAGTTTAGTTTTCTATCTATATTAATTCCTAGTATTTTAGAATTTTCAACATTAGTACATTTTTATATACTATAACTGCATATAATATGCTGACTTTTGTTAGAATTTAAACGTAAATGATTAATATGATACCTGCCTATTAGCCTGTCTTTGAGTGGCTTTGAATCGTACCTTTGCATCTTTTAGATTTTGATTTTTTTTCACAAACAAAGCATGATTAGGATATAAAACATAGGTAGGTTTAATTTTACAGGGCAAATCAGTAATCATGATGATACAAAAATAGCTCAAAGACTAGAAATTCTTCATTAAAGATGGGCATTGAAATTATTATTGGAAGCCGAATGAGGCCATGTCTTTATGGACAAATTAACCCTTAAACTACTAATAATTTAAGAGAAATTAGGTAAATCATACTGTTGTGCTAAGATACAATTTTCAAGGAAATAATGAAATTAACTCCTAATAATAATAATCTAATAGGAATTTGAATCCTTAAATGAAACATCCTTATCCTGTTCATTCCCTTTTCTTGCTTGCCCCACATTCTCCCCTCTATTACCATCTTGAACAGTCCCCTTTCGGTCTATATGCCCTTCATCCATTTTACTGCCTCAATAGAATTTCTCCCAACCAACCCCTCTCTTCACCCACCATACCAAGAACTTTCTCATTGGTTTTCTTCTCGGTCCATTTCACCTTCTCCATTTTCTCAACACCCACATGTCATAAGCCTCCAGTCCACGACTATCCTCCTGCTTCATGACCACATTTCCGTATATAACTATGCACCATATCAAAAGTTTCCCGAATATTTTTTTAATATCCTTACTCAACGTCCCATTCATCAACTCTCTCCTCCATATGAAAGCCTCTGTGCCTAGTGTTATTCTTATCCATACGTCCCTACTACTATGACCGTATTGGTCCAAATGCTTCAGATATACGTGAACTGTTCTATCTGCATTAGTTTTTGCCCTCCTATTTTAATGTTTAGCTGAGCTTTTTTCTTTCTAGAAAATTGCATATCCTTTGTTTTATTAATATTGATTCTCATCCCATACCTGTCGCCCTGAATTTCCAATTCACTCAGCAATCCTTACAACCCCTTGGCTGACTGACACTTGGGTGATAAAGATGATTTAGCTAACTACCGCCCCATTTCCATAGTCCCCGTTTTTGGTAAAATTTTTGAAGCTTTTATGAAAGATCAAATATGTAATTTTTTTCAGTTAAATAATCTCTTTTCCAAATCCCAGTATGGCTTTCGATCTGGGAAATCTACAATTTTGGCAGTAGAGTCCATAGTTAATTATGTCATTAATGCATTTGAAGAAAAGGAATCAGTCTCAGTGACACTATGTGATCTTAGTAAGGCCTTCGACTGTGTTAATCATTCAATATTACTAACAAAGCTAGAATATTATGGTATTAAGGGAGTTGCACTGAAACTAATGAAGTCATATTTGGATGATCGCCACCAATTGGTTGAACTTGATGGCTGTCAGTCTGCAGCTCTTAAAGTAAAATGTGGTGTACCACAGGGCTCTGTGCTTGGCCCAGTACTTTTCATTACCATGATTAATGATTTGCCCTGTAATATGAAACCTAGATCTGTTTTATATGCTGATGGCACTACTTTTGTGCAAAAGTGTCAACATCTAGAAGATGCAAAGTTACGATCTAGCGCTACCCAAAAACAGGCTAAGGAATGGTTTGATGTTAATCATTTACAATTAAATACTAACAAAACTTAGCATATTGTGTGCAGTCTTAAATCAAAAACAACTGATATTGAAACTACTAAAATACTAGGAATTTATATTGATACAAAACTTAATTGGGAGACTCACATCAGTCAGACCTGTAATAAACTTAGTAAAGCTGTTTATATGTTAAGAAAGCTCAACTTTATCATTTCAAATGAGTATCGTTTAACACTTTACCATGCCTTCTTTCAATGTCATTTGAATTATGGTGTTGAGTTATGGGGTCATTCCCCTCATGTTAAACAAATTTTGCTACTGCAAAAGAGAGCTATTCGCTCTCTTGCTAATATACCACCATGTGATTCCTGCAAACCTTTTTTTATTAGGTATTGAATCATGACTGTATTTTGTTTGTATATCTTTAAGGCTCTGACTCATGTGAAAGTTAATCTAGAAACTTACCAATTAAGATCCAACCTCCATAACTATTCCACAAGAGGTAAATTGAATCTAAATACTACTTATTGTAGATTGTCATTAACATACAACACATTTCACAATATGAACATACCACTGAATAACTATCTGCCTACTCAGTTGAAATCAGATGCTATCTTCCTCAACGTCATATTCCTCTTCTATGTCTAACTTTGTTGGTCTAAGTTCTTTATTATTCCTTCCATCTCTCTTGGATCTTCCCTGCATCCAATATTACCTTACCCACCTTATCTCTAACTGCGATCGTTGATCTCCCTTTCTTACTTCCCGATAAAGAGTTAACATTGCTGTACAGCGCACCGATTTCACCCTTCCTCTGCAGACTTTCCATATCCTCGCACTGTCTTCCACCATGCTTCTTTTGCTTTATTTGTTGCCCGCCTCAATTTATTGTTTAATTCTTTGTACTTCATTTTGCCTAATTCTGTATTTACATTCTTCTATTTTCGCCGGTCATCCATCTTTGTAATCATCTCATCCGTGATCCATGGTTTCTTGGTCCTTTTAGCGTAAACGATTCCAATAGTGTCTTTTGCAACTTTAGACAACCCTTTCTTAATACATTCCCATTTTCCCTTGATAGTACGTAGCTCTTCACCATCCACCATGATTTCTCCTACCACCTGTTTGAATTCCTTCATTTTCAAACCATTTAATTCTTCTACATTCCATTTTCCAACTCGCCGCCCCTGCCGTATTTTTTCGAAACGGACGCTACAGTTCATAACAACTAAATTGTGGTCTAAGTCCGCATCCGCTCCCGGGAAGCTGTGCGAATTTATCACACGTTTGCTAAAACTGTGTCTAACCAGGATATAATCTAGCTGATACCTCTCCGAGTCACCTGGCATTTTCCATGTATACCTGCATCTTTTGTGGTGTCTAAACCAAGTGTTGGTGATGACTAGCCCGTCTCCAGCAGAACTGAACTGCTTTCTCCCCGCGGTCATTCCTCGTGCCTAAACCGTAGTCCCGGACCTCATCACCATCTCTTCCTTCGCCTACCGTCGCATTCCAATCCGCCATCACTATCAAATGTTTCCCTGCAGGTTCAAACGCGATTATGTCCTCTAACTGATCGTATATCCTATCGACCTCCTCTGCCTTCTGGTTGCTCGGTTGCATGTATACCTGAATAATAACCAAGTTCGTCGGTTCTGTTTTTATCTCTACTAGTAGTATTCTATCTGGTACCGGCTCTATGTTGACTACGCTTCTCCCTACCTCATCATTTAATACTATAGCAACCCCTCGTTGGCTCTCGTCCCCGCCGCTGTATATTATTCTATACTTATCACTCCAATAATTCCCGCTATCTTTCCATCTCACCTCGCATAGACCTAAAATATCGATATTTCCCCTTTCCATCTGTCGCTTATCATTCTCCGGTTTCCGTGTCCTCGTCATTGTCCTAACATTCTACGTTCCTATTCTAAGTAATTTGGTCTTCTTCTGCTGCGTTTTCTGTCCTGCTGCTGCCGGTTTTCTCTTGCAAGGGTTTCGTGCGATGACGACCGCGGAGGCCTTACCTCCCCCGCTGCCGGCTACGACACACGGCCGATTGGGCCGAGCCCCATAGTTGCCAGGACTCAAAATCTTTGTATAGTCCATAATGTTAATCTTTTGAATGGTAATTGAGGTAGTTTCCCGTTGCCTTCCTCAATAGTTTTTTGAACGTGACACCATGACTTCTTGGCCGCCCCACTTGGGCCCGACGCCATTGCAGTCGCCTCACTGAGGAACAGACGCTGCGTGGACTACCTTTCGTCTGTCTTCAAACCTTTGACCTATCTGGCATTGGTGACCCTACCAGGAGATTTTATTATTGCTCCCGACAGCACAGCTCTAGGGGTCATCGGAACGCACGAGCCATTCCACCACGTCAAGATTGTAGTCCGGGGAAGGTTATATAAATAAATAAATAAATATATATATATATATATATATATATATATATATATATATATATATATATATATATATATATATATATATATATAATATATATAATATATATATATATATATATATATATATATATATATATATAATATATATATATAAATATATATATATATATTATATATATATATATAATATATATATATATATATATATATATATATATATATATATATATATATATATAATATATAATATATATATATATATATATATATATATATATATATATATATATATATATATATATATATATATAATATATATATATATATATATATATAATATATATATATATATATATATATATATATATATATATATATATATATATTTCCAACAGGAATATTTTATTAGTTGAATAATATATCGGTCCTTTCTATTTTATAATTTCCATGTCATCTGTACTTATCGTCTTTTTATGGATAGCTTCACATACCTGTGATTATAAATATGAAAAAATAGCAGTCTTAAGTTATGTGAATATTTATTTATAAAATTAAAATGTTAAGGGGTTAAGAACCCATTTCAATTATATTTTGCAAAAAAATTAGTCTCTATTCATGCGGTAAATAATTGATATTAACGACCAATGAATGCATTGAATCATAAATGCTTTTGACTATATCTACCGTAAGAATGCAGAAGATTAGAGCCAGGCGATTGAAATCAATTTCAAAGATGAGAAAGATCAAAATATCAAAAAAACTATGAACGCGACGACAAAATATGTCGCCTCACTGCTTTTACGCTATGATTTGAAAGTCGAAACGAGACAAAGAAACTGCGGGAGATGCCGCAACAGTAACTTTTAACGGACACATCCGGCATCTCCCAAAGTTTATTTGGAATTTGTCAAGGTGTAAACAGATAAGTGTTTAAAAGTTGGCTCTTTAACCGTGTGGCGCATCCCGCACACGACTACGAATACCTGTGGCAATGTATGTGCGGTATTTCGTCAACCCATCTTGTTCCTTTAAAACCCTCAAAATTTCTGAGTTTAAGAGGAGGCCTCGATAGCAGAGCACAGGCATGTCCTGCCTGTGTTCACCGAGTGCCTCAATTTCGCCGGCGTCCGAGGCTTCGGCCGCCGGGATTCGGAGAGCGGCGCTGCCGGACTCTCTCGGAAGTCGAGGTTCCGATCGTGTTTTGTGTCGAGCGGCGGTTGACCGCCTAGTTCATCAAGAAGCGTGCGGTTTGACTCTCGACTTCTGCTGCCGGGAAGGCCGTGCTTTCGTTCTGTTTACTGGATCAAGACTGGCCTTGACTGTTGGTATAGAGCTTTGGCTCATTTTTATTTGCTACCAACGGGCGCGTGTAGCGGGGAGGGAGTGCGCACGAGTGTTTATTTCTTTCATGGAGTGCTTTCGGTGCGCTCTCCATTTTTTCGCGCTGGCGTGCTCAATTTGATTTGTTTCAAAATGGGCGTACATCACGTGGACACGCTCACCTTGCAAATTGACGATAAGGCGAAGGCCCCTGCTCCGTTGGAGGTCCACCTCCATACACTAGAATTACTGGGCCTCACACCGGAAGAGATTGTGGCGATCTAATTTGGATATAACCGCCATTTGGTATTCCTGAAGTTGGCAACTGAAGCTACTATGAAGAGGATTCTATATTTTATCCCACGAAAGCTACCGTTTCAATCCCTAAAGATCCGAGGACGACGATTACCATTGACAAGACCTTCGGTAGCCTTTGTAATGTCAGGGTTCTTCGTCTTCCCGTGGAGACCCCATTGGAAGATATAATAAGTGAGCTTCAACGTTTTGGAAAAATCCATCGCTCGTGGGAGAACAGGTGGGAGGGCGACAAAATGGCGCGCGTGCTGACAGGTACGACAGTGGTGCGGATGACGGTGGAAAGAAATATCCCGTCGTACCTCCACATTGGCGGCAACCGGGCCATCATTCAATCTACGAGGGTCAGCGCCGCACCTGCGCTTTTTGCAACCAAGAAGGCCATGGTGGAGGAAAGCCAAGGTGTCGGCAATATTCCCAGGGGTCCTCTAGAGGTGGACCAATTCGATCGATCTCCTCCGGTTTCTCCCGACGGAGCCCCTTCGGCAGATGACCTCCAGTCCACTCCCGGCCCCCCACGAGGCCACCTCCTTGGTTGGGCCGGTTACCAGCTGTGCTGCTTAAAAGAAGGCCCCCCGTTGAACGCTGCCGAGTTACCCGCTCTTCGTAGAGACCACGGCTGGGTCTTCTTCTTCGGACGAGGTCGAGGGGGAGGTATGCAGTGACAACTTGGGGCCTCGATCGTCGGCCCGTCGGACGAAACGCCCCGGGAAACGGCGAAGCTGTTGTCTCCTCGGCTCGAGCGGCGACCGAAGCGACGTAAGCCAAGACCAGGACTCTGGTAAGCGATGTCCGGTGCCCTTAGCTGTCCTCTCATTCCACCAATTAATATTATTTCGCTTAATATTGCTGGTGTTTATAGCGCTTTAAAAAGTGCAGTCGAACGTTTTCTCCGCGATCTCAGGGCTGACGTAATCCTCCTTCAAGAGGTAAAAGAGGACATACTCTGGGATACAAACATCTTTCAGGCTTTCGGCAATTTCGCCGAAAGTCATTCTGGCACCACCACCCTAGTCCGAAATGGCATTCCGTTCTGTCATGTTCGCCGCCACGCTTCAGGCCGAAAAACGTCCGCTATCGTGAATGGTATCCATATCACGAACCTTTACGCTTCCTCCGGTGAGCGCGCGAGGGCAGAGCGCGAAACATATTTTAATGAACTCCTTCTCCCCTACCAGTATTCTTTCTTGGGGAGGGCCATATTGGGCGGAGATTTCAACTCCATCTACCGCCGAGAGGGTAGTGCCTCGAAAAGGGATGGGGTGACATACTATCCAAGCCGGGCACTCTCACTGATTCGAGCGATTGACGCAGTGCGTTCTTATTGCGCCGGTCCCACCCTCTTCACGCGATCAGGGCCTAACTCTCGGACGCGGATTAACTGCCTCTTCGTCTCGGCATCCCTAAAGAATGATGTTTAGAGAGTGGACACGTGCCCCTACGCGCGGAAGGATCTGGCCAGAAGTTTTCGTCCTCAGCGTCTACCCAGTTAGTGAGGGGTGCCTGAACTTCCTCCTGGAATGGCGCCACCTCAACTACATAGCCCCTTTTTACCTTTTGTTCGCTGCTACGAATGTTACAAAGTAATATGGGGACATTGCCTTCAGGTGACACCGAAGCAATGTTCGGCAGAATAAATAAATCTCTCTCGCTTCCAATGACTCGCACTTCTTTGCCTTCAACCATCTGACTCTTTCTCTTCGACAACACAACGGATAACGGCGGTACTCTAATAGATTCCTCTGATACAATTTTGCTCGATCGGCCAACCCCATTACTAGCGCCGGTCTGAGTTTCGCGAACTTTGCCATCGCACAAGGGGACAACAAATCTATCCTCTCTTACTGGCGAAAAAACACAATCATCACCCGACTTCTTTATCCCAAACCGGGAGTCGGTGGAAACCTCGAAGACATCGCCACTAACTTCGTCCCTAGTGGTGCAGCTTGCTTGCGACGCGGGTGGCTCTATGACTCTTTCGGCCTTCGCCACCTCTGCTAATTTCTGTGAATCCTTATTTAGAGATCCGTTATCCTTATTCCCTTCTGTCGATTCCTCCGTCATTACTTGAAAACAAATTCCCTCCATGCTGCCGTTAATTCACGAGTTACATATCATTATCTCTGCCGGAAAAGCACTTTGGTTTTTAGTGTCGCTTATCGTTTTTTCCTCAAGGGATGCTAAATTATACGTGGCCATTTGTGAATCATTGCCATTAATTATACCATAAATGAAAGAATCAAACGCCTTGACCTCTTCGGAAACTCCAATTTCATGGGCGCCAATGGGCTCGTTCATCTGCGATGTTACGCCATTAGATTTAAGGTCTGTCTCGTTTCCCTCACCTATTCTTATTTTCCGTTTATTGAACGATATACTTTTCCCGTAACAAACCTTAAAATCAAGGCAACAATTTCAGAGTGTTAAAATCATTCGCCTTGACTGGGATTCAAACCCAGATCCCGCAATATCCGGTTGAGTGCTTTAGCCACTTAAGCTACCGAGGCGTCCTCTTAAACTCTGAAATTTTGGGGCTTTTAAGGGAACAACAGCACTCGACCGGATATTGAGGGATCTGGGTTCGAATCCCAGTCAAGGCGAATGATTTTTAAACTCTGAAATTGTTGCATTGAAATGCACATTAGCGGATGACTCCGTTAAAAGTTACTGTTGCGGCATCTCCCGCAGTTTCTTTGGAATTCATAAAATCAAGGTCTAGAAGACCGTCATAGTTCGTTTCCCCCAAATCCACTACTAAGATGTCATGGGGATATAATTTATGATCAATCAAAAATTGCACGAACTCTCTCCGATGATTGGCAAGGGATGACCTGACGCGCTTCGCACCCGAGAATTGTAATCAGAATTCCTTAATTGGCCAAAAGGAAATTTTTTACTATCAATGATGGTAACGGCTGCTCTCGTTTCCACTAGAAAATTGTTATCTTTCCTAAAATTATTAACTACTATTGTCCATCCTGTTTCTTGCGAACCCTTCTGTCTCAATCAAGTTTGTTGGATTACGAACCAACACAAACCTACCAATCTCTTCCTTCAGCCCAATTAAAAATTGCACAAGAAGTCTACCTTGAATTCTTCGCTGTTTCTGAATCAATCTCGCCCCATGACTCGCGTAGCCTACGGGCGACATGGCGCAATCTGGTTGGAAATTCTGCGACGCTCTCCAGCGGTTTTTGTACGCAAGTGTTAAATATTTTTTCTAACATGATTGGAGATGCCTTTAGTGAAAATCTCCTTTTGAGATTAATGGAAAAGTCCGCGTATGAACCTAATATGTGATGACTTGCAGAGACAAAATCCGCGGCGGTTCCTCCAAGCCGAAGTTGAGCGACTCCTAAGGTTTGTGCTTCATTCCAACTACTAAGATGACTTACAATACGAACGCTTTCCAAAAATTTGGCAACCCCAATCTCATCTTCCCCGCTAAACGTTGGAAATAAATGAATCTGGCTGCCAATAGCGGCGGTTAGCGCTGCTTCTCCGCAGCCATTTTGCGGACTCGCGCTACTTCCCGGCTGATCTAAGACATTAACCAAAGATGTGAAGTTGAGTGCAGTGCCGAATTTCAATCCATTTGCGGTTTCTTGATAATCGAGAAAAGGGTTAGGGTTCCCCAGTCTATGAGGGTTAAGGCCATCCATCGCGAAATTCAACCCAATGCTAATTACATTAAAATTTCACTGCGCTTAATTAATTTATTTTTTCATACTCCGAGTGTATCCGATACCCATGGTGGGCGCTGAATGGGCTAATTGATGGTTCCTGATGAAGTGACGCTTAGTTTAATTGCGCGCAGAGAATCGCGATGAGGTTATAGCACGTGTCTTAAAATAATAATTCCTTAGATCAGCACAGATTAGCATATCCCACCTGTCCGAGAAAATACGGAACTTCCGATTTAAAGAGGTACACGGGCACATGATAATCTATGAGACACTGTCGCATACACTGAATAAATCACTAGTCCAAACGTGCAACCCCTCACCTGACACCAATATGTCGCAAGAGGGGTTTCTATGGTGCGACACAAAGGGTATCGGGGAAGGTTAGAGTAACTACACCGAGTATTACCAAAGCAGCCGTATATTACCCAACATCAGTCATAATCCACCATTTACATAAGTATAAGCAAATTATGGATGGCTAGACCCTCGGTAAACCAACGCGAGTACGGACAGAATTAAAATGGCAGAAAATTACCTGGGACGGGGTAAATGCAGGGTGGACGCGGTCACGAAACACATAACCTAGGCAGAGCCCTCTTCCGTCGGAAAAGAAGGGAGTATGGCAGGGTGGACGCGGTCACGACACGCATAACCTAGGCGGAGCCCTCGTCCGTCGGAAAGGAAGGGAGTATTGCAGGGTGGACGAGGTCAAACGAACGTAACCTTGGCAGAGCCCTCGTCCGAAGTTTAGTCAGGAAGAGGACACACTGTCGCAACAAGCGCAACAAAGCCGAAGCATCGTGCCCTACCGGTCACCGCCAGATAACCAACTGACTGCTTTTTGCCCGGCGACCAGGGCTTTTATACCCAATTTAGGATTCAGGGGAGGAATACTTTTGAAACGTTGTCTTTGGTCACGTGGGACATTCGGAGGAGCCAGGGAAGGAGTACCATGTCGCATACTTGCGACAATAGATATTAATTTTTGCAAAGTTACCATCTAGAATTTCGTTCAAGTATAATGAGCTCTGTTGTTTGAAATATTAATTAATCTTACTTCTAATGATTTAAAACGAATAGAAATAATTTTAAAATCAAATATTTTCTCAAACAACATTGTTTTACTATTTTTCCATTATAAACGAATATATTAAGAGCATATAACTAAACAGCATACTGTATTTCATTAATGAAATAAGACTAGATCCAAACTCCAATTTGAAACCTTTCGTTCTTCACTTCTTTGTTACTATTGCCATGGTGACGTCGCCACCAAATGTTCAAACCAAACAAACTTAATTCTCAAGTAATGTATGAGATTGTTCTGTCACATTTTAAATTTCACTTATCGCTAATGCCTTTGAGCATACTGTGCTTACCTTTAGAAATACACAATACACGTTCATTAAGGCTATATAGTTTTCATTCTCAGATTCAGAACGCACAAATTATTTGATTGCATTGTGAATTAATGGGTGACATTAAAGGATCTACCGTAGCCAAAAGTTGTATTGCACTGTTTGGAAGAATACATCTCCTCTTTGAGGTGAACTGTCTCATTGTCTATTTTAAGGTTATTTATGTGTATTTGAACTTCTTCCTATTTACGCCACAAATGGAAAGATTGGACTGGTGATATCTTTTATGAAACATATACCTTTCAAATTCTGGAGAACTCCTAATTACATTCACGACAAGATTACCAGCTGCTGAGATAGTTATCTTTTAATTTGCTCTGATGATAAACTCTGCTTGAATTGACTGGAGTATCCATCTAAGCGTAGAAAATATATATGTTAATGCTCCTTTTTGAAGTAATTATGGTCTATGTTTTGGATTGAATTGAACAGGAATCAAGTGCCAACCTACAGCTGTAAACAGTGTCAATATAAATTGAAAATAATACTTAATAATGTATTCCATGATTAACCAATACATTGAGACCAAATTATTCAAAGTGGATTTTTAAAATACAATTAATTGAAAGATTCAATATTGAAATACTAAACATAAAATAAACTGTATTTAATACACGCTTGGTAGATGATAGGACTTCTTAAGTTATTTCCACAGCCATTTTGCAATTACCCAATGTGGTGCCACAAATCCCATATTATGAAGCACTCCTTTTTAATTACAGTGTTTGTAAAATGAATTCATTTCTTCATCTTCATTGTATTTGATTGGCATCTATTGGCTTAGAAATGCCATTTATTTGGAATATATGTATGACATATAAGTCAATTGTTTTAAATGCACGCCATTTCAAAGCCAATTAATAATGACTGATTCCATGCAGGTTCATTGAGTTTAATTTACTTATTTTTATAGGCTTTATTTTAAAAAAAAAATTCAGAATCAATCAAAACAGATTTCGATGAAATATTGGAACAGTTTAAGACGATGAGAAGTCTCCTGGAATTATATAGTTTGTGTTCAAAAATTACAAAATATCACACCAATTTAATGGCAGACTTATTTAAACAGTTATTAATTCATTTATGCATTCATTGTCATTTAATTTAGGACAATTTATAAACCCAAATTAAAACAAACTTATTAAATATTAATCTTCATTACCTCAGAATAAAACATCCAGAAACGGACATATTTTCCCAGATTTATGAAGAAGGTTTGATTGCCCAATTGCTTGATGCGTGAGTGTTATAGTGTCCGATGGATTCCCAGCAACATCACTAGTCAACACTTCCAAGATTTCCTTTGACTGCTTCTCATCCTGTTTATTTAGAGATTGATGAAACTGCTGGAATTCTTCAATGCTTTCGGGCATTAATTGATCATTACTCAATTGAACTAATAACTGTGGAAATTAAGTTATATGTTGACCACTTTACTGATTCTTTTGTTTAAAAAAAATCAAGTTTTATAGATTGGTAGTGTATAAATACTAATGAAATTAGTGTGTTGTTTTCCATTGATCATTCTTCATAAAACTATGAGCAAACCAGTTCAAGAATGATATTTGTCAAAGAGATTCTCACTCCATTCTCTTCAAATGTTATGCCACAGCATAGATATGTGCTCGTCAAACACTATCTGCATTTTGCAGACAATGGTACCTTTATGAGGGATAGACATCCTTGTGTCAAGCTGAATGAAATTAGCCCTCTGCTTGTATTTCTCAACAGAAAGTTCTCAAGTTTGTTGACACCTGAGAGGAAGATTTCTATTGTCAAAAATGTTATTCTGTACAAGGATGAGCTCTCACTGATGCAGTATGTTTCCTTGAAAGGAGCCAGATTTGGGGTAGAAACGTTTAGATTTGCTAAGCCTAAGTCTGGATATATATGGTCATTTATTATTATTTCTTCAGGAAAAAGGTGGGTCATGATAGTCCAGGGGGGTAGAGCATTGGACTATTGACCAGAGGGTCCAGAGTTCAAACCCCAGGCAAGGCACTCAGGGCACCTGATGCTCCACTCAAGCTATGTGATTTTTCCTGGTACCAATCTTCCTGGTAAACTTTATCTGCCACAGTGAAAGTAACTGGCTCCCCTTAATACCCTGATGTGTGAATTTCACAGACTGTATAGAGCTAAGTACTGGGTGAACTCTACCTTCACCCATAAAGTGACCTTCCAGCATTGATTACTGTGTTTATGGTATACAGGAAATGGTCAGTATTGAACGTGGAATATACCAATCTTCCTAATACATCCTTAGATTGTGCTAGCAGTAATGAAACCTCTGCTAGGTCAAAGATTATTGCCTGACTGCAGACAACTATTACACCTCCTCAGAGCTGGCTGATTTATTGGTTTCGAAAGGAACCGATAGACATGGGACATTGAGAATTAGAAGAAAGGAAGTACTAGATGACGTGTAGGCTAAAGAAGTAAAAAAGGAGGAATTGACTGCCCTAAAGCAAGGCAAAGTGATTGCTATGAATTTGGAAGATAAGATGGCCGTCAAGTCTCTGTACCCTTTACAGTACATAATACGGAATTTGTGGAATATAAATGAAAAGGATATGGTGCTATAAAAGCCAAAAGTTGCTGTTGTGTACAATAATACAATAGGTGGAGTAGAAAGGGAAGATCAGCACCTGACAAATTTCTCCATTATGAAAAAAGGGGTTCAAATATTACTTAAAACATTTTTCACTTGTTGGACCAGGGCGCATGGAATGGATTTCTGTTGCAGAGAAAGGGTGGTGGACCAAAGGGTAAGTTCAGAATTTAGAATCAAACTAGTGGAAGATGTAACTGAGGGGTACATTGCATATGATATAACATGTGAGGGTGGAAGGCCTTCAGTAGAACCAAATCCTTGATCCTCTATGTAAGTTACAATTTCCCAGGTATATTCCACCTACTGAGAAGAAGGAAAAGCTTTGTAGGATGTATGCAGTTTGTTGTGCCAAAAGGGATGGAACAAGCAAAAAGATTGGAAAAGAGGCGAGGTGTCATTTCCAAGCATGCCACAGCCGCTAAGAACAGACATGTGATTTTATGAACGGGAGGAGATTTTCGTGTGTATTAAAAATATGGTTAAAAGAATTCGTAAATCATGCCTTAAGTTTCTACGTCATATCATTTTAATCCCCATGTTGTTTCATCACCCTGGTTTTCAACATGAATTAATAATTTTAAATCCTCGATCACTTCATTTGCGTGTGACTGATCCTGAGCAACTTTCATTTGCCGCTGTGTTTGTAATTAAAAATTCGAAAATTATGAAGAAATGTTGCCGTTTCTCTCGCTTTTAATACACAAAACATTCTATATAAAATAAATTTAATTAGAATGAGCCAATTGCGACATGCCATACATCTTCAATCGTTTTCTCTCTGAATATATTGATTATGCTGATTAAATTGTAAACAAATTCTTTCACTTTTTCCACGTTTTTTCATTGGTCGTTGTTGATGCGAAAGAAGAATGGGGGTCCTACTACCGACCGACCAATCGATGCTTATGGACTGTGCCGTTAGGTGCTTGTTATACCAATATCCAGCTATGCTGATCAATGGTTGTAGGATATAAGTGGTTTATGGGCGAAGTTAAGCTAGTGAATATATTTTATTGCAGTTTGTGACAGTATTATATTTGGAGATTATGACAGCCCATTTATGCTTGCTTTAGCACAATTGTATCTGAAATGGGGATTATCAGGATAATTCCATAAAGGTTCTAATAATGGGTTACCAGTATTTCCTATTGCTTGTTGAAATGACGTGGCTAGGTCGCTTAGATATGTTGGAAGGTCCGGTATTTTTAGATCCATGTGAATATCTGAGTTTCTTACAAACCAGGCGTCATTAGCAAGGGTTCGTAGAGTATTATTTTTGAAGCATGTCATTTTCTTCAATTTGGTTGCGGCTATTGAACCCAAGGCTGGGTAGCCTTCAGATAGGTGGTATCAGAGATTTAAATAACAGTAACTTGGTGAGAAGACGGAGGGGACTGGTGCATTTTATGAGGGGATAGGATAAGAAAGCGGCTGAATTGGCCTTGTTGAGTGCATATTGAGTGTGTGCTTGACAAGTGAGTTTACTGTCCATTTGTACACCAAGAAATTTAGCCGATGATGCCTGGGGGATTATTTCCCTGCCATAGTGGATAGGAGTGATGTGAGGATTCTTCCATTTTCTGGCGTAGTTTACGTTTACACATTTTGTGGTGTTAATGGTTAGTTTCCAATTGGTCATCCACTCTGCTATGCTCTTAAGGTGTTCTTGGACATTTTTTGCGGCATGATTTGGGTCAAAGGAAGTTGACGCTCTAGCTGAGTCATCCTCATAGCGGTAGCTTTTGGGTCGGAGGGGAGGTCGTTAATATAGAGGTGTAATAGGATGGGTGACAAAATTGATCCTTGAGAAAAGCCTGAGGATATGGACCGGGTAGTTATTTGGCATTGTTAAGGGCTACAAAGAACGTGCGGTTTGAAAGAAACGAGGGGATGGTCTTATTTAGGTATACTGATTTGTCAGTTTTAAGCAGTTTATGTATTAAACCAGTTCGCCAGAACTTGTCAAAAGCTCTTTGGAGATCAAGGAAGACTACTTGGGTGTGCTTGTGGATGTGGAAGCCGAAAGTGATCTGTTCAACCAATCTTGTTATTTGCTGAGTCATGGAATGGCGACGGCGGAAGCCAGTGTTCTCAGGTCTGATCATGTCTAGGGGCGAGAATTCTTCTTGTAGCCTGTTTAAGATGCATTTTTCTAGAAGTTTGCCCATGAAGGGGAGCAGGCCACTGGGTCTATAGTTCAGGATATAAGAAGGATTTTTATCGGGTTTTGGAAGGAGTATTATCTTAGCTGTTTTCAATGCCTTTGGGAAGTACGATTGGGAAAGACAGGCGTTGAGGATAGAGAGTAGGTGTTTGATAAAAGATTTAGGAAGGTTTTTCAGGTGAAGGTAGGAGATTTGATTGGGTCCTGGTGATGACTTTGTTTTGGAGTGGGACATAATGGAGTAAAGTTCTTGAGGAGTAATTTCCAGGAAGTTTTGGAATGGGCCAAGTGACAGGCCATAGACACTGATCAATGCTTCTGAATCCAACAAGGATGTATTATTGTTTTTAAAAATGCATTCGAAGGAGTCGGCAGAGGTATTTGCTTTGTTGCTGTCATCGTATAGTGCTCTCCCATTATGTGGTATTGGCGGGGTGGGTACCTTTTTCCTTCACAGACAGCGGGCTAGGGTCCATACCGAATTGTCCTTATGTGAGAGTGATCTTATTTTCTCATGCCAAGTTTTTTCTCCAAGTAGTTGTAGGGCTTCTCTAGTGTTGCTCAGTTTGAAGAGAAGTTCACAGTGAACAATGCAACCTCTGTAATTGGCTGTTTGTGGACCACCACAGTTTATGCATTTGGCTGGGGAGGTTTTGTGTTTCTTGCATTCTCTATAATGGTGAATGCCAGCACATTCGGTGCATTGGGGTGGGAGGCCGCACGTCTTGTAGGTGTGCCCATTGCATTGGCAACTTAGGCACTGTGAAGGTTAAGGTGGAGGTCTGTATGGTTCCACCGAAGTCTTAAGGTAGAGAACCAAATTTAGCTCTAGAAATTCTTTAGAGCAGGAGGAGACCTGGAGTCGGACTTGGTAGGGCAGGAGAGGGATGGGGACGATTCGTGGGAGCTCGGCATTAGGGTTGGCGCCCTTTCTGCACTCTGAAAACAGTTTGGTCGGGTGGAACGCAGTTGAGAGGTATTCTCCGCAGAGAAGCCAATGTCCGCCAGAGCTTCTTCAATGTCTTCTTTTGGGATATTTGTGGGTATTCCCCGAAGGACAAAATGAGGATTTTTGTTTGATTGAAGTTGGTACGTACCTGTATAGTATGCGTAGTTAATGGAGGTGAGTTTTTTAGTGACAGCTCTGAAGTCGGAGATGGTTTGGCATTGAACTCGAATCTCATTGCGAATGAGATTTGCCACAGGAGGAATTGTGCAGGTTTGCCGGATTTCATTGTATTTAATTTGCCAGTTGGTTATGTCCCAGGGAAAAATGGCAGGGATACGGGGTTTAGGAGGTGGAGTGGGCTGAGCTTCAGTGTCTGCATCTTGACATGGGGTTTCCTCATTTTGGTCATCCTAGGGGGAGGGGGAGAGGCAGGTGAAGCGGTTACATGTGGAAATTCGAGAGAATTGCTGGGCAGATTGGTTTCTGGGCTTTCGTTTGGTGGAGACCGTTTGGTAGGGCTAATCGGCAGGAGCAGAGCGCTTGATTGTAGGACTTTGGGTTTGGTATATAGGTGGTTGGTTAGGCTCTTGAGTGGATTGAGGAGGAGGTTTACTCCCAGCGCACCTTGGCAAGTGGGCTGACGAACAGGAGGGGGTCCTGCTCCAGGAGCGTCTCGCCTTATATAGCATCGCGCCTTTGGGGGGATGACATTACATTGGCAAAAGATGTGAATGAAAATCATACAAAAATAATAATTAAAAAAACATTTATCTTCACATTGTTCACTTGTGAAATTCGTAACACTACATTAATGCAGTAACGTCGGCATTTTCTTAGCCTGAGTGTTCGTAAAAAAAAGTCATAGAATTACAGCAAACATTAAAATATAAGTACATGTGACTAGGGTTAAATGAAGGAGCACTCCGTCTTTGTTTTCCTCTTTCCTCAAAGCTTGCACTAATATTCACGTGAGCACTATACACACCGTCTGGAATAATAGAGCGAGGAGCATGCAGAGTCCGCTTGTCCAGCCGGTCTTCTCCTCCAGGAACCACGTTAACTCCTCAATGCAGCCGTAGAAGAAGGTCATAAAGTTGAAGGACTAGCATACTAGTAACACAGTTATTGGCACTTCTGAATTTCGGTTTCCGGGCGGCGTTTGCGGCTCTTTGCCTGCGATTGTGCTTGCGGTGGGTGTGGTGGAGAGGTTTCCTGGCTCTCGGGGAATTTCCTGGGTGCTAAGGGAGTGCGGCAAGGGACCTTGGGATAGAAAGGAAGTAACTGTTGCAGGTAACTTGTCGCATCACCGAATTGGGTGGGCGCATTAGGGGCCAATCGATGTCCTTCCAGGTGTCGAGGCCGCCAGGTGGTTGTGGTCGCGACAGCAACATTGCGTCCATCGTCTTCCGTGCATCGGGCATCTTCTTCCCATGTGGAGGCGGTCATGGTCATCAAAGGTTGGGTCAGGGAAGGCACCAAGTGCAGATCCTTTCCAGGGATGGGCGCATACTCGGGGTGAATGGGATACTCCATTCTGCATCGGCGTCCAAACTGCATCTCCGCCTCTGAGAGTCCTCGCACTTGCAAGTCGGACACATCACTTCCAAAAATGGCAACTAATTTCCTCCTCTGGGGTACCATTGCTCCAGGCAGTCTCAATCTGTCTGCTGGTTAAGAATGGATTTTAGGATTAGAGGAAAGTTCTCTACTAGGTAACGGTCGGAGATTATTGGGGAAAGAGGGATTGGAAGGAGGACTTGGAGTTGCAATATAATCTTCAAGGCCTTCGAAGTTGGATGGTGATAAGGAGACACGAGCGGGTTCTTTTGGAGAGGGGTATGCTGGAGGTTGCTCGGCGTCTTGCGGTGCAATGCCGTCACCTAAAAACAGGGGTAAGGGATTATCTGGCGGTGAGGGTAAAAGGTTACGCATATAAGCTAGGAGACGTCTTCCGTGTTTCAGGTCCTCTATGTCTGCGGTAACCGAGCGTCTAACTTTAACTGTTTTGGAGGGTCCTCTCCAACGGGAAACTACCTTCCGTGCTTGACCACTTGGTGCTTGCTTGGTGCTTGCTGTTTCGATAAGTGAGCAATGCAAAGCCCAGTTGTTCGTCCCAATCAGAGTGGTCTTGGGCTGTATAATGGGGAGTCACGGAAGCAAAGGAATGGTGTGCATGCCCTAGACGACCATTTGAGGCGGGGTTATATGGAGAAAAGTGAAGATAGATTTTATTTTCAGTTCCCTGCAAACGTTTTTCATTAGTTCCGAAGTGAAGTTTGCATCTTTTTCTGCCAGTAAATATTTAAGCACACCGTGACGGCAAATTATGTGCTCGAAAAAAAAAAATCCTGCTTCTGTTTTGGCCGATTGATCTGGAATCGTAAAGGCTTCATGATATCTTGTGAAATAATCTTGGCAAGTTAAATGACATCGGTTAACTCGGAGGGATAGGGGTAGTGGTCCAACAATATCCAAAACTAATTTCTAAATTGGGTAGGCGGCTTCAACCAGTGGCTGTAATGGAATATTATTCACGCGTAATTTGCTCTTTTGGCATTTGATGCAATGCTGAACGTACTGGAGGGTGTCCGAATAACAGCCTTTCCAGCTGAAGTGTCGCTGGACGATTTTCACCATTTTCTCGATCCCGCGATGATTCCTGATAGGGGATTATCGTGGCAACGAGTCAAAATGAATTTCCGCATATTTTTGGGTGCACTTATTATTAAAATTGGTCCAATCTCCGAAGGGTCAACTTTCTATAGCACATTTTCCTCATCGTAAAAGTAGCCGGACTAATGGGAACTCCTTGAACCCGTCCCATCGCTTTTCTCCACGAAGTCATTCAGTTTATGAAACAGTGTTGCACCGTGTCGGCCTCTTCGCAGGGTCCTAATGGGGGATTCTCGCACGAAATGAAATCTACTTCCTCACCTTTACTGCAAACAGATTCTAAAGACATCATGTGGTCAGGTTCAAGTTTAATGGTCTTGTTCTCAAAATAAATCTAACTACGATACTTTTTCATAAAATCCAAGCCAAATATGCCTTCATTGAGTGGGTCCCCTAGATTTATTACTAAAGCATCATGAGGGTAAACACGATTGTCTATACAGAGAGATACGCGTCTCTGACCGTTTGTCATCAATACATGACCTGAGGCGCTTCTCACTCACGCGCGGTCGTACGGGGCAATACCTAATGTATCTAAAAGGAACACTCTTTCGTGAAGTATCGTGACCGCCGCGCCTGTGTCTACAAAGAAGTTACGTAATTTTCCTATAATCTGCACGCTAATCGTCATTCCTTTAACTGGAGTGATGGATAGGATTAGGTCTTCCCCAACCCGCTGGTCGGGGTTATCCCGTTTCCCGAGGCCATTCGGTTTGAGCGCTCTGGACAATTAATTCGAAGGTGGCAAACTTCCTTACATATTCCGATGCATAGCGGGGGACAGTCTCGGGAAATATGTCTCCTTGCTCCGCAGTTATAACTAGCTCGAGTTTTAGAGCGACAATCGCGAGCTTTGTGGCCCGCGCACCCACAGGAAAAGCATTTTGCAGCGTATCCGGTATTTGAGGTGTTAGCTGTAGCATTCGGCCGCATAGGAGCTTCGTACGAGGCGGGTTTACTACCGGCAGAGTTATTTTGGGGCAAAAAGCGAGCGCTTCTTGAGTTCTGCAGCGTATTAACTTTTGCTGAAGCCAGTAGTTGAACGCAATTTGAAAACATCCTTTCTAGGGAGAGGAGGGAAACGCGAGCTAAGAACTTCTTACGCGGGTTTCTGGAAGAACTTTTCAGCCTCTCTACAATGTGAGGATTGGCCAAAGCATATTCTGCCGCCGTCCCATGCAGGTGTAAACGGGTTACGCAAAGAGTATAAGTTTCATTCCAAGAGCTAAGGTGCCTCGTGATTTTTAAGCATTCTAAAAATTTTTCGACCGTCACATCATCGTCACCGCTAAAATTCAGAATGAAATAGACATGGTTCCCCAATGTGTTGCTTGTGAATGGATTATTCCCTGTAGGAGAGGCTGCGGTGGCAGGCTCAATTGAGTGCACAGAAGGATCGAAATCATCTAGGTTAGTGGAACCCCTTAGTGAAGTCGACTCAAAATGGGGAGAGAAATGGTTTAGCGGGGAATAACTAGGCATAGCCATGACGGTAAACAGTAGCACGCGACACAGAAATATGAAAATGAATGCAGGTTACACTAGATTAGCCAGAGCAATAAGTTCAAACTACATACACAAAAGGGAAAAAACAAAATTATCAGTGGATAAGATTCCAGTATTTTGATGAGGAATTGAAAAATTATCTTGGAATATTAATGAACCACTTGGGGGATTAAATTTTAGGTTACGGGTTCGAGACTCAAAATTTCTGTGCGACCCTACACCTGACACCAGAATAATGTCGCGTGGTTGGCGACACAACAGCCACTCTCAACAAATACCTTGACAATCTACATCTTGCACTCCTCAAATACGGTTACCCAGAAAAGCTACTAATAAAATAAAATGCGCCACTCCACCCGACCACACACACCACACAATAACAAGCTCACATCTGACGCAGGACTCAACCTTTGCGCCACCTATTTCCCCGGATCACACAGACTGAAAACCTTTCTTGAAGAACTATCTCCTTTTTGACATGACAATGACGCGAACTCATCCTAACTACCCCAATGCCCATGTCATGCAAACAGACGACCCGCCAATCTCAAAAACCTTCTTAGATCCACACACGTGCTTGTAGACTATGCAAACAAAATTACCTCTAGAAGCACTCCTGGTCAGTAGACATGTGGAAGCTGCATTACCTCTCAACAGGCATGCTAAGGTTTGAGGTCGTAAAACTATTCATACAGTGTATTTCGAGAAGCGGATGAAGTATGGAGACATGTTCTAGGGTAAAAAAACAAAATGACCTCCATAAGCAATCCTGGTCTCTAGGCTCTTGGAAGTAACATTCCGAGGCATGCGAAGGTATGAGAGCGTTGCGTTCATTTGGTGTATTTTGAGAAGCGGAAGTTTGGAGATGTGTTCTAGTACTACAAGCAAAATGCCCTTCAGAATCACTTTTAGTCTTGGCATATGGAAGTAACATTCCCCTCCAACACGCATGCCCAGGTTGAGGTCGTTGCATACTTCCAGATGGTTTTGAGAAGCGGAAGTATGGAGACGTGTTCTAATTCTGGAAAATGAATGACCTGTAGATGCACTCTTGGTCTTCAATCGTGAAAGTAACATTCGCACACATTACGCATGCCCAGATTTGAGGTCTATGCAGTATTCATCCAGTGTTTTTTTAGAAGCAGAAGTATTGGGACTGGTTGTAGTATTACAAAAACATGACGGTTAGAATGACTCCTGGCCTGGGCACCAGAAAGTAACATTCGTCCAAACACGACAGCCCAGGTTTGAGGTCGTTGTAATTTATATTCAACCAGTGTATTTTGAGGAGGGGAAGTATGGAGACATGTTCTTGTAATACAAAGAAAATGTCCTTCAGAAGCACTTTTTGTCTTGGCATATGGAAGTAACATTACCCTCCAACACGCATGCGCAGTTCTGATATCGTTTTATTCATCCCAGGTATTTTGAGAAGCGGAAGTTTGGAGACGTGT